>NC_080173.1:33488765-33797807 GCF_950295315.1 Erinaceus europaeus
TTTTGATCATAAAGGGATGTTTTATTTTGTCAAAGGCTTTCTCTGCATCTATTGATATGACCATGTGGTTTTTGGTCTTGCTTTTGTTGATGTGGTGGATCACATTGATTGTTTTACGTATATTAAACCAACCTTGCATACCTCTCCATTTCTTTCTGTCCTATCCAACAACAATGACATCAATAACAACAATAATAACTACAACAATAAAACAACAAGGGCAACTAAGGGGAATAAATAAGTAAATATTAAAAATAATAATTCTTGGGAGTAGGGCTGTAGCGCAGCGGATTAAGCACACATGGCTCAAAGCGCAAGGACTGGCGAACGATCGATCCCTCGGCTCCCCACCTGCAGGGGAGTCCCTTCACAGGCGGTGAAGCAGGTCTGCAGGTGTCTGTCTTTCTCTCCCCCTCTCTGTCTTCCCCTCCTCTCTCCATTTCTCTCTGTCCTATCCAACAACGAGGGCATTAATAACAACAATAATAACTGCAACAACAATGAAGAACAAGGGCAACAAAAGGGAAAATAAATAAATATAAGAAGCCTTAAAAATAATAATAATTCTAAAAAAAAATACACATCAGATTCTCTAGATCCTATTTTCTTGACTATCAAAATAATAAAACTTTATAGTAGTTGCATTGGTGGTATAGTAGTGAGCATAGCTGCCTTCCAAAGTAATAAAACCTGATTTATTTTCACGAGACACAGAAACAGACAGACTGATATCTGCTCAGCTTTGACATACAGTGGTGCAAGAGACTGAATTTGGGACCCCTCAGACCTCATGCATCTGGTGCATATCT
Source organism: Erinaceus europaeus (assembly GCF_950295315.1). NCBI lineage: Eukaryota > Metazoa > Chordata > Mammalia > Eulipotyphla > Erinaceidae > Erinaceus > Erinaceus europaeus. The sequence goes on from NC_080173.1 coordinate 33,489,575, forward strand.
CCCCAACTCCAAGAAACCACTATTTCTTAAATCAGAGAATTATACCGACTATCTTAGAGAATCCTTACACTGTTTTAAACAATATTAGTGTTACTCTTGCATTTTAAAAAGAAATTATTGAGAACATTAATGGTTTATAGTAAATGCAGTTGTTGACACAAGTTAAATTTTCTCAGTTTTCTGTAAAACACACTTACCCTTAGCCTAGGTTTTCCTCCATCATTATGCATCATTACGAACCTGAAAGCTTCCCTTCCATGATCCCTGAGTCCTTTACTTTGATGTCAAAACCAGTTCAAGTTTTGTTTTGTGTTTCTCTTTTCTGGTCCTATTTCTCAACTTCTCTACATGAGTGAGATCATCCCATTTTCATCCTTTACTTTTTGGCTTATCTCATTTAATATGATTCCTTCAAGCTCTGTCCAAGATGAAGTGAAGAAGGTAAATTCATCATTCTAACAGTTGAATAGTATTCCATTGTGTATATATACCACAACTTTCTCAGCCATTGATTTGTTGTTGGACACCTGGGTTGCTTTCATATTTTGGCATTTGTGCTTCTATGAACATAGATACACACATACCTTTTTGGATGGGTATAATTTATTCCTTAGATATATCCCTGAGAGAGGAATTTCAAGGTCATAGGGGAGGTCCATTTCTAGCCTTCTGAGAGTTATCCAGACTGCTCTCCACAGAGGTTGGACCAATTTACATTCCCACCAGCAGTGAGTGCAGGTGTTCTGCCAATATTTTCCTCTAAGTATTTGATAGTTTCTGATCTAACAGCCAAGTCTTTGATCCATTGGAGTTTATTTTTGTGTGTATTGAAATGTAGTGGTTGAATTTCATGCTTCTGCATGTTTCAACCCAATTCTCCCAATACCATTTGAAGAGATTCTCTTTTCTCCATTTAATAGCTTGAGGCCCATTGTCAAAAATTAGATGTCTGTAGGTATAGGGGCTTATTTCTGGGCTTTCAGTTCTGTTCGACAGGTCAGTGTAATGTGTGTCTAAATTTGTTCCAGTACCAGGCAGTTTTGATTACAATGGTCCTTTAGTGTAGTTTGAGATCTGGGAGTGTAATGCCTCCAGTTCTGGTCCCCCTCCCCCCAAGATTGCTTTGACATTTTTAGGTATTTTATATTTCCAGGTAAACATTTGTAGCTTGTTTTACTCTTGTACTTTTTAAGGGTCTTATCTTCTTGATTTAGGAACTCTTGTGGCCAGAGCAGAAATAGATGTGTTTTGGAGCTCTGGGAAAAGATGTGGTACTAAAAGAGCAAAGGCTATTACCCTTTTTGTCTGTTTTTTAGCAGTGGGAGTGAGAGATGCCCTAAGAGTAAAATATATGAAACTGGGGCCAGATGGTGGTGCACACAGTTGAGCATACATACTACCATTTACAAGGACCAGGTTCAATCCCCCAGTCACCACCTGCAGGAAGCAAGCTTCTCAAGCACTAAAGCAATGCTGCAGGGATTTCTCTGTCTCTCTCCCTACCTCCCTAGTACCCTATTGATTTTTCTGTCTCTATCCAAATAAGTTAATAAAAATGTGAAATCTTCTACATATGTCTACTCCTATGGAATTCTGAGAAGCTACAGGGAAATTGGGGAAGGAAATATATCTGTGATTGGCTTTTATTTTATTTTTATTTGTGATTTGATATTAATTTACAAAACTATAAGATAGCAGGGCTATAATTCCACTGTTCTGACCACCTGAGTTCTGTGTTACCATCCCTTCCACTGGAAACTGCGGTAGTTCTCCCAAGGCTACAAGTATCATTATCTAGCTATATCTCTCTCTGTATACATTTTTGCCCATTTTTCTGTGGTTCTGCCTTTACTTCCCTCTAAGTCACACCCCCACTTATTATTACTTCCAAGTACCTTCCTTTTTTTGGTTTGTTTTTCCTCTTCTCTTTCAGATAATAGAAACAGTTCCTGGCTTCATCTGGTGTTTTCCAGATCCACCTCCCTTTCAGTGATATTATAAAAACAAGATTCCTGTTGACATATGCTTCTGGTCCTTGTACATGATTTGTTTAATCACTGAAAATGTTGTTGCTGCTTCACTGTTCTGAACCAAATATATAAGATAGAGAAGATGGAAGAAGAGAAAAAAGAAAGAAAGAAAGAAAGATACTACAGCACAGAATCTTCCCTTATACAGTGGGGGCTGGGCTCCAACCTGGATCATAGGGTCATGTGCATGGCAAAGCAGGTTCACTGTCCAAGTGAGCTATCTTGCTGGCCCCATCTTATTTTTTTTTTTTATTTTTTTTTAAATACATTTTGGGGGGAGTTCAAGGACCGGCATAAGGATCCTGGTTCGAGCCCCTGGCTCCCCACCTGCAGGGGAGTCTCTTCACAGGCGGTGAAGGTCTGCAGGTATCTATCTTCCTCTCCCCCTCTTTGTCTTCCCTTCCTCTCTCCATTTCTCTCTGTCCTATCCAACAATGCCTACGACATCAATAACAACAACTACAACAATAAAACAACAAGGGCAACAAAAGGGAATAAAAATACTTTTAAATTACTTAAAAATACTTTTTTTTTAATGAAAGAGAAGTACAGAGAAAGTGATTGGAACACTGTGCAGTTCTAGTTTATAGTGGTACTGGAGATTGAGCCTAAGACCTTAGAACCTCAGGTATGGGAGCCTTTTGTATAACCATTATGCTGCCTCCACAGCCCCACATTTTAATTTGTACATAAATACCAGGAGCAGTTAAAACAAGCAAACAAACAAAACAGGAACTGAAGGGCCTGTGGTGTTGATGCTCCCTGTTGAGCACATGGTACCATGCTCTTAAGACCCAGTTTCAAACACTGCTCCCCACCTGCAGGGGAGAAGTTTTAGGAGCATGAGACAGTGCTACAGGTGTCTTTCTCTTGCTCCCTCTCTATTTCCCCATCCTCCCTCAATTTCTCTCTGTCCTATCAAATAAAAAAGAAAAGGAAAGGGAAAAAAATAGGAAAATATGGCCACCCGCAGCAGTTAATTCATGATGCAGGCATAGAGCCTCAGCAATAACCCTGATGGTAAATAAGTAAATAGGGAGGGGACAGAGGAACTGAGGTTTAATAGACCATAGTCTTTATCCAATGGTTAATGCAAATAAATCTCTGGGTTAATCAGCAGATTTTCGCAAGAACACTAGATGGTGCTCTGCATTTATCCTTGGGATTCAAATAACTTCAGACAATGCTTTCATTCAGTAAATACTTACTAGGTAATGAACAAAATGTAAAAAAAAAAAAAAAAAATCCCTGCCTTTGTGGAGCTGCAGTTTAGTGGAGATGGTGAAGAGAAAGACAATAAAAAATAATCATAAGTAGTATTAGAAATATAATGTATTACACAGTAGCTAAGTACAATGGAAGATAGAGCAGGGAAAACAGAATGAGGGGGAGTTGCAGTTTTAAAAACTTCCAGGTAGTTGGGCATAGAACAGAAGCTTAAGCGCACATGGCGCAAAGTAGAAGGACCAGCAGAAGGATCCCTGTTAGAACCTCCCCTGCAGGGGAGTCACGTCACAAGCAGTGAAGCAGGTTTGCAGATGTCTTTCTCTCCCTCCTCTGTCTTCCTTACCTTTCTCCATTTCTCTGTCCTATCCAACAATGACGACATCAATAACAATAACAACAACAACAACAACAATAACTACAACAACAATAAAACAACAAGGGCAACAAAAGGGAAAATAAATAATTTTTTAAAAATCATAAAAAAAAAAACTTCCCAGGTGGGCTTCACTGACTGACAAGGTGATATCTGAACAAAAATATGAATGAGCAATTAGGGCATATGGGGGAAAAAATCGCTAATAATTCAAAGCAAAAGAACCACCAGGACAGAGGCCTGATGCCAGCAATGACCTGACCTGTGTAAAGATTTATACAATAGAGGGGGTCCTGTGGTAGCACAGCTGGTTAAACGCGTGGCACCAAGCACAAGGACCTGTGTAAGGATCCCTACCAAGGACCGGTGTAAGGATCCCCACCAAAGACCGGTGTAAGGATTCCCTGGCTCCCCACCTGCAGAGGAGTTGCTTCACAGGCAGTGAAGCAGGTTTGCAGGTGTCTATCTTTCTCTCCCCCTGTCTTTCCCTCCCCTTTCCATTTCTCTCTGTCCAATCCAACAACAACAACATCATCAACAACAATAAAACAACAAGGGTAACAAAAGGAAAATAAATATTTTTTTAAAAGATTTATACAATAGTGAGTCTGGCGGTAGAGCATCGGGTTAAGCGAAGGTGGCCCAAAGCGCAAGGACAGATATAAACACCGGGGTTCGAATCTCTGATAGTCCCAGCCTGAACCCCTGTGCAGTTCCTCTCAGGCCCTTTCTGCTCAGCTTTACAACATGGGAGAAAGCCCAGCCTAGGTGCATCCATATTACATACTTCATGCCCAAGTGAACATGCATTGGTTCTTTAGAACATAAGGCCTGAGGGAGTCGGGCGGTAGTGCAGCAGGTTAAGCGCACGTGGCACAAAGCTCAAGGACTGGCATAAGGATCCCAGTTCGAGCCCCCAGCTCCCCACCTGCAGGGGAGTCCCTTCACAGGCAGTGAAGCAGGTGTACAGGTGTCTATCTTTCTCTCTCCCTCTCTGTCTTCCCTTTTCTTTCCATTTCTCTCTGTTCTATCCAACAATGACATTAATAACAACAATAATAACTACAACAAGGGCAACAAAAGGAAATAAATGTTTTTTTAAAAAGATTCATACAATATAAACCTGGGAGGTAGCACAGTAAATAAAGTATCAGACTTACAGGGCACTCATGCACTCATAGCACTCATTGATCCTGAGATCAATCCCCAGCACTGTATATACCAGAATGATACTTAGTTGTCACTCCCTCACAAGGAAATAAGTAAACAAATTAATCTATCAAAAACTTTAATAGAATTATATAATGTGGACAGGAAGGTAGGATATAAGACTTCAGTTTGATCCCTGACATCATAGACACCAGAATGGTATTCTAACCTCTCTAAAATAAATAAATGGGTCCTTAAAGTTATTATTTTTTAAAATGAAAGAATGAAATAAAGACTGGGAGTTAGGTGGTAGTACAGCAGATTAAGCGCAGGTGGTGCAAAGTGCAAAGACCTGTGTAAGGATCCTGGTTCAAGCCCCCAGCCCCCCACCTGAAGGGGAGTCCCTTCACAGGTGGTGAAGCAGGTCTGCAGGTGTCTATCTTTCTCTCCCCCTCTCTGTCTTCCCCTCCTCTCTCCATTTCTCTCTGTCCTATCCAACAACGACATCAATAATAACAACAATAATAACAATAAAACAACAAGGACAACAAAAAGGAATAAATAAATAAATATTTTTTAAAAATAAAATAAAGACCAAGATAGCAGGATGTTCCGGAGGCGGGGCTACAGAACAACAGCAACTGTGTTTCTCTCCTCTCCTCTCTCTCAACTAGAAATACCAAAGGAGACCACCTGGGGCTGCAACAAGACAGGACTAGAATGACTTCAGGAACTCACCAAATCACCAGTAAGTACAAACACATGTGGCTCCCAGACAGAGAGGAGCATAGGGAGAGATTAAGTGGCTGGTAACAGTCCCACAGTTTACCAGTTGAGACACCACCTCCTCTATTTTACCAACGAGGGAACGACTAAAGGGAGGAGAGGACTCCCCTAGAGTCACCAAATGCAACTGTGAATGCAACAGTGAGTCTCCATTGCTACTGCTCTCAGAATCTGGGGGGTGGGGGGGAGGCCCTGTGCTGACACCAGGGGACTGAGAAGTAACCAGAAATCTCAGGAGAAGATCTATACCTTGGTGACCTAGAAGTGGGGCTGTGAGAGTCTCTTTGCATAACCACTGGATTATCTCTGCCCCACCCTGCTTTATCTCTTGGTCAAGAGTCAGTGATTAAGCTAAGAAGCCTACTTATAGTTTAAAAGCCCTCAGGATCCCATAGCCTACAGGGAGGAAAAAGAACAAAAGAGGCTTTTAAGCCACTGAACTCCAACTCAGGGATTAAATAATATTGAAATAACTGTTAATGTCCACAACTGTGAACACTTAAATTATCTTACTTAGACACAAGTCAATCTAGGCAAGAGTGATCAGTAATTTGAAAAGTAGTGAGAGAGGGACCTCATAACATACTATATAAAATGGTTAAACCAACAAGAAGAAATATTGGAGAAATGAACCAGGACAAGAGTACTGCCTAAAAGCCCCCTCAAAGGTTGAAACACAAAATAATGAGGTCAGCACCCAAACACTAGTTAAGGAAATAATCACAGGAGTGAGTAAAGAGTTTGAAAGAATTGTCATCAGAAATGCAGAAACAACAAAATGAGACTCTGGAAAAAACACTAAGATTATTAGAGAGCAAAAGCTGAAATAGCTCAGCTAAGAATACAACTAGCTGAACAAGCTAAAACAGTTATCAGAACAGAATAACAAAATAGATGAACTCCAGAAAACAGTAGAGGGGAGAGAGAATAGAATAAATGAGGTGAAGACAGAATTAGCAAGATCAAGGATGAATTAGAGACGACTAAAAAAGAAGTAAGAGAACTCAAAAAGAGATTAAGAGATGCTGAAAACAATAACAGAGACCTATTGGATGACTTCAAAAGAAACAATATATGCTTTATTGGCTTACCAGAGGAAGAAAGAGAGAGAGAGGAAGAAAGCATTCTTTAGGCCATAATAGCTAAGAACTTCTCTAGTCTAGACAACATCAAAGACATAAAGATTCAAGAAGCCCAGAGGGTGCCAAACAGAATTAACTCAGACTTAAAGACACCAAGACACATTATATTTAGAATGGAAACAAATAAGGGTAAAGAAAGGGTCCTGAAGGCTGCAAGAAAAAAACAAAGAGTCACCTACAGAGGAAAACCCATAAGATTAGCAGCAGACTTCTCCACACAAACACTACAGGCCAGAAGAGAATGGCAAGATATCTATAGAGTGCTCAATGAGAAAGGCTTTCAACCAAGAATACTGTATCCTGAATGCTAGACTGTCATTCAGATTAGATGGAGGCATCAAAACCTTCTCAGACAAGCAACAGTTGAAAGAATCAACTATCACCAAGCCTGCCCTAAACAAAGTTCTGAAAGTTCTCCTATAAATAATCAGACCACCATAAATAGGCCAACTAGCAGAACACTCTAAAAATCTACAAGAATTGTGTTAAAATGTCTACAATCTTTGATATCAATAAATGTTAGTAGCCTGAATTCACCTATAAAAAGGCACAGAGTAGGAAGATGGATCAAAAAACAACCCAACAATATGCTGTCTACAGGAAACCCACCTAAATCAAACACAGACTCAAAGTGAAAGGATGGAAAACTATCATAAAAGCTAATTGCTCAAAAAAAAAAAAAAAAAAAAAGGACAGGAACAGCTACTCTCATATCTGACATGATAGACTTTAAAAGAAATAAAATTTAAAAAGATAGGTATGGACACTACTTAATGCTCAGTGGATCAGTCAATCAAGAGGACTAACAATTATTAATATCTATGCACCCAATGAGAAGCCATCTAAATACATCAAATGTCTACTGAAAGAGCTAAAGCAATATATTAACAGCAACACAGTCATAGTAGGGGACTTCAACACCCTACTCTCTCAACTTGACAGATTATCCAGGCAGAAAATCAATAGAGACATAAGGGAGCTAAATGAGGAGATAGATAAACTAGAACTATTGGACATTTTCAGAGTCATTCATCCCAGAAAACTGGAGTACACATATTACTCAAGTCCACATGGGTCATTCTCAAGGATAGACCATATGTTAGGCCACAAAGACAGCATCAGCCAATTCAAGAGCATTGAAATCATCCCAAGCATCTTCTCAGACCACAGTGGAATTAAACTAACACTTAACAATCAACAAAAGATTAGTAATAGTCCCAAAATATGGAAGCTCAACAATACACTCCTTAACAACTACTAGGTCAAAGAGGAAATCAAAGAAGAAATCAAAATGTTTCGAGAGTTCAATGAAAATGAAAACACAAGCTATCAAAATATTTGGGACACAGCTAAGGTAGTTCTGAGAGGGAAGTTCATAGCCATACAAGCACACATTAGAAAACAAGACAAAGCACAAATAAACAGCCTGATTGCACATCTTAAAGACCTAGAAGAAGAACAAAGGAACTCTAAAGCAACTAGAAGGATAGAAATCACTAAAGTTAGGGCAGAAATAAATAACATTGAGAATAAGAAAACCATACAAAAGATCAACGAAAGTAAATGTTGGTTCCTTGAAAGAGTGAACAAAATCGACAAACCTTTAGCCTGACTCACAAAACAAAAAAGGGAGAAGAACCAAATAAATCGGCTAGTAAATGAAAGAGGAGATATCACAACAGACACTGCAAAAATTCAGTATATCATGCAAGGCTTCTATAAACAACTATATGCCACCAAGCTAGAGAACCTGGAAGGAATGGAAGATTTCCTAGATACCTATGAACTTCCAAAATTAAGTAAAGAGGAAATAGATAACATAAACAGGCCCATCACAGCTAATGAAATTGAAACAGTTATCAAAAACCTTCCAAGAATAAAAGTCCTAGACCAGATGGTTTTACAAATGAGTTCTACAAAACCTTCAAAGAAGAACTAATACCTCTACTGTTAAAAGTCTTCCAGAAGATTGAAGACACTGGAATACTCCCTACCAGCTTCTATGAAGCCAACATCATTTTGATACCAAAAGCAGACAGGGACACAACCAAAAAAGAAAACTATAGACCAATATCTCTGATGAACATAGATGCTAAAATATTGAACAAAATTTTAGCCAACTGGATACAGCAGTATATTAAAAAGATTGTTCATCATGACCAAGTGGGGTTTATACCAGACATGCAAGGTTGGTTTAATATACGTAAATCAATTAATGTGAACCACCACACCAATAAAAGCAAGACCAAAAACCACATGATCATATCAATAGATGCAGAGAAAGCCTTTGACAAAATACAACATCCCTTTATGATCAAAATACTACAAAAAGTGGGAATAGATGGAAAATTCCTGAAGATAGTGGAGTCTATATATAGCAAATCTACAGCCAACAACATACTCAATGGTAAAAAACTGGAAGCATTTCCCCTCAGATCAGATACTAGACAGACATGCCCACTATCACCATTACTATTCAACATAGTGTTGGAAGTTCTTGCTGTAGCAATCAGGCAGGAGCAAAGAATTAAAGGGATACAGACTGGAAGAGAAGTCAAACTCTCCCTATTTGCAGATGACATGATACTATACATAGAAAAACCTAAAGAATCCAGCAAAAAACTTTAACTCATCAGGCAGTACAGTAAGGTGTCAGGCTACAAACTTAACATTCAAAAGTCAGTGGCATTCCTCTATGCAAACACTAAGTTAGAAGAAGATGAAATTCAGAAATCAGTTCTTTTTTCTATAGCAACAAAAACAATAAAATATCTAGGAATAAATCTAACCAAAGAAGTTAAAGTCTTGTATACTGAAAATTATGAGGAAATTGAAAGAGACACAAAGAAGTGGAAAGATAATCCATGTTATGGGTTGGAAGAATTAACATCATCAAAATGAATATACTACCCAGAGCCATATAAAAATTTAATGCTATTCCCATAAAGCTCCCAACCACATTCTTTAGGAGAATAGAACAAATGCTACAAATGTTTATCTGGAACCAGAAAAGACCTAGAATTGCCAAACCAGTCTTGAGAAGAAATAACAGAACTGGAGGTATCACACTCCCAAATCTCAAATTTGGCATCAAACTACTTGGTACTGGAACATGAGTAGACACACGACCAGTGGAATAAAATTGAGAGCCCAGAAATAAGCCCCCACACCTATGGACATCTAATTTTTGACAAAGGTGCCCAGACTATTAAATGGGGAAAGCAGAGTCTCTTCAACAAATGGTGTTGGAAACAATGGGTTGAAATATGCAGAAGAATGAAACTGAACCACTATATTTCACCAAACACAAAAGTAAATTCCAAGTGGATCAAGGACTTGGATGTTAGGCCAGAAACTATCAGATACTTAGAGGAAAATATTGGCAGAACTTTTTCCCGCATAGATTTTAAAGACATCTTTAATGAAATGAATTAAATTACAAAGAAGACTAAGGCAAGTATAATCCTATGGGACTACATCAAATTAAAAAGCTTCTGCACAGGAAAAGAAACCACTGTTCAAATCAAGAGACCCCTCATAGAATGGGAGAAGATCTTACATGCCATATATCAGACAAGAGGCTAATAACCAAAATATATAAATAGCTTGCCAAACTTAACAACAAGAAAACAAATGACCCCATCCAAAAATGGGGAGAGGACATGGACAGAATATTCACCACAGAAGAGATCCAAAAGGCTGAGAAACACATGAAAAAATGCTCCAAATCTTTGATTGTCAGAGAAATGCAAATAAAGACAACAATGAGATACCACCTCACTCCTGTGACAATGTCATACATCAGAAAAGGTAACAGCAGCAAATGCTGGAGAGGTTGTGGGGTCAAAGGGATACTCCTACACTGCTGGTGGGAATGTCAATTGGTCAAACCTCTGTGGAGAACAGACTGGAGAATTCTCACAAGGCTAGAAATGGACCTACCCTATGATCCTGCAATTTTCTCCTGGGGATAGATCCTAAGGAACCCAACACATCCATCCAAAAAGATCTGTGTACACATATGTTCTTAGCAGCACAATTTGTAGTAGCCAAAACCTGGAGGCAACCTTGGTGTCCAACAACAGATGAGTGACTGAGCAAATCGTGGTATGTATATACCATGGAGTACTATTCAGCTATTAAAAATGGTGACTTCACCATTTTCAGCCGATCTTGGATAGACCTTGAAAAATTAATGTTAAGTGAAATAAGTCAGAAACAGAAGGATGAATATGGGAAGATCTCAGTCTCAGGCAGACACTGAAAAACAAGATCAGGAAAAAAAAAAAGACACACACAAGTAGAACCTGAACTGAAGTTGGTGTATTGCACCAAAGTAAAGACTCTGGGGTTGGTGAGGGGTAGAATACTGTCAGGAAATTGTGGGGATGTGTTTGAGCTTGGCAGGGCTTGACTTGAGGGGACATCCATCCTGTCAGTCTCTCTCTCTCTACTGAGAGGTCGAGCAAGGAGGGACAAAACCCCTCAAGGTATGCCTCGTCTTATCAGACTCCCTGCCTCACAAAGCACCCTGCATTCCTGATATTATGGCCTGCTCCCTTATTATCTACATAATCATTGCTTTGCCTGAAAGATCCCCACCCATTCCATTCCTTTGATCTATCTTCTTTCTACCCTCAAGACCCTCCCTGCCTACAGGGTATTATTTATCCTACCAGTTAAAACCCTCACAACAGTTGCTAAGGAATTTCCTACTTTTCCCAGTCCCTTTTGCCTTTCCCCGCCCCTTTCCTAACCATTTCCATTTCAGACTTGCCACTTCCAGTCCAACTCTTAAAAGCCTTGGCTCTCTGATCAATAAAGAATTGAATCACCTCGCCACCAGCAGCTCTGTTCCTGGGTCATCTCTCTTGCGTTGCTGAGTGAGTAGCAGCCCAGGCTGGCTCCGGTCTCGTTCTCTCCAACCCAGAGAATATGTGCCTGAGAAGAGGCACCCCCATGCTAGCCCAGCAGAATACAGGTCCAAAAAGGATGACAGAGGACCTAGTGGGGGTTGTACTGTTATATGGAAAACTGGGAAATGTCATTCATGTACAAACTATTGTATTTACTGTTGAATGTAAAGCATTAATTCCCCAATAAAGAAATTTAATAAAAAAGACCAAGATAGCAGAAGAATCTGACAGATAGAGGGACCAGATCATTTTTTTCTCTTGTGTGGACTTTGACTTCTACCCAGATTAAAAAAAATTATTTTGAATATTAGTTTTGTATTAATAATAGTTTATGAGATTATAAAATTACAGGTGTATAGGTTCACACTGCTACTACCAGAGTTCTGTGCCCCTCCCTATAACTGCCATACTTCTCACACAGTCTGAGAGACAGCCTGGTTATTTCTTTGCTTTTTTTTGCAAGTTTATGTGATTTAATTATCTATATTCTGCATATGAGTGAACCCATCCATTTACCTCTTTGCTAATTTTACTAAGCATAATATAAGCTCCATCCACTTTTTCCCAAAGGTTACAATATCATCTTTTTAATTGCAGAGTAGAATTGCATTGCATATATATCATACAACTTCTTTTTTATTTTATTTTATTTTTTTTATATTACAGAATTACATGTCGACAGGGATTTGAATCCACACCATTCCCACCACCAGAGTTCTGAATCTTCATTCTCCCCACTGCAATCCACCACAGTTCCCCTAAAGTTTTAGACATGGGCCAACCATCTTCTCTACAACTATCTGTCCACATTTATACATAGTCACCCCTTCTTTTTCTGATTCAATCCTCTCTTTCTGTATAAGCCACTCATGACATCATAGCTACCTCCATATGTCCCTCTCCTTTTCCTTCTCTCTCTGGGTGCTGATGGAGCTGGAGTGCAGGGTCCTCTTATTTTCATCCTATCACTTCTCCTCCATTGGGAGTATGGATCAAGGTTGTTTATGGGGAGCAGAAGGTAGGATTTCTGACTTTTGTAGCTGGAACTCTGCTGAGCATGGGCATTGACAGGTCAATCCATACCCCCAGCCTGTTTCTATCTTTTCCTAGTGGACCAGAGCTCTGGAGATGCAAGAGTCCAAGATACATTGGTGAGGTCATCTGCCCAGAGAAGTCAGGGTGGAGTCATGGTAGTATCTGCAGCCTGGTGTCTGGAAGGTGGCATGACCTAAGTTGACACAAGATGGTTAATGAACAGGGCAGAAAGTAGGATCAGAGCAGATGAGATTTTAGGGTAGAAGAAAGCTAGGAGAAGCATTTTAGGAATGTTCCTGGGGCCATACAGCTATAGTAGTTTTCCTTGAGTTTGGTAGCTAGCCTGAGGTTGCATGAGAATATTGTCTGAGAGAATGGTGTCTGAGTGGAGAAAAGGACTAGAAAGTTGAGTTAGGGAAGGAAGTAGCTCCCATTCTTATAAAAAATTTTTTTCTGTGGCTAATATTAACTATTTATCTCCATCCACCAGGGCCATTTATAAATGCATATTTATATTTAGTGCCAGAGCCTGTGTAACCTTTAAGTCCCTATTGGTCTGAACTTATAGCTCATGGTCACATCTGAGGAACATTGCAGGCTGCACTCATTTCAGGACCAGTTTTCTTTTCAAGTGGCAGGGTAGGATACCCCCAGCCTCCCTTCAGAGACTGGGGTTATCCCTATCGTCATTGCTTTATGGTAGAGCCAAGGTCTGAGAGGGTCCACAAGACGCTGTTCCTTACGGAAGCAACCAATGGTAGTGGAGAGAGGGAACTTTTAGAGGTCAAAGCCCATCTATGAATCACACAACTTCTTTATCCAGCTGTCAGTAGGCATTTAGATGGCTTCTATAACTTGACTATAGAACAGTGAATGCAGTTATGAACATAGGACTGCTTGTGTCCCCTTAAATTACTGTCCTCTTTCTTCCTTTCCTACTTCTTTTTTTATTATTATTTTTATATTTATTTTCCCTTTTGTTGCCCTTGTTGCTTATCATTGTTGTTATCGCTGTCGTTGGGTAGGACAGAGAGAAATGGAGAGATGAGGGAAGAAAGAGAGGGGGAGAGAAAGATAGACATCTGGAGACCTGCTTCACCGTCTGTGAAGTGACTCCCCTGCAGGTGGGGAGCCGAGGGATCCTTCGCCGGATCATAGGTTTTCCATTTTGTTTGTTTTAGGATTCTCTATACTATTTTCCATAGACTCTAAACCAGTTTGCATTCCTACCAACAATGTACCAGGATTTATTTTTCTCCACATTCCTGCCAATGCTTGTCATCTCCTGTTTTGTTGATGTAGGCATTTTCACAGTCATAAAAGTGTGGCTTTACTTGGCATTTCTTTTTTTTTTTTTTAATATAGTTTACTTTAAAAAAATTATTATTAGGGACTGGGCCGTTGCGCAGCGGGTTAAGTGCACATGGTGCAAAGCACAAGGACCGGCATAAAGATCCCAGTTCAAGCCCCCAGCTCCCCACCTGCAAGGGAATTACTTCGCAGGTGGTGAAGTGGGTATGCAGGTGTCTATGTCTATCTTTCTCTCCCCTCTTTGTCTTCCACTCCTCTCTTGATTTCTCTCTGTTTCTATCCAACAACAACAACAGCAGTAACAACAATGATAATAAAAACAATAGTGATAAACAACAAGGGCAACAATGGGGAAAAACAGCCTCCAAGAGCAGTGGATTCCTAGTGCAGGCACCAAGGTCCAGCAATAACCCTGGAGGGAAAAAATATATATTATTGGATAGAGACAGAGAAATTGTGAGGTGAGGGGAAATAAAGAGGGAAAGAGACATAGAGACACCTTCACTACTCGTGAAGCTTTCCCCCCTGCAAGTGGAAACGAGGGGCTTGAACCTGAGTCCTTATGCACTATAATGCATGTGCTTAACCAGGTGTACCTAGGCCCCCTACTTTAACTAGGCCCCCTACTTTGCATTTCTTTAAAGACAAGTGAAGTTTGTTTTTTCATTTTTCATGTCTATGGGACAACTGTATGGCATATTTAAAAACAATCTAGGTGGTGGCACACCAGGTGGAGTGTACATGTTATAATGTACAAGGACCTAGGCTCGAGCCCCCGGTCCCCACCTGCAAGGCAAACTTTGCAGGTGGTAAAAGTGTTGAAGGTGTCTCTTTGTCTCTCTTCCTCTCTATCACCACCTTCCCTCTCAATTTCTGATTGTCTCTATACAATAAATAAGGATAATGCAAAAAAATTTTTTATCTAGTCAAACTTTTGCCTATTTTTTGAGTTGCTTCGTGTTTTGTTTTGATTTTTTTTCTTTATCGGGGGATTAATAGTTTACAGTTGATAGTAAAATACAGTAGTTGGTACATGTGTGTGATTTTTTAATATATATTTGATATCAATTACTAGTCAAATGTGTGTTGTATAAATATCTTCTCCCACTATCTGGTTGCTTTTTTATCCTTGTAGAATTTTCTTTCAATATGTAGAAACTTTTAATTTGATGTAGTTACATTTATTTATTATTACTTTAGTTTATTTTGCCCAAGGGGTTGAGTCTTCAAGTATGTCTTTGATGTTAAAGTCCTGAAGAGTTTCAATGATGTTTTCTTCCATGAATTTTACAGTTTCAGGTATAATATCCTGGTCTTTAGCCCATTTTGAATTCATTTTGGTTAATGGTGTTAGCTGATGTTCTGGCTTGAATTTTTCTACATGTGGCTGTCTGATTTTCCAACAACATTTTATTTATTTATTTATTTATTTATTTATTCATTCCCTTTTGTTGCCCTTGTTGTTTTATTGTTGTCGTCGTTGTTGGATAGGACAGAGAAAAATGGAGAGAGGAGGGGAAGACAGAGAAGGGGAAAGATAGACACCTGCAGACCTGCTTCACTGCTTGTGAAAGCGACTCCCCTGCCTGTGGGGAGCCAGGGGCTCGAACTGGGATCCTTACCCCATCTTTGCGTTTTGCGCCACCTGCACTTAACTGCCTGACTCCCAACATTTGTTGAAGAGGCTTTCTTTTCTCCATTGGGTGTTTTTTATTCCTTTGTCATAGATTGGGTGCCCATTTATATATATATACAGTATTTATTTATTTATTTTTAAAGGTTTGTTTGTTTGTTTGTTTATTTATTTTTTTGTCCAGGGTTATCACTGGAGCTCAGTGCCTGCACCACAAACCCACTGCTCTGGGAGGCCATTTTCCCAATTTTGTTGCCCTCATTATAGCTGTTATTGTTGTTATAACTACTGTTGAATAGGACAGAGAGAAATCAAGAGAGGACGAGAAGACAGAGAGGGGAAAGATAGATACCTGCAGACCTGGTTTACCACCTGTGAAGCGACCCCCCTGCAGGTAAGGAGCTGGGGCTCAAACCCTTATCCTTAAGCTGGTCTGTGAGCTTTGCACCACGTGCGCTTAACCTGCTGCACTACCGCCCAGCCCCCCCACCCCCGTGATTTATTTATTTATTTATTTATTTGCCTCCAGGGTTATCGCTAGAGCTCTGTGTCTGCACTACAAATCCTCTGCTCCTGGAGGCTATTTCTTCTCTTTTGTTGCCCTTGCTGTTTATTGTTGTCGTTGCTGTCACTGTTGTTGGATAAGACAGAGAGTAATCGAGAGAGGAGGGCAAGACAGAGAGGGGAAGAGATAGATAGACACCTGCAGACCTGCTTCACAACTTGTGAAGCGACCCTTCTACAAGTGGGGAGCCGCGGACTCTTACACTGATCATTGGGCTTTGCTCTTGTGCACTCAACCGACTAAGCTGCTGCCCAGTCTCCCCCTTTAAAATTTTTTTTCAGTAGCGATTTTTTAAGCATATATTGGGAATACTTATTAAATCACTGGTAGGAAGTATAGATTATAAGCAAATTAACATTATCTTAAGTAAACTCAGTGATTTGCGAGATATATTGATTTAAAGGAAAATCATATTAGTGATTTACCTCTACCATGCACTGTATTCAGGCTCAAAAGCAATTTTTTTAAATATTTATTTTATTTATTTATTCCCTTTTGTTGCCCTTGTTGTTTTATTGTTGTAGTTATTATTGTTGTTGTCGTTGTTGGATAGGACAGAGAGAAATGGAGAGAGGAGGGGAAGACAGAGAGGAGGAGAGAAAGATAGACACCTGCAGACCTGCTTCACCGCCTGTGAAGCGACTCCCCTGCAGGTGGGGAGCCGGGGTTCGAACCAGAATCCTTATGCCGGTCCTTGTGCTTTGCGCCACCTGCCACCTGCGCTTAACCCGTGCGCTACAGCCCGACTCCCTCAAAAGCAATTTTTAATAACAGAAGACAATAATTTCATGTAAAAACTGGTACATGGTTTTCATATTCCCTTTCTGGATATCTAACTTCTAAGATCAAATAAAGTAGGAATCTGTGCAGCATGAGTGAGAGTCATATGGACTCAAAACAGTATATTGGGGCCACAACACTATGAACACGTATCCCTAAGCTGAAGGTGGAGTTCCACTCATCAAGAATGGAAAAAAATTGTGGTCCAGGAGGTGGCGCAGTGGCTTTGGACTCTCAAGCATGAGGTCCTGAGTTCAATCCCCGGAAGCACATGTGCCAGAGTGATGTCTGGTTCTTCCTCTCTCCTCCTATCTTTCACATTAATAAATAAATAAAAATCTTTTAAAAAATGGGGAAAATCAAAGAGGAAATAGTGAGAACATAGTATCACTTTCTTGACACCTTGCCAAAGATGCTTAACCTGAATCAAATAATGAGAAAATGTCAAATAAAAATTAATTTCTCTCTGTCCTATCCATTAAAATGAAAAAAAAATAGCCACCAGGAGCAATGGATTCGTAGTGCCAGCACCAAGCCCCAGTGATAACCTTGGAGGCAAAAAAGAGAAAGGAAAAGAAGAAAATTACTTTGTATTTATTTATTTGAAAAAAAATTATGTAGAGATCAGGGAATAGCTCACACAGTAGAGAGCACATCCCATCATGTAGCAGGACTTTGATTCATTCAAGGCATAGTACTATATGGGGTCACCATGAATGGCAACAGGAGAACTCTATGAATGATGGAACAGTGCTCACTTCTCTCTCTCTCTTCCTCTCCCTCTCCCTTTTCCTCTTCCTCTCTCTCCTGCCTCTCTAAAAATAAAGAATAGAACATTGGACTGGGAGATTGACCAGCTGTATGGCACATGCATGAGGCCTTAAGTGCATTTTCTCTCACTCTATTAAAATATATTATGTAACTGTCCAGATGGTGACACACCAGTTGAACACACACATTTCCATGTACAAACACCCTGGTTCAAGCCCTTGCTCCTCACTTGGAAGAGGAAAACTTTACAAGTGGTCAGGCAGTGCTGCAAGTGTCTCTCTTTCCCTCTTTCTCTCTAACCCCTCTTAATTTCTCTCTATCCTATAAAATAAAAAAGAAAGGAAAAAATGGCCATTGGGAGTGCTAGATTCTTTGTGCAAGCACTAAGCCCCAGATATAACCCTGGCGACAATAAATAAATTATATATATTTGACTACCACCCTACTGCTACCCAGACTTTTGGCAAAACTAATGTCAGACCTTTGGTAAAACTAAAGACATTCCAGAACAAACTGCCTCAGGGGAAGAAAAAAGTTAAGTGGCATTTTTCTACAAAACAAAGTTTTACATTCCTCTTTATAAATTTAAGTGTTCAAACTGTCATTACATCATTACATACAGGATTTTCTGCAACAGTTTAGTCAGGCTAATTTACTCTGTGTATAGGTCATTCCAAAATCTTGTATATATATTCTGAATTGATACAGTTCTTCAGCTTTTGCAATACTAGATATTCTTCAAAGTTAAATTACAAGCAAACTCTCTTCCTTTATTCCATGACTTTACTGTAACCTTGGAGTGCTATGTACTTTTCAGCTCTTCTAAGAAATAAATCACTATTTTTGTTTTTCAACATTCCCTGGTGGTTATTGCCAAAGAACATAATGCAATCATAATAAGAACCACAAGTATTGGTCTAGTTACAGTGCTGGCAATTTATAGGCTGGATAAATCCTGCTTAGAAATTTTTCCTCTGGGGCCAGGTGGTGGCACACTTGGTTGAGGGCACATATTACAGTGCACGAGGACTCGGGTTCAAGCCTTTGGTCCCCACCTGCAGGAGGAAAGCTTCACGAATGGTGAAGCAGGGTTGCAGGTGTCTCTGTCTCTCTCTTTATCATACCCTTCCCTCTCGATATCTGGCTGTCTCTATCCAATAAATAAATTAATTAACAGAAATTTTATAACAATGGGCCTTCTTAACTGTACCAAATACCCTCAAATATTGTCACTCATCCTGAGGGATTCATCAGAATCTTACAAATTTTATAAATTGGATGGCACTTACTGATACAGCTCCAAGTTTACTACTTTTTCTGTTAAGCCCATCCAGTGAATTGCTTAATATAAAATGATGAGATGTAGGAACAGCCAGATGTGTAAGATGTGTAAGAAAAAACTGGGGGGAATTGGGCTGTAGCACAGCAGGTTAAGTGCAGGTGGCACAAAGCGCAAGGACCCGTGTAAGGATCCCGGTTCAAGCCCCCAGCTCCCTACCTTCAGGGGAGTCGCATCACAAGCGGTGAAGCAGGTCTGCAGGTGTCTATCTTTCTCTCCCCCTCTCTGTCTTCCCCTCCTCTCTCTATTTCTCTCTGACCTATCCAACAACAATGACATCAATGGTGACTACAACAATAAAACAGCAAGGGCAACAAAAGGAAATAAATAATAATTTTTTAAAATATTTATTTAATTTATTTATTCCCTTTTGTTGCCCTTGTTGTTTTATTGTTGTAGTTATTATTGTTGTTGTCATTGTTGGATAGGACAGAGAGAAATGGAGAGAGGAGGGGAAGACAGAGAGGAGGAAAGATAAGACACCTGCAGACCTGCTTCACCGCCTGTGAAGTGACTCCCCTGCAGGTGGGGAGCCGGGGTTCCAACCGGGATCCTTATGCCGGTCCTTGTGCTTTACGCCACCTGCGCTTAACCTACTGTGCTACAGCCCGACTCCCAATAATAAAAATTTTTTTTAAATAAAAAAAAAAAACAGGGAAAGAACTTGGAGTTTCTGTGCTTCTCCCCCACCCCCTTTTTTTCTTTAATTTTTCAGTCCTGGAAGTTACATTTGGTTCTCTCTTTCTTTTAATTTCTTTAATATTTATTTATTTATTCCCTTTTGTTGCCCTTGTTGTTATATTTTTGTAGTTATTATTGTTGTTATTGATGTCGTTGTTGGATAGGACAGAGAGAAATGGAGAGAAGAATGGAAGACAGAGGGGGAGAGAAAGATAGACACCTGCAGACCTGCTTCACCGCCTGTGAAGGGACTCCCCTGCAGTTGGGGAGCCTGGAACTCTAACCGGGATCATTACACTGGTGCTTGCACTTTGTGCCACGTGCGCTTAACCCGCTGCGCTACCGCCCAACTCCCATTTGGTTCTCTTTTATGGTTACCATTTCTCTGATAATATTTGTTCATTTGTTGTGAGCTTGTTTCACCCTGGAGCATATTTATGTTATGTCTGTGAGTGTATTTATTTATTTATGAGTTTATTTATGAGTTTACTTATTTTTTATTTTCCCTTTTGTTTCCCTTGTTGTTTTTCATTGTTGTTGTAGTTTTTGTTGTTACTGATGTCGTCGTTCTTGGATAGGACAGAGAGAAATGGAGAGAGGAGGGGAAGACAGAGGGGGAGAGAAAGAAACCTACAGACCTGCTTCACCACTTGTGAAGCAACTCCCCTGCAGGTGGGGAGCCTGGGGTTCAAAATGGGATACTTAACTACCGCCCGACTCCCCCTGAGTGTATTTATAATAGCTTTTTTTTTTTTAAATTAATCTTTTGTTCCAATTCCTGAAGGCAGGACAAGAGTCAGTTTTTTAAAGAAAATTTATTTATTTATTTATGAGAAAGAGGAGGAGAGAGAGAAAGAACCAGACATCACTCTGGTACGTGTGCTGCTGGGGGATTGAACTCGGGACCTCATACTTGAGAGTCTAGTGCTTCATCCACTGCGCCACCTCCCAGACCATGAGTAGCTGTTTTTTAATCCTTGCCTGTTAATTCCAACATCTGTACTGTCCCTGGATCTATCTATCTTGACTATGGAACACATTTCTTAGGTTGTTTTTTGTTTTGTTTTGTTTTTTTGTCTAGTAGTTTTGTACTGTATTTGATATATGATGATGTCTATAGAGTCTCTGGACTTTATCTTGTTCTTTTAAAGGATATTATTTTTTCATTTTTTTGTTTTGTTTTATCTGATCAGACTAGGCTCAAATTCTAACTGTGTCTCCTTTATGGTTATCATCAGCTGATGTTTCAAGTATTTTAGTCTCCACTGAGATGTTAGTGTTTTTCCTATGTGTGCCAAGCTGAGGGGTCATACAGAGATAAAGGTGGAACTTGTACACAGACTTTGGGGCCCACTTCTGTATCACCTTTCTAGGAGTCCTTTCTACTTGCCAGCTGTTGTGGTCACATAGAATGCTCTCTTGCGGGCCGGGTGGTGGCGCACCTTGTAGAGCACACATGTCACAATGCACAAAGACCCAGGTTCGAGCCCCCGGTCCCCACCTGTAGGGGGAAAACTTTGCAAGTGGAGAAGCAGGGCTGCAGGTGTCTCTCTGTCACTCTCCCTCACTATTTCCCTTTTTCTCTCAGTTGTGGCTGTCTCTATCCAATAAATAAAGATAATAAAAAAAGTTTTTTAAAAAAGAATATTCTCTTGCAGTTCCATATAATTTAATAATAGCTTACAAGATCAAAAAATAATAGTATAGTACCATAACTCACCCATCACAATTCTGTGCCCTCCCCTCTCCCTACCCCAGCTCTCCCACCCCCTCTCAAGAATAACCACCATAGTTTTCACAAATCTTAACAGATTACTTTTTTTTTGCAAGCTCATATGTTTCAGTTCTTTATATTGTACATATGAATGAAACCACCCAGTAGTTATCTTTCAGAGAAATGCAGATCATTTGGTGACAGATATAAACTATAGCAAGAAGAGTCCTTGAACACAAACACAAAATTAAGGAACCTCAAGGTATTATATATGACAAGGATGAGAAAAACAAAACAAAACTATATATATATATATATATATATATATATATATATATATGAAAGATTAGAAAGTACTATATAGAGGGGCCAGGCAGTGTGGCACACCTAGTTAACTGCTCACATTACAATGCAGTAGGACCCAAGTTTGAGCCCTTGCAGGGGAAAAACTTCATGAGTAGTGAAGTAAGACAGCAGGTGTATCTCTGTCTCTCTCCCTCTCTATCTACCAATCCCCTCTCAATTTCTCTCTGTCTCTATCTAGTAACAAATAAATAAAAATATATTTTTAAAAGTATGAGTGGGGCCAGATGGTGGTGCACTGGGTTGAGCCAACCCATTGCAGTGCGCAAGGACCCAAGTTCAAGCCCCAAGTCCCCACCTGCAGGGGAAAAGCTTCACAAGTGGTGAAGCAGAGCTGCAGATGTCTCTCTGCCTCTCTCCCTCTCTCCCTCTCTATCTCCCCCCTCTCAATTTCTGTCTATCCAATAATAAATAAATAAATAAAATATTTTTGGGAATTGGGTGGTATTGCAGTGGGTTAAACGCAAGTGACACAAAGCACAAGGACTGGCATAAGGATCGCGGTTCAAGCCCCAGCTCCCCACCTGTAGGGGAGTTCTTCACAATCGGTGAAGCAGGTCTGTAGGTGTCTATCTTTCTCCCTCCCTCTCTGTCTTCCCCTTCTCTCTCCATTTCTCTCTGTTCTAGCCAACAACGACAACATCAACAACAACAATAAAAAAAAAAGAAACAACAAGGGCAACAAAAGGGAATAAATAAATAAGAAACATTAAAAAAATAAATAAAATATTTTATGAAAAAGTATGGTTGGTTCGGGCGGCAGCACAGCAGGTAAAGATAAACAACAAGGGCAACACAAGGGAAAAAATAACCTCCAGATTCATAGTGCAGGCACCGAGCCCCAGCGATAACCCTGGAGGCAAAAATAAATAAATAAGTAAATAAATAATACAAAAAACAACAAAAAAAAGTAAGGGGGCCAGGTGGTGGTGAACTAGGCTGAGCATACATGTTACAGTGCGCAAGGACCCAGGTTCAAGTCCCTGGTTCCCACTTGTAGGAGGAAAGTTTCAGGAGTGGTAAAGCAATGCTGCAGGTGTCTCCTTGTCTTTCTCCCATTCTATCAAGCCCTTCCCTCTGTATTTCCCTATCCGATAAATAAATAAAGATAATAAAAATTTAAAAAAGAAAGTACTAGATAGAAAATGACATCATTGGGTGGCCAGGGAGGTGGCACAGTGGATAAAGCACTGGGCTCTCAAGCATGAGGTCCCGAGTTCAATCCCCCGCAGCACATGTATCAGAGTGATGTCTGGTTCTTTCTCTTTCCTCCTATCTTTCTCATGAATAAATAAATAAATTCTTAAAAAAAAAAAGAAAAAAAATGACATCATTGGGGGTCGGGCGGTAGTGCAAGTGGGTTAAGCACACATGGCACGAAGCACAAGGCCTGGTGTAAGGATCCCAGTTGGAGACACCTGCAGGGGGGTCACCTCATGGACAGTGAAGCAGGTCTGCAGGTGTCTATCTTTCTCTCCCCCTCTCTATTTTCCCCTCCTCTCTGCTGGGCCAGCCTGAGGGTGTTTCTTCCCTGGCACGTGCTCTCTGGGAGAGAATTCGACCAGAGCCAACCTAGGCTGCTGCTTACTCAGTGATGAGGGAGAGAAACCAGGAACTCTCGTGGCTGAGCAGGAATACAATGGAATGCCTTTATTGATCTGCCTTTATATCTTCCAAGGCAGAAATGGCAGGCCAGAAAAAGGAACTGGGTAGGAGAGTGGGTGGAGAGAAGGAAAAGAGCACAAATTCCATCTAACCAGTGGGGATTAAACCAAAGCCCAGCAGGCAAAGTGGTTCTCAGGCAAAACAATGATTATGCAAATAGATCACAGTGTTAAGCAATGGAGCAGGGGGGAGCTGGCATAATGCCCAACACCTCTCTCCATTTCTCTCTGTCCTATCCAACAATGATGACATCAATAACAACAACAATGATAAGCAACAAGGGCAACAAAAAGGGAAAAAATAGCCTCCAGGAGCAGTGAATTTGTGGTGCAGGCACCAATTCCCAGCAATAACCCTGGTGGCAGAAAAAGAAAATGACATTATTTAAAAATACATAGAGGACTATATGCATGTAATGTGCTATACATAAAGTGCTATGTATAATTTGTGTATGAATATATAGAGATACATCTAAGAAAGTATTTTTTAATTTATTTTCCCTTTTCTTGCCCTTGTTTTTTTTTTTTTGTCATTGTTATTGATGTCATTGTTAGATAGGACAGAGAGAAATGGAGAAAGGAGGAGAAGACAGAGGCAGGGAGAGAAAGATAGACACCTACAGACCTGCTTTGTGAAGCCACACCTCTGTAGGTGGGGAGCCAGGAGCTCAAACCAGGATCCTTATGCCAGTCCTTGCATTTTGCACCACCTGTGCATAACCCGCGGTGCTACCCGCTGTGCTACCGCCTGATTCAGGAAAGTGTTTTTTTGTTTTGTTTTGGTTTTTGGTTTTTTTTTAACCAGAGCACTGCTCATCTGTGGTTTATGGTGGTGCGGGGGATTGAATTTGGGACTTGGGAGCCTCAGGCATAAGAGTCTCTTTGCATAACTATTATGCTATCTACCCCTGCCTAAGAAAGTGTTTTTAAAATTATTGTCTCACTGTTCTTTCCTTGAATATACTCTATTAATTTCTTCATCTTCTTTCTCACATTAAAGTTGTCTCATATTTCTATAGTGTGTGTTCCTGGGTCTGTTTTACTGTGTATCATCTTGTTAAGTGTTACATGTTCCCACGTTGGCAGAGGGGGGACCTGGGGAGAGGAGGGGTTTGTTTGTTTACATGGTTAAGTGGAAAGCTGAGAAATGTTTCACATGTACAAACTACTGACTCTGAACCATTAATCTCCCAGATAAAGAAAAGTTAAATGTTCCTTCTTTCTTTTTCTGTGACACTCCTTTCAGTAACTCCTGTAAGACAGTCTGATAATGGCAAACTTTATTTTTTTGTATGTCTAGTACTGTTTTAAACAAAACAGTCCTTCATTTTAAATGATAGTCTTGCAGGGTAAAGTATGCATGGCTGGCAGATGTCTTTTTTTTTTTTTTTTGCCTCCAGGGTTATTATCATTGTTGTCTTTTAAAACCTTGAATATATCACTCCACTCTCTCCTGGCTGTCATCATTCTTGTTTCTTTTCTTTTTAAAATATATATTATTATTATTATTTATTTTCCCTTTTGTTGCTCTTGTTTTTAATTATTGTTGTAGTTACTATTGTTGTTATTGATGTCATTGTTGTTGGATAGGACAGAGAGAAATGGAGAGAGGGTGGGAAGACAGAGAGAGGAGAGAAAGACACCTGCAGACCTGCTTCACTGCCTGTGAAATGACTCCCCTGCAGGTGGGGAGCTGGGGGCTCGAACCAGGATTCTTATGCCAGTCCTTGCGCTTTGTGCCACCTGTGCTTAACCTCTTGTTGCTTTTCATATTGACTGCACATTCTTTCCACCTCCTCTCCAACTCATTTTTTTTTTTGATAGGACAGAGAGAAATGGAGAGAGGAGGGGGAGACAGAAAAGGGGAGAGAAAGATAGACACCTGCAGACCTGCTTAGGGGTTGTGAAGCGACTTCCCTACAGGTGGGGAGCCAGGGTCTCGAGTCGGGATCCTTACACAGGTCCTTGTGCCACCTGCGCTTAATCGCTAAGCTACCGACCAACTCCCTCCAACTCTTGATCTTTTCAATAATGACTATTCTCATTAGTATGACATGATATCTTGTCATTTTGACTTGCCTTTTCCCCAAATTAAGAGATGTTTTGCCTAGGATCTAGTTGTTTTTCAGTAGCAATTCTTTCAAGGAATATGGTTCAGCACATCACTAGACCAGAAAGGTTTCATTCACTCTTACACATACTTCAACTTTTTTTTTTCTCAGCTCCTGTAACTTAGAAATTTTGCTTGTTAATGTTCCCTGTTAACAGCCCTCATAAATACACTTCTGTCTCCACCTTATCCAGTCATTTTTTTTTAATCACCAGCGCTATTCACCATTCCCAGTGGCCTTTTCCCCCCATTTTTGAGAGGGTATGAGAAGGAGAGAATGGGAGACAGAGAGATGTCACACTTTTTAAGATAGATAGATAGATAGATAGATAGCTCAATGCCAGGCTAGCTTCCCGGGCGGGAGACAGACAACCAGAGACTCATGGCTGAGCTGTACGTAATAGCTCTTTATTCATGTGGAACGCAGTGCAATCTAAGCTAAGCTATCCCTAACCACAATCTTGTCCTTATATATATACTCACCAAGTAGGGTGGAAACAGGATGTGACGTAGAGAGGGTGGAGCAAAAAGAGATTGGTGAAAATCAGGGTGTGACAAGGAGAGGGGGCGGAGCAAAAAGAGAGTATTAACCAGTGGGATTAAACCAATGACCTAGAGGCAGGGTAGTGCTTAGTTAACAGTGGTTTATGTAAATAGAATACAGTGTTAAGCAGGGGGGGTTAAACCAATGAAACAGAAGGGGTTTTAGAAGCAGAATTAGAAGCATACCAACAGCTCAATCGATCAATCATGTCATTGAAGCATCCTTCAATGAAGTGGGAACCAGGCTTGAACCTGGGTGATGCATAACAAAGCATCACACTATTGGAATGAACTGTTTCACCAGCCCAGGAGGTTGCAATTTTAAAAGGGGTAAGTGTCATTGAATAGAAAATATCTGAGGAAATACTTGAAAGAGGAAATGTGAGCATAGACCAGTCCAGGTGATAAAAACAGCTAGTAGAGCACTTAGTAGAGCACACATATTCCAATGTACAAGGACTTGGGTTCAAGCACCTAGTCCCCACCTGGGTGAAAGCTTCACAAGTGGCAAAACAGTGCTATAGATATCTCTTCCTCTCTATTTTCCCTCTTCCCCCTTAGTTTCTATCTCCAACAAGACAAAACTAAAGCAAAAACAGCCAGTGCAAAGGCCTGAGGCAGGATTATACCTGGTGCTCTCAGGAAGAGGAGAAATCCAGTGAGACTGGAATAGAGTCAATACAAGAGAGAGTAATAAGAGATCAGAAAGGAAAGGGAAGTGACAGATCCTTATAGGCCATAGTAGGCCACAATAAAGTCTGACATTTTCTGAGATGGAAAGTCAGTTTTTGAGTGGAGTTATGACATAAACTAACTGGCTCCCCCCCTCTTTCCCACCAGAGCCCCTCTCAGCTCTGACCAAAGATTGAACCTGGAATCTCCAAACTTCTGACATGTTGCATAACCATTAAACTATTTTCCTGACTAACTTACTTTTTTTTTTTTTTAATGATCTCTCTGGCTGCCAGCTTTGTTGGCAGAACCACAGAAGATCAAGGATGGAAGCAGAAAGATGACTAGAGAGGCTGTTGTAATTACCTCTTTCTCCTTGATTCCTTTTTCTCTCTTGGATCTATCTGGAAATTTATTTAGTCATGGAGGTTGTTTCTTCCATGACTTGTTCTGCCTTACTAGTTGCTCTTCCTTTCTCTCTCTCTCTCTCTCTCTCTCTCTCTCTCTCTCCCTCTCTCTCCCTCTCTAATATTTTATTTATTTATTTATGAGAAAGATAGGAGGAGAGAGAACCAGATATCACTCTGGTATATGTATTGCCGAGGATTGAACTCAGAACCTCATGCTTGAGAGTCCAATGCTTTATCCACTGTGCCACCTCCCAGACCACCTAGTTGCTCTTTCTCTAGCATCTATTCTCTAATTTTCAAATGTTGAAATACTCTAGATTTGGTGCTAAGGTCCTTCTTGTAGCTAGGTCCATTTACTAGGTCATTTCATGCAAATCTCTGGCTTCTAGTGGTTTTAATACCTATGATTTGTGTGGGTGATACATAAACTTAGAGCTCTAGATCTAGTCTAAATTCACCTTCATAAATACAATAGCCTACTTGTTATCTCTGTTTGGAACTCTTTATTTCTCAAATCTTTCCTTCTTTAGCTCAGCCTTCCACACCTCAATAAATGGCACTATATATGCTCAAGCTGAAATATCCTTTAATGCCTTCCTTTCTCTCACCTCCTAATCCTGTCCATCAGCAAGACATGTTCATCCTCCAAGATGCTATGTATTAAGTAACCTCAAAATGTTTAATGACCTAAACAGTGAGCAATTATTTTTTATGAGACAGTGTCACTTGTTTGCAGAGCTTTGGGGCTGACATAATGGTTATGCAAAAGACTTTATATGTAAGACTTTGATGTTCCAAATTCAGTCACTAGCCCCACCAAAGCCAGAGCTCTAGCATATATATTAGATAGAGACAGAGAAATTGAGAGGCAAGGGGGAGACAGAGAGGAAGTGAGAGAGAGTGAGAAAGAGAGAGAGAGAGAGAGAGAGAGACCGACCTCTAGCACTGCTTCACCACTCATGGAGCTTTCCTTCTACTAATGGGGTCAGGGGCTTGAACCTGATCCTTGCACACAGTAAGACGAATACTCTACTGGGTCTGCTACCATCAGGTCCGAATAAACATCATTAAAAAAATACAGCAGAGGCTGGGTGATGGCACACCTGGTTGTGCCTACCACAGGTTACAATGCTCAAGGACCAAGATTCAAGCCCCTGGCCCTCACCTGTAGGGGATAAGAGCTGTGAGGCAGAGCTACAGGTCTCTCTCTCTCCCCACCCCCCACCGCCCACTTCCCCCTCGATTTCTATTTCTAGCCAATAATAAATAAATAAATATTTTTAAATATGGCAAACTGTTCTTTAAAACAATTTTGATGAGAAAGAAATTCTCTTCAGTTTGAATAATTATGATTTTAAGTTGCTTGGAGGTTGTTACATATGAGTCTCTGTATAAACTTGTATGTCCTCATTTGAATGAAAAGATGAAAGAAAGGAATTATCTCATTAATTATTTAAAATACGTGGTGCAACTGTTCCTTACGGATTAATCCAGGCACTTGGAAAACAATTATACTCAGTGTTAATAACATTGCCAACCGTTTCCAGTATGCTGCACTGCAAATACTATTGTGTTCTCATTGAGAACATTCACTATTACATATGCATATGAAAAACGCATTTTCATCAGAATTACCGTAATAGCATTAAGAGATTATTATTTTTTCCAATTTCCTTGGAAGAAAATTCACTTAAATTATATTATTTATTACTTGATTGCTTGCCTATCTTGCTGGTGCATTTTAGGTAACTGAAGTTCATGAAAGTATAAACTTCAGAATAAAAACACATGATTTTATACATTGATGATTTCAAATAAAAGAGAAGTGCTAGTTTGCGCATCAATTCTTTCGAGAAAGTTAAGTCTGTGTTCTGCTAAGAAGAGATAACACTTTTTGTCCCTGTAGGTGGCCCCCCTGGCGTAGCCATTAGTTGCTAATTACTTGCAAACAAATAAACAATTAACTCCTCTAGCTGCTAGCTGAGCGAGTGTTCATTGACATGCTAAAACTTTCTAAGACAGGATTTTAATTAGTGACGTTCTAAATCCAGTCCCCCTTGTCAACAGAGCCTTAAGGTAAATTGCAGTAAGGTCCTAGTCCTGCACACGTGTAGCAGAGTTAGCTAAAGATACTGAGAGGCCAGAGCTGTTGCTCTGTGCAACCCTCGAAAGGATGTCTCCTAGCCTTCAAGAAGGTGCACGGCTTGCAGAAAACAAACCCTCGCCCTGTTCTTTTTCCATTGAGAGGATCTTAGGATTGGACCAGAAGAAAGACTGTGTCCCATCAGTGAAACCCCACAGACCCTGGACTGACACCTGCAGCTCTTCAGGTATGCCATAACTTAACTTTTTTTTTTAACTCTGTTAGTTCATCTGTGTTGCTTAATTTGGCTTTTACTTTATGCTGCATATAATTAGAAAGAAACTAATTTTATTCAATTACATATCTAAAACACCTAAGATTTTTAATGCTCCCAATTGAGTCCTATGGGGAAATTAAAAGAATATCACTCTCAGCTCCAAGTGAGTATGAGGTTCACTTACAGAAAATGCCAAGAACCTGCATTTACTTCAGAAGACATTTCTCTCTGTGTTTGACAGATCAAATATTCTAAATATAATTTCCATGAAAAAAAATAATGATATTCAGATACCAAAATGTTCTCTAATTAAGGCAGAATCTTTTTTTGTTTGTTTGTTTTTTCTCCCCTAGTGAGAAGTTCTCTTAAGAGACCCAAAAGAATTTGGCTTCAAAATTTTAAGACAAGTTCATGAAATTATTACTTATTGGACTTTATGTAATATAGAGTTGGACAACTAAGATGGGATAGATTCTTCTGTGTTATTTTTATTTATTTGTTTTTAGGGAAAGATGTTAACCTGTGTCTACATGTCCCGAGCCTTCCTAATGGAATCTCATTCATGTATACTGTGGATTACCCAGTGACAGAAGAGAGAGCTTTGAAAAACGAAAATTACTTTTCAGCTTCAGAAACACAGTCTTTGAAAAGAGAGTTGAGTTGGTATAGAGGCCGAAGACCAAGAACTTCTTTCACTCAAAATCAGGTGGGAAGTTTT
Organism: Erinaceus europaeus; assembly: GCF_950295315.1. Taxonomy (NCBI): domain Eukaryota; kingdom Metazoa; phylum Chordata; class Mammalia; order Eulipotyphla; family Erinaceidae; genus Erinaceus; species Erinaceus europaeus. Next base: position 33,519,867 of record NC_080173.1, read on the forward strand.
TTCAACCGATAATGACAATTCAAAGGCTTTAGCTGATATCCTGTTGAGCAAAACTCCATTCACATTCTCAGTTTAGAAGCCTTATTGACACAATAGACTGTAATGGTGATTTTTAACTATTTCTGCCCTGCCCTTAAAAAAAAAAAAACTATGTATAGATTAATTGCTGCAGATTTAAATGCAATAATTGTGTTAATGAAAATTCTTTTAATGACAATAAGCCAAATATTAACATGTCAGAAGAATGATTTCCTTATTCTTAGATTGAAGTGTTAGAAAATGTCTTCAGAATAAACTGCTATCCTGGCATTGACATCAGAGAGGACTTAGCTCGAAAACTGAATCTTGAGGAAGACAGAATCCAGGTAATTTTTCCCCACACTTTAACTTGTTCATAATGATTGAAATGCTAAAGATAATAAAAACAATGTCTCTGAAACCTGTTTTGTCTTTCCTTAATTTTAGATCTGGTTCCAAAATCGGCGTGCAAAGCTAAAAAGGTCCCATAGAGAATCACAGTTTTTAATGGCGAAAAAAAATTTCAACACAAGCCTCCTGGAATAGGTAGAAAATTAAGCATATGGAATTATCTTCTAGTTGCCAAACATAGAATTAATGGAGATGACAAGAGTTTAAAATGCGCTAACTTTTTTTTTTTGCATTTAATCTGTGCATTGTCGTCTTTCTAAAAGTGTTTTGTAAATAATTACTATTATAATGACACTATACTTGGGCACTTTTCAAGTACAGGTTTTTCTGATATATTTTAATAAAAATTTTCAGAAAATGCCAGCTGTTTTTGTCAGCTACTTTTTAAGTGAACAAATTTAATCAAATAAATTATTTTGCTAAAATTAGTAAATACATGACTGAGTGACTCTACAAACTATATTCCTTCTACAAAATATGTCCAGTAAAATAATCTGAAGAATGGCACAAAGGTATGTTTTGTTTCAGTTAGTTTCCTTCAAGTGCATTTTGAAATATGACTGTGAAATATGTTAGAGAACATGACTTATTCATTTATTTATGTTGGCAGAAGAGAGTGACAATTTCTCACCATATATCAAAACAAATCTTTATAGCATGCCAGTTTCAAGTTACTTTTTTTAAACAAAGTCATGCCAAAGTAGAAAGCCAAAAGCTTCAGTTGTCCTATTCATTATAGGTGAAAATTAAAATATATTTATCTAGTTCATTTAATGTACTTTACTTTCATTCACTAAGTTAATAATGATCATCTGAGTTACATCTATTTACTGTTTAATGATTTTAGATCAGCAGTATATTTTGTTACAAGTAACACATTGATAAAGAAGATAAGATTAAATTAAACTGCCTTTTGTATGCGCTCTGGTATGGTTACTGAAATACACATGGCACTTTCTAAGTGTCGAAAAGTATATATTTTCTTTCCATTTCCCACTTCCCCACTATACCTGTCAATTAAAGACAGGAATAGGATAAGATCTATCACCGGAAGGGAATCTTACCTTGGAGATCTGGGTATTTATTTATTTTACAGCTAACTAGTGGAAGGCCAGAGTGGGTGTTCTTTTTGAAATCTTAGAAACCATATTTCAATTTTGCTTCTTTGAATTAGATTCTCCCTCATCTCCTTTTGTTTTTTTTCATATTACTCTGTTCTTTCCCTCTCAAACTGGAAAATTCTTGTTGAATGGTTGAATCAATACTCACTATATGGTTTTGCTTTTTCTGTTTATAATTGAACAAGAGAGACTAGAGGGAGTTTGCATATATTATTTCTGAAGAAAAGTAGCATGACTAACTTTAGAACTTTTAGAAATCATTTACTGAAAACACATTTGGGGTAGAGCATCCTGTGTATCCCAAAAAATGGTCAGCTGTGCTTATTCTGTTCTACTATTGCCAAGCTGGGGAGGCTTGAAAAGAAAGAAAAATGACAGCAGAATAGGATAATAACAGGAATGGCCATGAAAGTTTTCCAAGAAAATTCATATTGTCAGGCTGGACCACCTTTTTCAACATAGAGAGCTGCTTCCATTAATATAAAACTTAAAACAGTATATATATATATGAAAAATATTAGTTGAAATATATATCCATTAGGACTTTTTTTCCCCCTGCTCTTTTGGGTCCTGTGAAGTTATATTAAGTTGGAGAATTAGGAGTCACCAGGAGTGGTTTAGAAGGAAAGTATCATGTATTGGGTCAGCTTTTCGAAATAACCTTTTATTTTAATTACAAAAGTCATATTTACATACTGAAGATAATTCAAGCAGTATAAAAATAGAGTAAAATTATCCTTAAGTGTAATCTTTTAGAGATAACTATCATTAAGCATTGTTATAGATCTCTGTATATAAAAGTCTGTATATGTGTGTACATCTAATATATGCATAGATATTTACACACCTGTTTATATTTTTAAAATATAATCACTTTTAACATTATATCACATCAGACATGTGTCTATTTCTTAGTTTAGGATATCTAGTTCTGTACATAACAATCACCATGATAGTATTAGTGTATAAATATTTCTGAAGTAGTACTCTTCACAGAAGATTTCCAGAGAATAATCACTGTTTATTGCTGATTTATCTAAAATAAAGCCTAACCCTCAAATTTCCAAGGAATGTGAGCATTCTATATAAAATTATAGACTTTAGAAAAAATAAAACTGCATCACACACATTGATCAATAACAACTAGTGCAGTTAAATGTTTTAATATAAAAATAATCATGCCTATAAAATACCTTGCAGGTAACTCTGGGATATCATGGCTTAGTATTTTATAGTGGTGCCATACCCATTTATGTTGTCCTAAAATTCACTTTGCCTGTAATTGAGATGAGTTGTGTTTATAATTAAAGTTATATATTTATATTTGAAATGATACATTTATAACTAACGCATAGTATCAATATTTAGAAGTTAAAAACTATTGCTAGGATTTGTAATATTGATGCAGACACAAATAATAGAGTATCAGTTTTATCATAACTTTCTGTAATGAGTTCATAGAAACAAGATAATATATAAGATCACTAGTATATTTTCCCCAAATCATTTGTAAATACCTAAAAGATAAAGGCAGGTATTGCTAAGGGAAATAATGATTTAGAAACGTGGATTTACCAATATTAGTGATCTAGAAAAAATTTATAATGGCATACAGGAAAAAAGCTAGACTTTAAGTTTGAGAGAAAATCAAGCAAAATGGAAATGAAAACCCAAATTAGAGTTATCTTTCAAAACACACAGGCTCTAATCCACAGCTTATCTCTGCTCCTAGTTAATTCCAGGCCTTTGTCTCCATTAATGCTCAGGACAAGGTGGACAGTATAACAAATCAAACTAATGTAGTCAGGCTAGTACCTGCAGCGTCTCTATTATCTGAGGACTGGCTAAATAAGGTTATTTGGTATCCCATAATGACATTTCTCTCTTGTGAAGCCAGACAGACAAAGCCCATCACTAAAGAGAGCTGGTGGAAACAATGGCAGTGTGTTGGTGGTCAACTTTTGAGTTAATCAGTGTTAATGGTTGCTTTTGCCTCCTGCATCTTATCACCCCTGCATCACACAAATGGCATAAATCCCCCCTACCCAAGCCAAGACACAACATCAACCTGCACTTAGAAAGAAAGAGAATTGTGTGCTAGTCTTTTCACTTGGTGTAGAATACAAATTAAAGTATGACATATGAGGAAGCTGAGCTGTGGCACACCAAGTTTAGCGTACATAGTATGAAGCACAAGGACCCGTGCAAGGATCCTGGTTCAAGTCACTGACTCTCCATCTGTGGGGGGGGGGGGGGGGGGTCACTTCACAAGCAGTGAAGCAGATCTGCAGGTGTCTCTCTGTCTCTCTGCCTCTCAATTTCTCCCTCCCCTCAATTTCTCTGTCCTATACAATATAAAAAGAAGAAGGAGAAGGAGAAAGAGAAGGAAAGAAAAGAAAAGAAAAGGAAAGGAAAGGAAAGGAAAGGAAAGGGAAGAAAAGAAAATAAAAGAAAAGAAAAGAAAAAAGAAAAGAAAAGAAAAAAGAAAAGAAAAGATGGCTGCCAGGAACAGTGGTTTCCTACCGCTGGCACTGAGACCCAGTGATAACTCTTGTTGTTGAGTTTGGCAAGCTCTTTATATATTCTGGATATTAGCCTGTCTGATGTACGGCATATAAAGATCTCCCATTCTGTGAGGGGTCTCCAGGTTTGGGTAGTGGTGTCTTTGCTGTGCAGAAACTTTTTAATTTGATGTAGTCCCATAGACAAAAAAAAAAAATATGGCAGATGACGACTTGCTGTCTTCCATTTCACTGAATACAAGAGCTGAAACCCCTCCCTCAAGTTCCTTTGGCCAAATTTAAGTTCATTTAGACTATTCTGTCTCCTGTTTCAGCAGCAGTCAAGTAGTGGAGGCAGCTCTTGGTAGCTCCCACTAGGCTCACCCCTTCCCATTTTCTTCTCTCCTATTTTCTTATTCACACCCTTTCTTTTTTCCCCTAGTACTTTTTGGTAAGCTTGATGCAGTCAACAGGTATTACTGAGTTCCACAAAGGAACCTCTAACAATAACAAATGTATTTCTTTTAAAAAAAATTTTTTATTTATTTATTTTCCTTTTTTGTTGCCCTTTTTTTTTTACTTTTTAACATTGTTGTGGTTATTATTGTTGTTGCTATTGATGTTGTTGTTGCCGGATAGGACAGAAAGAAATGGAGAGAGGAAGGGAAGACAGAGAGGGTGAGAGAAAGATAGACACCTGCAGATCTGCTTCACTACTTGTGAAGCGACTCCCCTGCAGGTGGGGAGCTGGGGGCTTGAACTGGGATCCTTACGCCAGTCCTCAAGTTTCATACCATGTGCGCTTAACCTGCTGTGCTACAGCCTGACCCCCAACAAATGTATTTCTTACTGTCAAGTAGAATGTCACTAACATTTAAGAACTTTGTGTCTGTTCTCTTCCTCCAGGGTCCAAAGGATGCACCATCTTTATTTAACATTTTATCACAGGGTGATTTCAGTGAAATGAATGATACCATAGTTTTTGTTCTACTTACCACATCATAAGCTACAAAGTACCATGTACCTGCTATAGCTGAAATTGGTCAGCTATAGTGTGTCATTTTATAGGGCACAGCTGTATTTGATTTATATTTATAGATTTATGTCAAACCACCTACACTAATCTTGCTTAGTCTCTCTAGTTTAATCAATCAAAGCATACCCTAACAGTGATGTCAAGAACTTAGGCTAGAATCTAGTCACTTAGGTTCACTTCCAGTAGTATTTGACTTTGAGTCAGTTACCCAACCTGTTGACTGATAGCTTCTTCATCTATAAAATGGCTTAATAATCAGACTTATATCATAGAATCATTGGCATAATTAAGCAAGATAATAAACTAAAAAGTTTAGACTAGTGTCTGGCAGATATAAGTTCACTCAGTAAATTTTAACTCTCATTGTAACAATGTACTAGCATTTCCTATTTGGAACACAAAGTGTGGTATACAGCAGGCTCTCAATAACTGTAGAGCAAATGAAAATGGTTATTGGTCTCTAGGAGTTCACTATGCTAGAGAGAAAAGATTGAAACTGGACTCGGGGGTGGGGGGCAAATGGTAGCGTACCCAGTTAAGTGCACATGGCACGAAGTGCAAGGACCGGCATAAGGATCCCGGTTTGAGCCCCCGGCTCTCCACCTGCGGGGGGTGGAGGGGAGGGATTTGCTTCACAAGGGTTGAAGCAGGTCTGCAGGTGTCTGTCTTCCCCCTCCTCTCTCGATTTCTCTGTGCTATCCAACAAGAACAAAGGCAACAAAATGGGGAAAATGGCCTCTAGGAGCAGGGGATACCTACTGCAGGCACTGAGCCCCAGCAGTAACCCTGGAGGCAAAAAAAAAAAAAACCTGGACTGGATAGACATCATAATGGTTATGCAAAAAAGACTTTCATTGGTTCGGGAGGTGGCGCAGTGGCTAAGACACGAGTTCGATCCCAGGCAGCACATGTACCAGAGTGATGGCTGGTTCTTTCTCTCCTCCTTATCTTTCTCATGAATAAATAAATTAATTTAAAAAAAAATACTTTTATGTCTGAGGCTCTAAAGATCCCAGGTTCAGCTCCCCAAGCCAGAGCTGAGAAGTGCTCTGGGGGAAAAAACAGAAGAGAGAGGAAGGAAAGAAGGTGGCCAGGTGAGAGTGCACATGTTACAATGTGCAAGGACCCAGGTTCAAGCTCCTAGTCCCCACTTACAGGGGAAAGCTTCATGAGTAGCGAAGCAAGTGTCTCTCCTCTCTCTCCTTTTCTTTTTTTTTAAATTTTCTTTCTTTATTTATTTATTGGCTAGAGATAGCCACAAATTAAGAGGAAGGAGGTAGAGAGGGAGAGAAACAGAGACAGCTGCAGTATTGCTTTACCACTCACAAAGTTTTCCCCCTGCAGGTGGGAACTGGGGCTTGAACCCTGGTACTTACACATTGTAATGTGTGCTCAACTAGGTGCACCACCACCTGGATCCTCTTTCTCCCTTTTTTTATTTTTTCATTTCTTATTTTATTTTATTTATTAATGAGAATGGTAGTAGAAGAGAGAGAAAGAACCAGACATCATACCAGTACATGTGCTGCTGGGGGTTGAGCTCGGGACCTATGCTTGAGAGTTCAGTGCTTTGTCCATTACGTCACCTCCCTGATCTCTCCCTTCCCTCTCAAGTTGTCTCTGTCTCTATCCTGGGTCCTTGTACATGGTGACATGTCTACTCAACCAAGTGCACCACTACCCAGCCCCTTTTAGTATGTTAACTGATAACATTTTCACATTTGACCAACCCTACTTCACTTATTTATTTCTTAGAAGTCTATGGTAGTTTAATTTTTTGTTTATAATTCTTCATGTCCACATATATTTTTATGTTATTTTAGGGGAATAATGGCATTTATTAAATGGCTTATAAGGCATTTGTTATCAAATGGGTAGTTTCTCATCCCTCTACAGTAGGTGTCTGTATACAGATTCCACTACTAATTTAGGTCTTCCTCTACCATTATGCATTTGGTCCTCAGTGCCCTCTCACCCCTGCCCCTTCATCCTTGGCCTCACTGTAACAGTGAGGCCAAGGCCTCACTAGGCCATGTCTAGTACAAATTTTATCCTGTTTTGCTTTTTTCTCCTTTTTTCTTAGATTCCACATATAAGTGAGATCATCTGGTATTTATCCTTTTCCTTCTGATGTCACTTAACTTGATTCTTTCAAGTCCCTTCCAAGGTGAGGCAAAGGAGATGATTTTATCATTTTTAAGATATTTATTTATTTATTTACTCCCTTTTGTTGCCCTTGTTGTTTCATTGTTGTAGTTATTATTGTTGTTGTTACTGATGTTGTTGTTGTTGGATAGGACAGAGAGAAATGGAGAGGGGAAGGAAAGGTAGAGGGAGAGAGAAATATAGACACCTGCGGACCTGCTTTACCATTTGTGAAGCGACTCCCCTGCAAGTGGGGAGCTGGGGCGCGGACTGGGATCCTTATGCCGGTCCTTGCGCTTGGCGCCACCTGCGTTTAACCTGCTGTGCTACTGCCAGATTCCCGATTTTATCATTTTAACAGCTAAGTAGTATTCCACTGTGTGCAACTACAACAACTTTCTTAACCATTGGGCATGATTAAGAAACTGGGTTGCTTCCATTTTTGGGTTATTACACACAATACTTCTATGAACTAGTAATACATAGATCTCTTTGTGTAGGCGTTTTTCTTTTCTTTGGATAGATCCCTAGGATCTATCACAAGACCCAAAGGGTGGGTCCATTTCTACTGTTCTGAGGTATCTCTGGGATATCTTCCATAGGATTGAACCAATTTACATTCCCAATTCTGTAACAGAGTTCCTCTTTCCTCACATTCTCTGCAGCACTTGGCTCTGTAATTTCAGATGTATGATATTCTCATAGTTATAAAGTGATATACCATTTGCATTTCTCTGATTATTGATGATTTTGAGCATTTTTTTCATGTGTCTGTTGGTGATCTGAATAAAAAAAAGGTAGATTTCAGGCAGTAAAATGTCACAGGATAGTGCACTACTTTTCCATGTGTGTGACCCAGGCTTGAACCTGGTCCTCACTCGGAGACTTCAGTGCTGTGGTTTCTTTCTCTCTGTCTCTGTTTTTGTGTCCTGCCTTCTATCTGAAATACTTAGAAATAGGGAGTTGGGAAGTCGGGCAGTAGTGCAGCGGGTTAAGCTGTGGCGCAAAGTGCAAGGACCGGCATAAGGATCACAGTTCGAGCTCCAGGCTCCCCACCTGCAGGGGAGTCGCTTCACAGGAGGTGAAGCAGGTCTGCAGGTGTCTTTCTCTCCTCCTCTCTGTCTTCCCCTCCTCTTTCCATTTCTCTCTGTCCTATCTAACAACGACGACATCAATAACAACAATAATAACAACTACAACAACAATAACAAAAAACAAGGGCAACAAAAGGGAAAAATAAATAAATATCAAAAATATTAAAAAAAAAATAGTGCTCGCTTCAGCAGCATATATACTAAAATTGGAACGATACAGAGAAGATTAGCATGACCCCTGCGCAAGGATGACACGGAAATTCGTGAAGCGTTCCATATTTAAAAAGAAAAAAAAGAAATAGGGAGCCCGGTGGTAGCGCAGCGGGTTAAGTGTGGGTGGCGCAAAGCACAAGGACCAGAGTAAGGATCCCCTTTCCAGCCCCTGCTCACCACCTGAGGGGAGTTCCTTCACAAGCTGTGAAGCAGGTTTGCAGGTGTCTTTCTCTCCCTCTCTGTCTTCCCCTCCTCTCTCCATTTCTCTCTGTCCTATCCAACAATGACGGCATCAATAACAACAACAATAATAATAACAGCAACAATAAAACAAGGGCAACAAAAGAGAATAAATAAATATTTTTTAAAAATGGGAGTCGGGCGGTAGCACAGCGGGTTAAATGCAGGTGGCAGCAAAGCTTAAGGAAGAGCATAAGGATGCTGGTTAGAGCTCCCCCCCACTTGCAAATGGTGAAACAGGTCTGCAGGTGTTTGTCTTTCTCTCCCTCTCTCTGTCTTCCCCTCCTCTCTCCATTTTCTCCTTCCTATCCAACAATGACGACAACAAATAATAACTACAACAATAAAAACAAGGGCAACAAAAGGGAATAAATAAATAAATAAATAATAAAAAGAAATACTAAGAAATAAAAGTGGGACATGAAGATAATAATTTGGTGGTAGCTATGAGATCTGGATTGATCTCTGAGAGGTACAACATGAAAAGAAGAGAGAAGAAATTGGTACTTTCTTAATATGATTTTTTCCCCATTGGAAAACACACAAGAGACATTTCCATAAAAGTTAGGAATAAGATAAGGTTATCATTCTCTTCACTTCTAAGAATATCAACAAGGTTCTATATGGAGCTAGAAAGGCAACTCCAAAAATTAAAGTGAATAGTAGTAAGGAAAACAACAAAAAAGAAATCTATAACAACCCTGCCAGATCATAAAAGGTTCTATAAAAGGCTATAAGTTGAAACATATGCTACTGGCTTGTGAATAGACAACTTTGAGGAATAGGATAAAGCCAAATACTATAAAGAATTAGTAATTATGGGATGGAGACGAACTTTTACAAATGGTACTAAGAAGACTGGATAGTCATTTGGAAAAAATTTAGATTCAATTTGTGTGTCATACCATTCACAAATGGATTAGAGATCTAAATGTAAAAATATTAGACAATATGACTGGAAAAAAATTCAATGAGTTTTATTTTCCTTTTTTTTTTTTTTTAACCAGAGCACACCTCAACTCTGGCTTATGGGGATTGAACCTGAGACCTTGGAGCCTCAGGCATGAGAGTCTATTTGCATAAACATTATGCTATCTCCCCTGCCTGTGAATTTTTCTATAATCTGTGTATAGAGGAGAAGAAAATTTTACTGATTTTTTTTTTTTTTAAACAGAGCACTGCTCAGCTCTAGCTTATGGTGGTGCTGGGGATTGAACCTTGGACTTTGAAGCCTCAAGCCCAAGAGTTACTTTGCATAATAATTATACTATCTACCCCCTGCTGCAAGAAATTTTTTTCTGACTTTGATTCAAAATCCAGATTCAATAAGGGAAAATATTGATAAATATATTTGCATATGAAATAAAACTTTCCATGGTTCAAGAAAAATGAAAAACTAGAAAAATATGTGCAGCATATAGCACAGATTAAGGACAAATATTCCTTAAACATTTGAAGATAAAAGACCAAAAATCTAATAGAAAATTAGAAATAGATATGAAAATTGTTTTTAGAACACAAAGGATTTTAATATGGACCATAACAATATAGAAAGATGTGGAGATTGGGTGGTGGTACATCCAGTTAAGCACACACATTACCATGTGAAAATACCCAGGTTCAAGTCCCTGCTCCCCACCTGCAAGGGGGAAGTTTCATGATCAGTAAAGCAGGTCTGTAGGTGTTTATGTTTCTCTTTCCCTTTCTACCTCCCCTTCCCCTCTCAATTTCTCTGTCCTATAAAGAGAGAGAGAGAGAGAAAGAGAGAAAGGAAGGGATAAATGACTGCTGGGAGCAGTGGATCCATCAAGCAGGCACCAAGCCCCAGTAACAACTCCAGTGATAACACACACACACACACACACACACGTTAGATTTACTTACAATTATGGAAATGTAAATTAAAACCACACCAAGAAGTTTTCAGTTCTAGCTGGCATGAAGTAATCCCATTTCACTCTCAGAGTGAAGGTAATCCTTTTTTCTAATCAGAAGAACTGTGATTCAAAGATTAGAGGAAATTCCCAGGTTTTTTTGTACCCTCCCCCTTTCTTCCCACTGTTTAACTATAGAAGCAGATGCAATTACAAGCATGTACAGCAAAGAGGAGAGTCCCTGGCTTGCTAAAGGACTAGAAAGGGAAAGCCCTGTGAACAGGGCAATGTTAAGAGTTTATAGAGACAAGACCTGAGAAGGTAGTCATAAAGTTGTAAACAAACTCTGGGACTTATTCTGTGCTTCACATGCATGTATCTGATCCTGAACAGAACACTAAAGTCTTCAAGAACAACCTAGATACCAACTGGCCTGTGGACCCAAATAGTATTGCAAAGACTTTGAAAACTGAATTGACATTAAAAACACAGACCCAGAAAGAAATCAGAACTTCCAGACTGTTCTTTTTTTTTTTAAATTTAAGAAAGGAGACATTAACAAAACTATAGGATAGGAGGGGTACAACTCCATACAATTCCCACCACCCGATCTCCATATCCCATCCCCTCCCCGATAGCTTTCCCATTCTCTATCCCTCTGGGAGTATGGACCCAGGGTCATTGTTGGTTGTAGAAGGTGGAAGGTCTGGCTTCTGTCATTGCTTCCCCGCTGAACATGGTCAATTGACTGGTCAATTCATACTCCCAATCTGCCTCTCTCTTTCCCTAGTAGGGTGGGTCTCTGGGGAAGCAGAGCTTCAGGACACACTGGTGGGGTCGTCAGTCCAGGGAAGTCTGTTTGGCATCATGCTGGCATCTGGAACCTGGTGGCTGAAAAGAGAGTTAACATACAAAGCCAAACAAATTGTTGAACAATCATGGACCTTAAGGCTGGAATAGTGCAGATGAAGTGTTTGGGGGGGGGGAGTTTTGCTCACTGCAGACACTTGTGTACTTCTGCTTTCAGGTATATATTTTTCCCTGGTTTATGAACACGTGTGAACATATGCTCTATCTCAGGGGACCTGGTCTATATCTAGGTTTGGGGACTTTATTGGGGAGTGGACCACCTAGAATGGAATTAGAGAATACTATGAAAGGAAAGGTCTCACCTGAGTGATAGCTGAAGGGTTGTCATTCCACACCTGAAGTCTCTGGACACAGTCTGAAGTGAAGCATGCTGGGGTGGCACTCGTCAGCAAATTCCTGAAGAGTCTTTTTTAAAAAATATTATTTATGGGAGTGGGGCGGTAGTGCAGCAGCTTAAGCGCACGTGGCTCAAAGCGCAAGGACCAGCTCAAGGATCCCGGTTCGAGCCTCTGTCTCCCCATCTGCAGGGGAGTTGCTTCACAAGTGGTGAAGTAGGTCTGCAGGTGTCTATCTTTCTCTCCTCCTCTCTGTCTTCCCCTGTTCTCTCCATTTCTTTCTGTCCTATCCAACAACGACTACAACAATAATAATTACAACAATAAAACAACAAGGGCAACAAAAGGGAATGAATAAATAAATAAATTTTTAAAAAGATCATTCCCTTTTGTTGCCCTTGTTGTTTTATTGTTGTCATCGTTGTTGAATAGGACAGAAAGAAATGGAGAGAAGAGGGGATGACAGAGAGGGTGAGAGAAAGACACCTGCTTCACCACTTTTGAAGCGATGCCCCTGCAAGTGGGGAGCCAGGGTTCGAACCCGTATACTTACGCCAGCCTTTGTGCTTAGCTGCCACCTGAGCTTAACCTGCTGCGCTAACGCCTGACTCCCCAGAAGTAAGAATCTTTTAAAGATGAATAACTATATTTACCATAGTTAAATTACTAATAAAGCAAGAACAATGAAATCAGCAAGAGACAAATGGTATTGTTTACACATACCAAAATAATAGAACCTCAAAATACATATATTATAGCTGATAAAAATGAAAGGAGAATGGACCAATTCCTAACATTGTTTCTCAGTTGAGATTTTATTTTATTATTATTTATTATTGTTGTTGTTATTATTTTGCCATCAGGATTGTCACTGGGGCTCAGTGCCTACACTAAAAATCCACTACTCTCAGTAGCCATTTATTTATTTTTATTTATTTTTAATTTGACAGGACACAGAGAGAAATTGAGAGGTGAGGGAGTCGGGTGGTGTAGTACAGCGGTTAAGAGCAGGTGGCGAGAAGTGCAAGGACCCGGTTCAAGCCTTGGCTCCCCACCTGCAGGGGAGTCACTTCACAAGCAGTGAAACAGGTCTGCAGGTATCTTTCTCTCCTCCTCTCTGTCTTCCCCTCTTCTCTCCATTTCTCTCTGTCCTATCCAACAACAGCGACATCAATAACAACAATAATAACTACAACAAAAAAACAAGGGCAACAAAAGGGAATAAGTAAATAAATAAATATAAAAAAATAAAATAAAACACAACGATTGCCACCTCAACATACTTCACTTCAGACTGTGTCCAGAGACTTCACGTGTGGAATGACAACCCTTCAGCTTCATTACTTGGGTGAGACCTTTCCTTTCATAGTATACTCTAATTCCATCTCAGGTGGTTCACTTTCTAACAAAATCCCAAAACCTAGATATACACCAGTTTCTGTGAGAGAGAGCATATGTTCACACGTATCCGTAAACTACTGCAAAATATATACCTGAAAGCGAAGTACACTAGAGTTTGCAGTGAGTATCCCCCTAACACTTCCTCTCCACTATTCCAAGCTTTGGGTCCATGATTGCTCAACAACTTGTTTGGCTTCGTATGTTAACTCTCTTTTCAGTCACCAGGTGCCATCAGGATGCCAGCCAGGCTTCCCTGGACTGAAGACCCCACCAATGTGTCCTGGAGCTCTGCTTCCCCAGAGACCCACCCTACTAGGGAAAGAGAGAGGCAGACTGGGAGTATGGACCGACCAGTCAACGTCCATGTTCAGCGGGGAAGCAATTACAGAAGCCAGACCTTCTACCGTCTGCAACCCACAATGACCCTGGGTCCATGCTCCCAGAGGGATAGAGAATGGGAAAGCTATCAGGGGAGGGGGTGGGATATGGAGAATGGGTGGTGGGAATTGTGTGGAATTGTACCCCTCCTACCCTACGGTTTTGTTAATTAATCCTTTCTTAAATAAAAAAATAAAAATAAATAAATAAAATAAAAATAAATTGAGAGGGGAATGGAGATAGAAAAGGGAAGAAAAAGATAGACATTTGCAGACCTGCTTCACCTCTCATGAAGCGTTCTTCCTGCAGGGCTTGAACCCCGGTCCTTGTGCATGGTGGTATGTGCGTTTAACCAGGTGCTCCACCACCAGCCCCCTCAGTAGATTTTATAGACATGAATTCAATAATTTGTGAAAGAACAGAATAACAATATGAATTAACATTTAATACTTATTAGGTATTCCAAATCAGTATCAGAATACACATTTAGAAATGCACATCCCTGGGCCACAAGACAAACTTTAACAAGTTTAGGAATCATGCTGTGTATGTTTCCTGGCCAAAATTAAATTACATTTGTATCAATAAAAGGTTAATGCAGAAACATCCCAAAGAATGTTTGTGTTCAGGGGCCAGGCGGTGGCGCACCTGGTTAAGTGCACACATTACAGTGTACAAGGATCCAGGTTCAAGCCCCTGGTCCCCATCTGCATGGGGAAAGCTTCATGAGTGGTGAAGCAGTGTTGCAGTTGTCTCTCTGTTTCTCTCCCTCTCTATCTCCCCCGCCCTCCTCAACTTCTTGCTGTCTCTATACAATAATTAATTAATTAATTAATTTAAAAAAAAAAACAAAGAATGTTTGTGTCCTATGCTGTAACCTCTAAGTTCTTGGAATGTCCTGCCTGATAAGATCATCTTTAATATCTGGGACCCTGGACCACACCAGATAATTTACACTAACAATGTGGGGACTGTACAGTAACAACTTGGTCTCTGGAGGCTAAATAACTGGTCAGCCATGTGTCCACTCCATGCCTATTATCAATTTCCAATAAAAAACTTGTTTAAACCAAAATCTCAGGCGAGCTTACACATAATCTTGCTCATAGAATTCTGCACTATCTGTATAATTTTTCTGGGAGAGGATATCTGGATTCTTGTTTGTGGTCTCAGATAGACTGTCTACCCTATCAGATTTTGACCTTTGCTAATTTTATCAATTAATTTATTACCAGAGCACTGCTCAATTGTGGTTTGTGGTAGTACTGGCAATTAAACATGGATCTTTGATGCCACAGGCATGAAAGTCTTTTTGCATAATCATTATGCTATTCACCGCCCTCCATCTTTGCTAATTTTAATGTGTATCCATTTCCTGTAGTCTATTTAACCACAAATTTGACAGCGTTTTGGAATTCTATGAATACCTATACCAAATTATTAAATTTGAGCATAGTCTTGGAGACTCCTTATCTTGCAGAAATATTGAACTGAATTCAATAGCAGAGAGAAATTTGGAAAATAGGCTCTAAGTAGGCAGTGGCACACCTGGTTAAGTTCACATAGTACTGTGCACAAGGACCTGCTCAAGAGCCCCCACTCGCCACCCCCAATGGGGACGCTTCACAAGCAGTGAAGCAAGTCTGCAGATGTCTACTTTTCTCTCTTCCTCTGTATCTCCCCTCTCAATTTCTCTCTGTCTTATCTAATAAAATGGAGGAGAAAAAAAAAGCTACTAGGAGCAGTGGATTTGTAGTGTCAGCACTGAGCCCCAGCAATAACCCTGGAGGCAAAAAGAAAGAAAAGAAAAGAAAGAAAGAAAGAAAGTAAATAGCTCCCCAAGTACTTGACGAACTACATATTTATTGATAACTACATATTAAATGACATACTTCTTTTTTTAAACATTTTCTTTTTTAAATTTTTTAATATTTATTTATTCCCTTTTTGTTGCCCTTGTTTTATTGTTGTAGTTATTATTATTGTTGTTATTGATGTCATTGTCATTGGATAGGACAGAGAGAAATGGAGAGAGGAGAGGAAGACAGAGAGGGGGAGAGAAAGATAGACACCTGCAGACCTGCTTCACTGCCTGTGAAGTGACTCCCCTGCAGGTGGGGAGCCCGGGGCTCGAACTGGGATCCTTGAGCCGGTCCTGGCGCTTTGTGCCACATGTGCTTAACCCGCTGCTCTAGCGCCCAACTCCCAAACTACATACTTCTAAATAATTCATGGGTAAAAGAGGAAGCTTCAAAAGAAATTAGAAAAAGCTCTGAAATTGAAATTATAAGTTAAAAACCTCTGAAAAGGAAAAGTCCAAGCCTAAATAATTTTGCTGACAAATTCTACCTAACATTTAAAGATAAAATAATAGCAACCAGGGGGTAGGGCGGTGGCGCAGTGGGTTAAGCGCATGTGGCGCAAAGCGCAAGGACCGGCTTAAGGATCCCGGTTCGAGCCCTGGCTCCCCACCTGCAGGGGAGTCACTTCACAGGCGGTGAAGCAGGTCTGCAGGTGTCTATCTTTCTCTCCCCACTCTGTCTTCCCCTCCTCTCTCCATTTCTCTCTGTCCTATCCAACAACGAATAGCGTCAACAAGGGCAATAATAATAAACACAAGGAGGCTACAACAACAAGGGCAACAAAAGGGGGAAAAAATGGCCTCCAGGAGCGGTGGATTCATGGTGCAGGCACCAAGCCCAGCAATAACCCTGGAGGAAAAATAATAATAATAATAGCAACCTGATAATTCCTCCATTAAATAGAAGAAGATTTTCCTATTCATTTTATGACTATTCCCTGATACCAAAATTAGATAAAGTCACTACAAGAAAAATAACAGTAGCAGCCACATCTACCTAGTTCTCATTAAAATAGATCCAAAAACCATGAACAAAAGAGTAAACAAAACCTAGCAACAACAACAAAAAAAGAATAAGCTGTAACCACCAAGTGGATTTATTCAGGAAATGCAAGACTCATTCAACCTTTGAACATCAATAAAGGTTATTCACCTAATTAACAGACTAAAGAAGAGAAATCACATTATATCAATGAATACTGGAAAACACATTTGATATTCATTCATGATAAAAATTCACATGCAAAAACATGAATAAATCTTGGCCTAAATCTTAGATTTTCTACAAAACTAAAAAATATACATATGAACATAACATATGAAAACATAACATGAAGCCTTAAAAAATTTGCAAGGAAGCATAGAATATCCTTGTGATGTTACATGCTTGAACAAAGAAGAGCCCTCCTATATGTCACTATTATACGTAGTCTATAAAAGGGAAAAATAATAAATATAAAGTCTTTTCTTTGTGAAAGATACAGTAGCAGAAGGGCTGGGT
Organism: Erinaceus europaeus; assembly: GCF_950295315.1. Taxonomy (NCBI): domain Eukaryota; kingdom Metazoa; phylum Chordata; class Mammalia; order Eulipotyphla; family Erinaceidae; genus Erinaceus; species Erinaceus europaeus. Next base: position 33,536,866 of record NC_080173.1, read on the forward strand.
GGTAGCGCACCTGGTTAAGCGCACATAGTACAAAGCACAAGCACCTGCACAAAGATCTGGGTTCAAGCCCCTTGCTCCCTACCTGTAGGGGGATCACCTCACAAGCAGTGAAGCAAGTCAGCAGGTACCTATCTTTCTCTCCTCCTCTCTCTCCCTTTCCTGTCTCAATTTCTCTCTATGTTACCTAATAAAATGGAAAAATGGCTGTGGATCTGTAGTGCCAGCACCAAGCCCCTGTTATAACCCTGGAAGTAAAAAAAAAAAAAAAGATACATTAGCAGAATGAAAAGTTAAACATCATATTAGATGAAAATATTTGCAAATCATTTTTGACAAGGGACCTGCATCCATTATATACAGAGTAACCATCAGAAAATAAGCCCAATAAATATGAATAAAAAGTTTAAGAGGCAACCAAAAAAATAGCTCAGCTCATACTTACACATGTAGATGACAAATAAGCATATGAAAATATGCCCAACACTGATAAATATTGAGGAAATGCAAATTAAATCCATAGTAAAAATCACAATTTATATCCCCTAATGGTTGGCATGGGATGTGATGGGGTGGGGTTGGGTAAGAGAGGACAGAGTCTACAGAAATGCCCATGTTCAGCAGGGAAGCAATTACAGAAGCCAGACCTTCCACCTTATGCACCCCATAATGATACCTGGGTCCATACTCCCAGAGGGATAAAGAATAGGAAAGCTATCAGGGGAGAGGATGAGATATGGAGTTCTGGTGGTGGGAACTGTGTGCAGTTGTGCCCCTTTTATCCTATAGTTTTTGTCAGTGTTCCCTTTTTATAAATAAAAATTAAAAAGAAAGAAAGAAATTGACAATAAGTACAGAAGAGTGTGAAACAGCCAAGACTTTCATGCTACTAGGATTGAAAAGTGATACAGCTATTCTAGAAAATAGTTTTTCTGTTTCTTATAAAGTCAAACATGTGTTTGCCATATGCTTCCTCAATCCCACTTCTAGGAATTTACCTGAAAATTGGTCCACAAGTATTTATTTATAGAACTTGTAGTCATCATTAGCAAAACACTGGAAACAATACAATTGTCTTTCAGAGGATGAATGGATAAACAAACCTTGGAGCATCCATACAGTAGGATGCTACTGGACAGTGAAAAGAAACAAACTGTCGGAGCACATAACAACATGAATAACCTTCCAAGACATTATACTAGGTGAAAGAAACAAGTGTCTGAAGATTGCATACTATTCGAATACATTCATACTGTACTGAACAAATCCCATCATAGCAATGGAAAACATATGAGTGGTGGCTAGTGTATGAACTAGGAGATAGATTGACTGAAAGGAGGCACAGGAGGGATTTTTTTTTTTTTGGTGGTGGGGGGGCGACTCTTGGAAATGTTTTAAAGTCTGTGGTCCGGGAGGTAGCACACTGGATAAGGCATTGGACTCTCAATTCAAGCATGAGTTCCTGAGTTCAATCCCTGGCAGCACAATGTACCATGTACCAGAGTGATGTCCGGTTCTCTTCTCCTATCTTTCTCATTAAAATAAATAAATAAAGTGTTTTTTTAAAAAAAGAACTGTTCTAAATTCTGACTATGGTCACACAAATCTATACAGATATTAAAATTCATGGAACTGCACATCAAACAAGTAATATTATATATATATATATATATATATATATATATATATATACATATACATCATATACATATACGTCTTCCATGTCAGATTAGCAAAAATGTTAAAAGTTTCAAAGTATCCTATTAGCAAGTGTGTGAAGGAAATAAGATTTTTTTTTTTGCCTCCAGGGTTATTGCTGGGGCTCGGTGCTGGCACTATGAATCTGCTGCTACTGGTGGCCATTGTTTTTTCATTGTTGTTGTTGCTGCTCTTGTTGTTGGATAGGATAGAGAGAAACTGAGAGAGAAGGGAAAGACAGAGAAGTGGAGAGAAAGACACCTGCAGACCTGCTTCACTGATTTTGAAGCAACAGCCCCTACAGGTGGGGAGCTGGTAGCTCAAATGGGGACCCTTGCATAGGTCTTCTTCATACTATGTTCATTTAACCTGGTATGTTACCTCCCAGCCCCAGAAATGAGAACTCTTTTTTAAAATTTTTATTTGTTTATTTTCCCCTTTTTTGTTGCCCTTTTTTTTTTTTTTTATTGTTGTTGTAGTTACTATTGTTGTTGTTAGGACAGAGAGAAATGGAGAGAGGAAGGGAAGACAGAGGGGGGGAGAGAAAGATAGACACCTACAGACCTGCTTCAACTCTTGTGAAGCGACTCCCCTGCAGGTGGGGAGCCGGGGGCTTGAACCTGGATCCTTAGGCCGGTCCTTGCACTTTGCGCCACGTACGCTTAATCTGCTGTGTTACCGCCTGACTCCCGAGAACTTAATTTTTTAAATTTCTCCCCCCCCCTTTATTGCCCTTGTTGTTTTATTGTCGTTATAGTTATTATTGTTGTTGTTATTGATGTCGTTGTTGTTGGATAGGACAGAGAGAAATAGAGAGAGGCAGGGAAGACAGAGAGGGAGAGAGAAAGACAGACACCAGCAGACCTGCTTCACCACCTATGAAGCAACTTCCCTGCAGGTGGGGAGCCGGGGGCTCGAACCCGGATGCTTAACGCTGGTGCTTGTACTTGGCGCCATGTGTGCTTAACCAGCTGTGCTACTCCCCGACCCCCAGAAATAAGAACTTTTATGCTTTGCTGGTAGGTAAGCAAATTGTTAAAAACCAGTTATCAAACCAAAGTTTGATTTGAATTGCATGCTGTTCAGAGGCCACTTAACTGAGAGACAGAGTTGGTAGAAGAAAAACAGATTTAATCAAGAGCTAGCCAACCTGAAAAGGAGGCAGATTCATATGTAAAAAAATAATCTTGCATAACAACAAGGGCAAAAAAGGAAATAAGTAAATAAACATTAAAAAAAATATTGCTCCCAGGCTGGAGTTTGAGATTGATAAGGAGTAATGTGGGTCAGGGAGTGAGAGACTGTATATTGTCAAAAGACCATGTTCAATAAAACAACCTACTTACTTCCTTAACTTTATTATTCATTTGAAATAACAAGGAAGTTTATTGTTTCTGCTTAGGTTCAGACATATCACAGTGAGAGGAGAGAGAGAGGAGCCAAGGTTGTCACTTCTGTTGATTTTAGTTTTTGTTTTTGGTGTTGAGAATTGACCCCAGAGTTTCAAACATGAGAAACATGTGCTCTCCCATTAAGCTATATCCCCAGTCCTGAGTTTAGTTTTTGAATGTGTGAAAAATGAGTAGAGTTCAGAAGGGCAAAGGGCACATGCAGGTCCACTCAGGCTCAGGTAACTCCTGACTCCAAGAGTTAATTTTTGATTAACAAACAAAAACCTACAGTGGCTGGGGAAACTAGGTAGAGGTCAACTAGCTAGAGCATCAGGCATTAATGCGTAAGGTTCGGTCCACAACATCACATCCACTGGAGTGGTACTCTGGCTTGCCTCCTTCTCACTGTGCTCACTACCTCACTGCCTAATATGAATCTCGTTCATGTAATTTTTTTTTTTTTTTGCCACCAGTGTAATAGCTGGGATGCAGTACCTGCACAATCATTCCAGAGCTCTCATTGGCATTTTCCTCTTCTCCTCTTCCTTCTCCTTCTTCTCCTCCTCCTCCTTCTTCCTTTTATATTTATTTATTTGTTTTCCCTTTTGTTGCCCTTGTTGTTTTTCATTGTTGTTGTAGTTATTATTGTTGTTGGTGGTGTCATCATTGTTGCATAGAACAGAGAGAAATGGAGAGAAGAGGTGAAGACAGCAGAGAGAGGGAGAGAAGGATAAGACACCTGCACACCTGCTTCACCGCCTATGAAGGGACTCCCCTGCAGGTGGGGAACCGGGGGCTCGAACCAGGATTCTTTTTTTTTTAATTTATTTTTTATTTAAGAAAGGATAAATTAACAAATCCATAGGGTAGGAGGGGTACAACTCCACACAATTCCCACCACCCAATCTCCATATCCCACCCCCTCCCCTGATAGCTTTCCCATTCTCTATCCCTCTGGGAGCATGGGGCCAGGGTCTTTGTGGGTTGCAGAAGGTGGAAGGTCTGGCTTCTGTAATTGCTTCCCCGCTGAACATGGACGTTGACTGGTCAGTCCATACTCCCAGTCTGCCTCTCTCTTTCCCTAGTAGGATGGGTCTCTGGGGAAGTGGAGCTCCAGTGCACATTGGTGGGGTCTTCAATCCAGGGAAGCCTGGCTGGCATCCTGATGGCACCTGGTGACTGAAAAGAGAGTTAACATACAAAGCCAAACAAATTGTAGAGCAATCATGGACCCAAAGCTTGGAATAGTGGAGAGGAAGTGTTAGGGGGGTACTCACCGCAAACTCTAGTGTACTTCTGCTTTCAGGTATATATTTTGCAGTAGTTTATGGATACGTGTGAACATATGCTCTCTCTCACAGAAACTGGTGTATATCTAGGTTTTGGGACTTTGTTAGAAAGTAAACCACCTGGAATGGAATTAGAGAATACTATGAAAGGAAAGGTCTCACCGAGTAATGAAGCTGAAGGGTTGTCATTCCACACGTGAAGTCTCTGTACACAGTCCAAGCTGAAGCATGCTGAGGTGGCAATCGTTGTGTTGATTAGGTTGCGATAGGCAGATGCAATATTATTTGATATGGATTGGGAAAGGCATACGGGAAAGTGGGCCCTATCCAAAGGTTCAAGGACTGGGGGAAGTAGAAGCTCTATAGTGTAAGCAGGGCACCAAAGTAAAAGCCCTGTGCTGAGGGGTAGACATGCAGCTTCCTGGGCCAGTGGGGGGTGGGAGTGGGTGGGAGGGATGGGTCACAGTCTTTTAGTGGTGGGAATGGTGTTTATGTACACCCCTAGCAAAATGTAGACATATAAATCAGTAGTTAATTAATATGAGAGGGGGAAAATCAATTGTATGTCTCAAAGTTTTTCAAAACACAAACTGAATCTTTTTAATATATAGGCTGTGTATTTGATATGTGGACTCTCTCAAAAGCCTAGACCAAGTAGATTAGAAGCATCCAATAGCACAGCTATATACAAGATACTGGGTATTGTACAGCAAACCCTAACAAAAGGACTTTTCAAAGTTAACCCAATTACCAAATAATGTGATGATAACATTAACTATCGATTGTCTTTTTGAACCCTAAGACAGCAGGAATCGAACTAGGATTCTTACACCGGTCCTTGCACTTTGTGCCACATGCGCTTAAAACCCATTGCGCTACCACCCTACTCCATTCTTCTTCTTCCTCTTCTCCTCTCTTCCTCCTCCTCCTCCTTCTTCTTCCTCTTCTTCTTTTTTCATACAGAGACAGAGAAAATAGAGAGAGAGGAAGAGAGAGAGACTTGCAACATTGCTGCACTGCAGGTGGGCACCAGGGGCTTAAACCCTGGTCCTCTCACATGGTAGTGGGTGTGCTCAACCAGGTGAGGCAAAAAAAGCCCTACGAATTACAGAAGCCAGAACTCCCACCTTCTGCACCCCATAAAGAATTTTGGTCCATACTTCCAGAGGGAGAGAAATGTTAGGGGAAGATGACCAGAGGGCTCTGAACTCCAATTCCATCAAGATCCAGAGAGTGAAGAAGAAAAAAGCAAAGACACTGAGAAGTTGCAACAGGTGGAGGTGTGACTTAGAAAGGAAAAAGAAAAGAAGGCAGGGCCATAGGGAAAAAAGGGGGGTGGGGTGGGGTGGGCAGAGGCACAGCCGGTTAAGCACACATAATACTAAGTGCAAGGACCCCTATAAAGATCAGGGTTTAACCCCCTGGCTCCTCAATTGCAGGGCAGAGATTTCACGAGTGGTAAAGCAGGTTTACAGGTATCTCTCTATCTACCTATCTTGCCCTCCCCACTCAAATTCTCTCTGTCATTATTCAATTTTTTTTTTTAAGGATTCTCCATCCTGTCCAATAAAATGAGAAAAAAAAAAAAAGGCAACCAGAAGTAGTGGATTCATAGTGCCAGCACAGGCCCCAGCAATGACCCTGGAGGCAAAAAAGGGAGGCAGATATAGATAAATATAGTTACAGAAACAATAGTCAACCCATATCTGTGACCTTGGGATAACTACTGCAGTTTCCAGTGGAAGGAATGGGGATACAGAACTCTGGTGGTTGGGACAATGTGAAATTATACCCTTGTCATCTCATAATTTTTTAAATCAATATTAAATCACTAATAAAAGTATCTATCAAAAAAGTCCTGCAAACAAGCGCTAAACTTTAGTTAGTAGCCTTGTTATTTATAGTAATATGGCTTAGCAATTCTGAAACTATTTTTTGTGCATTTTAGGCCTGAACAAAGAAGTATGTTGAAGATTATGAGCCAAGTTTCTCACTAATCCCAGAAGGGAGTTTCAAGTATGGAAAGAAGATTGGAATGAACTTTGTGGTGTTGAATTAAAATGGAGGTATCAGTATGGACTCATGGTATATAAAAGCAGAGTGTTTGGTGATGAGTGACTGACACCCCCACAATGAAGAACTGCTTCCTGAGGCTGTACCTGACCCCCTATTTATAGAAGCCCCACACCTGTGAGATTATAACATTGCCCATCCACATTCCTAGATTGGCTGACTATTAAATTACAAAGAAAAATTTTTGCCAATAGCACATTTCTTATTTGGAGACTTGGAACAAGAATGAAGAAAACCATCTAAGGTCTGTGCATTAGTCAGGCCTCTTTCTGTTGCTAAAGAAGAAACTGAGCTCAAACTAATTGAAGCAGTAAGGGGAAATTTATTAGTGCCTGTCATGGAAAGACTAGGAGTGTATCTGGCCTCTGCGCTGTCTGGATCTGGAAGCTTGGATGATGTCACTCAGACTCTCTCTTTCCCTTCTTTGCTCAGGACTCCTCTGCTAGGTGGGCATGGCAGAGCTGGGCAGCACAAGGCTGTTCTGGCCAGTTTAACAAGCCCTGCAAAAAACAAATCAGCCCTCTAGAATCCGGCAGGTGGGGAGGGGGGACAGGGAGGACTGTAGCTGGCTCGATGTCTGGGTAGGAAAGATAGAATCACCTTAATAGGGGTTCCAACCCCAAACCACAGGTAGTGAAGGATACGTCTCTAAAAAGGAAGCAAGATTGGAGGAGTAATGGTTCTTCTTTGTCCTGTCAATCTCTGTAAAGGTCTGAATTTTGTTTATGCCCACCAGGTGGCTATAGGTAAATCCTTCAAAAAACAAAGACTTCCCTAAAGACTTAACATTGCACTAATTTGCTCTGAGGGATTGTAAACCCTTGTGGGTAGTGTTGGCATACTTAGACCTCTCTTCTGGTAGTATCCTTCCTTTCACAGACCCATCCCTAAATCAGGAGCTTACCCTTAGCTCAGCTTACCCTTAGTGTTTGTTTAACATCTCCAGTACCTGCCCAGGTTGCTCAACCCCACTCCAATCTGACCCAGACCATCTGTTTGTCCTCCACAGGCTCCCCCGAGCTCCCTAGTTCCCAGGTAGTATCTCAATATGTGTCTGAATGTACCTACTTTAGAGCTCTTCCTGGTTCAGTATTCCAATTCCACCTAAAGGAAGGATGGGTTTGCTGCAAATATTTTGTGAGATGTGTGTTAATAGTTATATGTTAAGTATGATAAATATGTTAATAGTTAATAGAAATATGTTAATAGAGTTCAGGTCCTGGAACAGGATGTCAGAAGACCTAGTAGGGGTTGTATTGTTGTGTGGAAAACTGAGAAATGTTAGGCATGTACACCCTATTGTATTTGCTGTCGACTATAAAACATTAACCCCCCAATAAAGAAATAAAAAAGAAAACAATAGATGGTTAAATAATAGTCACCAATAAAAATCTTTCTTAATTGAAATTCAGATTATCATGGCCTTCAGGAGAGAACCTTGGAGACCCTAAAACCTCTTCCTTCTGTGAGCTACAGCATTAAGGTCCTTCTAGAGGAGCATCTTAGCCCACAAGATCCACCTTCCTAAGTGGCTGAGAGAGAACTGTATTCCAGATATCTGTTTGTTTTTGAGCCCCCTGTCCCTCGCATACTCATAAGCAGTCAGAGTTTTACATAAGGAATCTCAGACACATATGTGCATACGAATCATATGGAGGTCACACTTGAAATGCGAATTACTGTCCTCCAATTCTGGAGGCCCTGGTGAACAGGAGAAAACCACTTGAAAAACTGAGCATAAAACTATTTGAGTGGTCCGGGAGGTGGCACAGTGGTAAAGCTTTGGACTCTCAATCATGAGGTCTCGAGTTTGATCCCCAATAGCACATGTGCCAGAGTGATGTCTGGTTCTTTCTCTCTCCTTCTATCTTTCTCATAAATAAATAAATTTTTTTAAAAAAAGCTATTTGAGTATAGAAGGCAACAAGTGCAACGCCCAGTGGCAGAAGAGTGCTCCAGGAAAGGGGGCAATAAAATAAAATAAATAAAATAAAATAAAATAAAATTTAGGAACAAGGAAGAATCAGAGCACACAGAGTCTTGAGCTTGAGATGTTGGCTTTTTAATTTAAGTGGAACTGAAATGTTTTAATGGGGAGGAAGAACTACAGTTTTAGATTAAATTTTTTTTTGTATTTACTACTGGATAGAGACAGCCAGAAACCAAGAGGGAGGGGGTGATAGAGAGGGAGAGAGACAGATAGATACCTGCAGCCCAGCTTCACCACTTGCAAAGCCTTTCCCTCTGCAGGTGAGAACCAGAGGCTTGAACCTGGGTCCCTGCATCCTTAGCCATGGTAACATGTGCACTTATCCAGGTTCATCACCACCTGGCCCCCAGATTAGGTTTTCATTTTAAGAGTATCACTTTAGCAGCCCAGAAATTGTCCCAGTGGATGAAGGACCTCAACTTTGAGGTCCTGAATTACATCCCAGGCATTGCATGTGCCAAAGTAATGCTCTGGTTCTCTTTCTCCCTCTCTCTCACAAAAAAACAAATTTAAAAATTAAAAAAAAAAAAAAAACAACCTCTAGGTGGGGGTGTTGTAGCCCAGTAGTAGAATATATACTTTGCATGTACGAGGCCCTGGGTTTGGGTCCTGGCACCACCTGGACAAAATAAAGTAGGATATATCAAAATTTTCTTTTTTTAAAAGTTTTGAAAAAGATTTTATTTATTTTTTTAATGAGAAATACAGGAAGAGAGAGAAAGAGACAGACAGACAGACAGAGAGAACCAGACATCACTCTCGTACATGTGCAGCTGGGGATTGAACTCAGGACCTCACACTTGAGAGTCCAGTGCTCTATCCACTGTGCCATCTCCTGGACCACTATCAAAATTTTCTTATAAGGAAAATCATCTAGCTCTTCTGTAGAAAATGAATTATTGAAAAGCAAGAAGGTAAATGAGAAAGCCAGACAGGAGACTTCTGGAGGAGTGTAGATTAAATAGGACCTGCCCTGGGAGGGGATGTTTGTGGAGCTGGACAACGATGCTTGGGGGCGGGACAGGGGGGAGGTTTGAGTGCTACTATCCTAAGTTCTGGTGTATATTATTGTCCCCATTTACATTTTATTCAGATTCAGTTATTTATTTTATGCTGTTGTTGTTGTCATCACTGAACCAACTTTTTCAGATTGAAAGAGAACAGAGACAAAGAGGGCAAGACATCAGAGCACTGAAGCTCCTCCCATTGCAGTTGGGGTCACACTTGAACCTGCTTTGTCTACATGGCAAAACATATGCCTTCCCAGGTAAGACTTTCTGCCAGCCTCAATAAGTTATTTTTATCTTCCAGTTCCCTTTTTCATGTTGCCGTTTCACGCAGCAGGTTAAGCGCACATATCACAAAGCACAAGGGCCAACCACAGTTCAAGCCCCCCCCCCTCTCAACCTGCAGGGGATCACTTTGCAAGCGGTGAAGCAAGTCTGCAGGTGTCTATCTTTCTCTCCTCCTCTCTGTCTTCCCCTCCTTTCTTGATTTCTCTCTGTCCTATCCAACAACAACAACAGCTATGACAACAATGACAATAACAACTACAAGTGCAACAACAAGGGCAACAAAATGGGAAAAATGGCCTCCAGGAGCAGTGGATTCATAGTGCAGGCACTGAGCCCCAACAATAATCCTGGAGGGAAAAAAAAAAAAGAAAATGTTATTTTTTTGTTCAAGTCCTTGCTCTTTACCTGCAGGGAGGGAGTTTCACAAACAGTGGAGTAGGAGTAGGTCTGCAGGTTCCTCTCCTCTCTCCCTCCCAATATCCCCCTTCCCTCTGAGTTCTCTCTGTCCTATCAAATTAAAAAAATAGAAAAGAAAAATGGGAATTCGGGTGGTGGCACACCAGGTTAAGTGCAAACAGTACGAAGTGCAAGGACCTGCACAGGTATCCTGGTTTGAGTCCCCAGTTCCACATCTGCATGGGGTCACTTCACAAGAGGTGAAGCAGGTCTGCAGGTACTCCCTCTCTCCCTCTCTATCTTCCCCTCCCCTCTCAATTTCTCTCTATCCTATTAAAAAAAAAAATCAAAAACTGGCTGCAAGAGCAGTGGATTTGTAGTGCCAGACTGAGTCCCAGCGATAACCCTGGAGGAAAAATAAAGAATATCATTTGTTGTTAAAATTTGTAGGGCTCTTGCCGGCGGGCTAGCTTCACGGGCGGGTAACAGAGACGCAGAGACAACGGCTGGGCAGGGAAGCTGTATTTCTTTATTCAGGAACAACGATTCATAAACTAAGACAAACTAATCACCAAACAGAACTCTGCTGTCTCTTTGTCGCTGCGCAAGCACTCTCCCTTACTCTCGAACTCAGGAACTCTCCAACTCTGGCACTCTGAAACTCTCCAGCTGTGGAACTCTCTCTTCCTCTGTAACTCTGGAACTCTAGAACTCTCGTACTCGGGAGCCCTCTTGAAACTCTGGCACTCTCGAACTCAGGAACCCTCTCTCGAGGTTCCTTGGGGCGGGGCCAGGCGGGGCCGGGCGGGGCCAAGCGCCCGCGAAATTAACTGGACTGATCCAATTCTCTTGGCGGGGGAGGGCTAGAACAAACCAATGTAAAGCATATGACAATCATTTTTTATTATCTTTATTTTATTTACTGGATAGAGGCAGCCAGAAATCGAGAGGCAAGGGGATGGTAGGGAGGGAGAGACAGAGAGACACCTGCAACACTGCTTCACCACGTGGAAAGCATTCCCCTGCAGGTAAGGACCGGGGGCTTGAACCTGGATCCTTGTGCACTGTAATATGTGCACTCAACCAGGTGCACCAGCACCCAGCCCCAAGAATGTCAATATTTTTTGCCTCCAGGGTTATTGATGTGGCGAATCCACTGCTCCTAGAGGCTATTTTTCCAATTTTGTTGCCCTTGTTGTAGTTGTTATTGTTATTGTTGTCATAGCTGTTGTTGTTGCTGGATAGGACAGAGAGAAATTGAGAGAGATGGGGAAGACAGAGGGGGGAGAGAAAGATAGACACTTACAGACCTGTTCACTGCTTGTGAAGTGACCCCCTGCAGGTGGGGAGCTGGGGGCTCAAACTGGGATCCTTATGCTTTGCGCCATATGCGCGTAACCCGCGCTACCGCCCAGCCCCTAAGAATGTCATTTTTAATGAAAATAATCTATTCACAACAGTTGAAGTTTAAACAATACAAGAAAGAGAAAGGACAAAATTTATCATCTGCAAATCACTACGCTGAGGTTCACAGTTGGCTTAGTCTCCACATGAGCACACATAGGTTTTGCACAAACAGCACACATCACTTCATGATGTAGGAGAGCCACTGTAAAGTTTATCATGAGTCCAGGCATATACATGATGTACCTTCAGTGAGGGAGAGTTGAGCCTCCACACAATTCCTTGTCTGCCTATATAAATTTCCAAATTCAGAGAGACTCACAAAAGGACAAAAAGTCTAACATTGAGTCTATAGAGACAGAAAACACAAGCAATTTTCCTAAAAGGCAGGAGAGGGGCTAAGAGATTAAAAAATTAAAATACCAGAAACTACTCTCCAAACAGAGGAGTAAAAAAAGAGTAAAGTAATTTCCTCCTAGAAGGGAATGTGATGCCTAGCAAAATTTCATTGTTTATTTTGCATGGTCTTAACCCAAGCAGCACAAAACACAGAGAGCAGTAGCAGGAAGTGCCTTTCTGTGTCCTGAAGGAGAAAAGGCCCCTCATGTGAAGCCTTTGGATATCTCAGGATTAGCCAAGAATCCTCAGAACAACTTGCTCAAAACATTAATTGTATTTGTGTCTCTATCTTTGATTAGTGGCTTTCAGTTTTCTGGTTCATTATTGTCTTAACCTTATTTTTTTAATGCCATAATGGCTAGGACTTTGCTATTGTGGTCCCCCCTCTGATGAAAATCAACTGAATACAACTGTGAAAGTATTTTACATAGTCTTTAACTCCAGTAATATTTTCTTCACAGCCTGGTGAAGGAATGTTGAATCTCCTTTCTCACCTCAGTCATCAAATGGCCAAATATTTAAAAAGCAAAAGCCTTGGGATTTACCTAGACTCTATCCTTAGCCATTAACTGTTTCTCTTGGGTCAAATTTCCATCCTAGTTAGGCAGAGAAAAGAATGAAAAAGAAAGAAATTTATTTATTTATTTTTAACCGAGCACTACTCAGCTCTGGCTTATGGTGGTGCAGGGGACTGAACCTGGGACACTGGAGCCTCAGGCATGAGAATCTATTTGCATAACCATTATGCTGTCTACCCCTGCCCAAGAATGCAATTTAAAGTGCTCGCTTTGGTAGTACATATACTAAAATTGGAACGATACAGAGAAGATTAGCATGGCCCCTGCTCAAGGATGACATGCAAATTCGTGAAGCGTTCCATATTTTAAAAAAAAATGCAATTTAAAGTTGGGTCTTAAAATGTGGTGATCTAATGTGGTAGAGCAGTTAGTAATCACATGTTTACTCTGCCAAAATGTGGTCAATATCTGTGTTCACTGTAAATTTGATTCTTGGCTACTGTGTTCCTTACATTACCATCCATAAACTTTAGTAGCAGGTTACATTTAGAAAGATGCTTACGGGGGTGGGGGGCCAGGCAGTAGTATAGCAGATTAGGTGAACATGGTGCAAAGCACACGGACTGACTTAAGGAACCTGGTTCAAGACCCTGGCTCCCCACCTGCAGCAAGTCACTTCACAGGCAGTGAAGCAAGTCTGCAGGTGTCTTTTATTCTCTCCCCCTCTCTGTCTTCCCCTCCTCTCTCCATTTCTCCCTGTCCTACCTAGCAACAATGATAGCACTAACAACAACAATAATAATAACAACAATGATAAACAAAAAGGGCAACAAAAGGGAAAAAAATGGCCTCCAGGAGCAGTGGATTCATAGTGCAGGCATCAAGCCCCAGCAATAACTCTGGACACCAAAAAAAGAAAGAAAGAAAGAAAGAAAGAAAGAAAGAAAGAAAGAAAGAAAGAAAGAAGGAAAGAAGGAAAAGAAAGAAAGATGCTTACAGTTTATTAAGAGGAGAAGTAGGGACTTCATGTCATCACACAGATTTTTTTTTCCCACCATGTATTTTTTTTCCACTGGGGTTTAGTGCCTGCCTGTCTAATCTACCGCTCCCAGTGGTTATTTTTTTCTTCTTTTATTTAAAAGGACAAAGAGAAATCAAGAGGGCACAGGAAGATAGAGGGGTAGGGGCACCTACCAACCTTCTTCACCACTCCTGAAGCTTTCCCCCTGCAGGTGGGCAGCAAAGGCTTTCAACCTGGGTCTTTGAGCATGGTAACATATGTACTCAACTGGGTGTTCCACCCACTGGCCTCCATCATCCAGAATTTTTTTATAAGGACAAATACTAGAGTGTGTGACTCTGTCACCTGCTTCCATAATAGGTTTTTGTCCCTTTCCAAAAGTTTTGAGATTTAATCAATGTAGTTAACGTTAAAAAATTATAATAGTGGCAGAGAGAAAACAGTGAAGGAGGGTGAGTGGGCGAGAGAGGGTGACAGAGATAAAGAAAGACACCTTCAACATTGTTTCATCACTCATGTAGCTTCCCCCCTGCAGATGGAGACTGGGGGCTTTCTTCTCAGGCATGGTAACTCCCACACAAGGATCCCCATCTACAGGGAGGTCACTTCACAAACAGTAAAGCGGGTCTGCAGGTGTCTGTCTTTCTCTCTCCCTTTCTAACTCTTCCACTCCTCTCAATTTCTTTCTGTCCTATCCAATAAAAAAAAGGGGGGAATGACTGCCAGGAGAAGTGGATTCATAGTGCAGGCACTGAGCCCCAGTGATAACCCTGAAGGCATCGGGGGGGGGATTGGGAACAGCAAAGTAGTCATGTAGTCTCTAAGCCCCAGTGATAACCTTTAAGGAAAAAAAATATATATCTATGTATGTATATAATCACACTAGACAAAGTAGGGAAGAAAGCTGTACTTGAGTAACTCTGAAAAGCAGTGTTTTGGCTAAATGATGCTTTAAGACTAAAAATGAAAAGAACTGTATACAAAGGGGCTGGGAGGTGGCGCACATGGTTGAGAATACACATTACAATGCACAAGGACCTGGGTTCAAGCCCCTAGTCCCCACCTGCAGGGGGAAAGCTTTGTGAGTGGTAAAGTAGATCTGCAGGTGTCTCTCTGTCTTTCTCCCTCTCTCTGTCCCCCCCATCTCAATTTCTGTCTGACTCTATCCAATAAATAAATGAAGATAACAAAATAATATTTAAAAAGAACTGTATGCAATACTATAATTTATTTAGTAAACATGTCCTTCCCTGGGACTCATAGAGAGGAGTAAGGTGTGTGTGTGTGTGGGGGGGGGGGCAAGTGGTAGCACACTTGGTTAAGTGCACATATTACAATGTGCAAAGACCTAATAATAAATAAATAAATAAATTATATTAAGAAAAATAGTTTTAAAAAGAGAGAGAGGAATAAGCTAGAAATTCTAGAGCTATTCCAAGAACAGACTAGTCTGGAGACAGAAAATATACACTAGGGAGCTATCAGATAGCTCACCCAGTAGAGTGTATACTTTGCCATGCACAACAGTACAGGTTTGAGTACTTAGTCACCACATGGGAGCACAATGAAAAGGTGAAGCTTTACATGCATTGGAGTCATAGTGTGGTGTCTCTCCTCCCTCCCTTTCTGTTTCTCTCACCATTTATCTAGGAAAAGGAAAAAAAAAAAAGTCCACCCAGAGTAGTGGAATCACACAGGTGAAAAGTTCTGGTGTCAAAAATAGAAGAAAAGAAAGAAAAGAAGGAAGGAAGAGAAGGAAAGGGAAAGAAGGGGAAATCACACAGTAATTTGAGTAAAGAAAGTTTAATTTAAAAAAAAAGTTTAATAATGTGGCCTGGGAGGTAGCACAGTAGATAAAGCTCTGGATTCTCAACTATGGGGTCCTGAGGTCAACCCCTGGCAGCACATGTACCAGTGATGTCTGGTTCTTTCTCTCTCCTCCTATCTTTCTCATAAATAAATAAATCCTAAAAAAGAAAAAAGAAGGTTTAATAAAAAGAATTGTTGAACCAACAAGATAGCTCACCTGGATAGTATGCCTGTTTTGTCATGCATACAACTTAGATTTGAATCTGATCCCCATGCACTGGAGGAAGCTTCAGTGCTGTGGTATCTTTATCTCTGTCGCTCAGTCTTTGTCTTTATTTTCTTTTAAAAAATATCTTGTTTATTTATTTATTATTTATTTTTATTATTATTTTATTTCCCTTTTTGTTGCCCTTGTTTTTTATTGTTGTTGTAGTTATTGTTGTTGTTATTGATGTCATCGTTGTTAGATAGGACAGAGAGAAATGGAGAGAGGAGGGAAGAAAGAGAGGGGGAGAGAATGAGAGACACCTGCAGACCTGCTTCACTGCTTGTGAAGCGACTTCCCTGTAGATGGGGAGCCGTGGACTCGAACCGGGATCCTTATGCTGGTCCTTGTGCTTCGCGCCACCTGCACTTAACCCACTGCACTACCACCTGTCTCCCTTATTTTTTTAATATTTATTTATTCCCTTTTTGTTGCCCTTGTTGTTTTATTGTTGTAGTTATTATTGTTGTTGCTGTTGTTGGATAGGACAGAGAGAAATGGAGAGAGAAGGGGAAGACAGAGAGGGGAGAGAAAGATAGACACCTGCAGACATGCTTTACCACTTATTAAGAGACTCCCCTGCAGGTGGGGAGCTGGGGCCTCCAACCTGGATCCTTATGCTGGTCCTTGAGCTTTGCGCCATGTATGCTTAACCCGATGTGCTACTGCCCCACTCCTGAATGTCTTGTTTATTTTAATAAGAGAGACTAGAGAGATACAAAGACCAGGAGGGCACTGCTCAGCTCTGGCTTATAGTAGTGCTGGGGATTGAACGTGGTAGCTCAGAACCTCAGGCCTTTTGCAGAATCATTCCACTTTCTTTCCAGCCCAATTGTCTTTGTATCTGTAAAAGATGACCTGATGCTATACAATCCTGACAATGAAGGGGGGGAGAATGAGAAGAAGTTATTTATAATTAGAGACTGGAGAAATGAGGGATTGGCTAGTAAGAAGTAGAGAGAACTATAAAGAATATGGGGGGCCGGGTGGTGGCACACCTGGTTGAGCACACATTACAGTGCACAAGGACCTGGGTTTGATCCCCCGGTCCCCACCTGCAGGGGGAAAGCTTTGCAAGTAGTGAAACAGTGCTGCAGGTGTCTCTCTATCTCTCCCTACCCTCTCAATTTCTGGCTGTCACTATCCAAATAAATAAATAAATAAATAAATAAATATTTTCAAAAAAGAATATAGAAGGGGCTGGGTGGTGGCACATCCAGTTGAGTGTACATGTTATAATGTGCACAGATCAGGGTTCAAGGCTTTGGTCCCCACATGCAGGAGGAAAGCTTCACAAACAGTGAACTAGGTATGCAGTTGTGTTTCTCTCTCTCTCTCTATCTCCCCCTTCCTTCTCAATTTCCCTTTATCTCTACCCAATAAAATAAATTTTAAAAAAGAACATAGGAATAACATAAGCAGTAGTCACAACTTCAGATTGAGAGACAACCCAAAAGAGTATTCCAAAACTTGTTTTAGAGGGCATAGCAAGAGCTCACTGAATGTCAGAAAATCCATGTTGGAGCCATAGTGTCAGAATTTTCCAGAAACCCACTCACTATGGTGCAGTAAGACTGCTCATGGGGAGAGGTCTCACAGGGGCATTTTGCTGAGGTTGTTCCAGAAAAGTGCCTGGGAGGCTGCTGGCTGGTGTATTATTTGCTTGCTGTGCATTGAGGAGGCGGCTGCTAGCATCTGATATTAAGGAAGCTGTCTATACAGCAGGTGCTGGACATTGAGCAAACTGCAAGTAGTACAGGAGGCTAGAGCAGGATGCTGCTGTCATGGACAGAGCTTGACAGAAGGAACCCACAGATCAGGTGAGTGCATGCTCCTCCTGCAATGTCTTTCCATCGCCCTCTACTGACCAAGCTTGACATGCTGTCATTTGAAAAAGAATAGACCCCAACTCCATTTCTGCATATCAGGAAATGAAGAATAAATTTAGATTTGAGAGGCAAGATACTGATAATTGGCTGTGTCTACTCTTTTGCCTGCTTTTTTTATCTACAAAAAATTAATTTCTATTTGGTTTTGGAAATCAGAAACACAGATCTGTTCATTTTTATAATATATACAGTCAGAATTTGATTGAAATGAAAAGACATTCAGTTCCCTTTCTGCAGGTGGGAACAGGACCCTGTGCACTAAGTTGGGTGGTGCACCTCCCAGACCCCTGAAAGACACCTAAATTCTCAGGGTTACCCTTTTCCTTAGTTGGTACCTACTATTTCGTATCCCAGTTAAAGTTCTGCCCTCCATGTAATAGCACTATTATAGCCAGGCTTGGACTGTACCAGTGAGCTCTTATCTTGATAGACCTTCAACTCATGATTCACTGTACAACCTGCCAGACAAAGGATCCCAATATAGTCAAGTTAACTAAAGCCAAGTGAAGACATCTCCCCTGAAAGAGCAAAAACAAGTGTGTAAGACACATTCTTATCTATTTTACTGTAAATCAACACAAGCAAAGCATGTTTCCTGCATGGTTTGTGTCCTCAGTCACGGTCCATGGGACTCTGTGAAGCTGTAAGAATATGCATGCGCAGACTCAGGGCCCGGCTTCATCTCCGACACCTTGGAAAGGGACTGTATGTCACTGAGCAGAGCCCTGCACTCCCACCCACCACCTGGACAGAGCCTGAAAAAGTGATCTCCCAGAGTATCCATGTCAATTTTTCTTTTTAAAGATTGTATTCATTTTAGTGAGAAAGATACAGGGAGCAAGAGAGACCAGAGCATTACTCAATTCTGGCTAATGGAGGTGCTGCATATTGAGACCTCAGTGTCTCACGCATGAGAGTATTTTTCCAGAATTATTGTGCTATCTCCTTAAACCACTTTTTTCTGATTAATATTTTTAATAGAGAGACAGAAGGGTAAAGATAAATAGACTGAAAGATACCATGGTACCAAATCTTTTTTCAGTGAGTGGGGGGTGGGGGGTTTGGCCTTGAGCCTGAGTCACACAAATGGCAGAGCGATTCACTAGTAAAGTGTAAAGAGATTTAAAAGATAGCTCTAAGAAATAGATTCTTGTTTGTTTTGTTTTGTTTCTACTAGAAAACTGCTCAGCTCTGGCTTATGGTGGTGCCAGTGATTGAATCTGGGACATCTGGGAACTCTGGAGCCTTGAGCATAAAAGTCTTTTGCATAACAATTATAGTATTTCCCAGCAAGATGTTAATAAAAGTTGAGAAACTATAAGACACATAAAGTTTCTGCACTATCTTCTCAGTTTTTCTTTTCAGTTTTCTTAAATCTAAAACTTCTGAATTTTAACAAGTTATTTTTAAAATATTTGTTTATTTATTCCCTTTTGTTGCCCTGGTTGCTTTATTGTTGTAGTTATTACTGTTGTTCTTGATGTCATCATTGTTGGATAGGACAGAGAGAAATGGAGAGAGGAGGGGAAGACAGAGAGGGGGAGAGAAAGGTAGATACCTGCAGACCTGCTTCACCACCTGTGAAGTGACTCCCCTGCAGGTGGGGAGCTGGGGGACTCGAACCGGGATCCTTACGCGGGTCCTTGCGCTTTGCGCCACCTGCGCTTAACCCACTGCGCTACCGCCTGACTCCCAACAAGTTATTTTTAAAGGACATTCTTAGTGAAATTCCAATAATATCTAACATTCAATTATATTAATACTAGGCTTCTGGTTTCAATATCTGTGCTATGGTTATATAATAGGTTATCACTAGAGGAAACTGGGAAGGGGTATATGAGTAGCTTTTAAACTATTTTTGCAACTATTCTGTAAGTTCAAAAATATTGGGAGCCAGGTGGTGGCACACATGACATATTACAATGTGCAAGGACCCAGGTTCAAGCCCCTGGTCCCCACCTGCCTTCACCATTCATGAATGGTGAAGTGGTGCTGCAGGTTATCTTTCTGTCTCTTTCTATCTCTATCTCCCCCTTTCCACTTGATTTCACTCTGTAAAGACAGATAATATAAATAAAATATTTTTAAAATTTATTTATTTATAAAATGGAAACACTGACAAGACCATAGGATAAGAGGGGTACAATTCCCACCACCAGAACTCTATATCCCATCCCCTCCCCTGATAGCTTTCCTATTCTTTAACCCATGGGAGCATGGACACAGGGCCATTATGGGGTGCAGAAAGTGGAAGGTCTGGCTTCTGTAATTGCTTCCCCACTGAACATGGACATTGACAGATTGATCCATATTCCCAGCCTGTCTCTCTCCCTAGTGGGGTAGAGCTCTAAGGAAGCGGAGCTCCAGGACACATTGGTGGGGTCATTTGTCCAGGAAGTCTGGTTGGCATCATATCATGTTAGCATCTGGAACCTGGTGGTTGAAAAAGAGTTAACATATAAAGCCATATAAATTGTTGACTAATCATGAAACTAAAGGCTGGAATATTGCAGATGAAGATTTGGGGTCTCCATTTTGGAAATAGCTAATAGGTTTATTTTAGGTATATTCCAAAGTGCCTATAACTTTATTAGTTTTTGCCTGAGCCTGACATCTGATATGCAGGTGGACCCAGGTTATTGTCTGGAGAGATGATGTCATGGCTGGAAAAAGGGCCAGGAAGCTGGATCAGGGAAGAGAGTAGCTCCCAAATATGGGGAAAGTGTATAAATATTATTGACTGTAAGCCCCATTGATCTGATCTGGGGCCTATATTCACCATAGGAGCCTATGTAACCTCTACATCCCTATAGGTCTAAACTTGCATTCTGTGGTCATGAGTAGGAACATTCTGAGTTGCACCAATTTCAGGACCCATCTTCCTCAGGTGGTAGATAGAGTATGTTATCCAACCCACCTTCAGAGGATGGAACATTCTCTACCATTGTTGATCCACATTTAGGGCAAGGTCCTATGGGGGCCCCCAAAGGGGTCCATTATGTTGTTCCTGATGGAGATAATCAGTGATAATGGAGAGAGGGATCTATTTGAGGTCTAGGCTCATCATGTTTGTGTGGGAATGCCAGGACTCCCTGACTAGGGCCCCCAGCTGATGGGGTGACCTGATAGTGACTAAAAAGTCATCATTAAAGTATGCCAGTCTCTTGTCCTTATTCTTGTCTCTTGTCCTTATTCCTTATTTGTAATCCTTACTTTGATAAGTTTAGCTTTGGAGTGACTGAGGGAAGCGTAATAGGAAATAGGTGAGGAGAGTATCTAGGTCTAAGTAAGAACTATTTCATTAGGTACTTTAAGGTGTCTTTTTAGGTCTTTGTACTTGCTTGCTTCATTCATTGACTCTGCAAACTATTGTACACTTTTGCTTTCAGGTATATATATATATATTTTTTTTAATGTTTATTTATTCCCTTTTGTTGCCCTTGCTGTTTTATTGTTGTAGTTATTATTGTTGTTGTTATTGGTGTTGTCCTTGTTGGATAGGACAGAGAGAAATGGAGAGAGTAAGGGAAGACAGAGGGGTAGAGAAAGACAGACACCTGCAGACCTGCTTCACTGCCTGTGAAGCGACTCCCCTGCAAGTGGGGAGCCGGGGGCTTGAACCGGGATCCTTAAGCCAATCCTTGTGCTTTGCACCACATGCACTTAACCCGCTGTGCTACCACCCAACTCCCTTCAGGTATATATTTTACCCTAATTTATGGATACATGTGTACATCTGCCCTATCTCATGGGACCTGGTCTATATCTAGGTTTTGAGGCTTTGTTAGGAAGTGGATATATATATATATATAATATTTAAAAAATAAATTCTTAAAAAATTATTTCAGAAACTTTTTAATAAGTTTGAAACGTCACCAGTTTTATTTTTCTTAAAGAGCCCAGCAAGGCTATGACCAGCTTAGACCATTCTTAGCACTGGTGTAGCAATGATAAGTGCACACTTAGAAAGGTACAAACTGTGTCAAGGAGCCAGTGTACATATGGCTCGACTTTATGGAAAACAGTTTGGAAGTCATGAACAAAGCTGGAAGCGCAACCAAAGCAGTAAATGAGACCGCTTGGAGAGTTCCAGGGAAATATTGTGAGGCATTACATAATGGCAGTCAGCAGCGAGGAGAGAATTTATTGCAGGCTCCCAGTTTAAATATCTATATATTTGTATATGTACTGGGAAGACCAGTGTGATTGTCTGACCTCCCCAATGAAGAGAAAGTAAACCATTCCTTCTTGTAGCCTCCCCTCCCCCCTGCCCTGCAGCCCACAGAGAATTCCACCTGTTGGGGAGTGCAGGCAGCTGTGGCACCTGAGTCTACAGAACCCTTCATGGGTTAAAAGGGAATCACCTGGTGGGAGGAGCTTGCAGACCTCTCTGGGCTCAGTCACTGCTCCAAGGTTGATTTCTCTTGCCCAGGAACTTGGCTCAGTGCCTCTCTATCACTGTTTTTGCAATCATGTCTTTCCTTTGCTCCACTGGTAGCTCTAGTTTCCTGCTTGAGGATCTGAGTTTAGAAGAGAGGTCTGAGTGAGGGAGCACTCAGACCTCATGTTTTGTTCTATCACAATTTGGAGGCCTTGCTTGGCCCTTTCAGGCAGAGGAGGACCTCTATAAGACTCTGTCAGGGCAAGTTGCTATATGCTAGCCATAGGCAATTTCCCCACTAAAATGAACCTGGAGGAATAGAGAAGATGCTCATGGGGGCCGGACGGTAGCATAGCGGGTTAAGCACACGTGGTGTGAAGTGCAAGGACCAGTGTAAGGATCCCAGTTTGAGCCCCAGGCTCCCCACTTATAGGGGTTGCTTCATGAGCGATGAAGCAGGTCAGCAGGTGTCTTTCTCTCCCCCTCTCTGTCTTCCCCTCCTCTCTCCATTTCTCTCTGTCCTATCCAACAACAATGACATCAATAACAACAATAATAACCGCAACAATGATAAACAACAAGGGCAACAAAAGAAAAAAAAAAGGCCTCCAGGAGCAGTGGATTTGTGGTGCAGGCACCGAGCCCCAGCAATAACCCTGGAGGGGAAAGAAAAAAAAAAAGAAGAAGAAGATGCTCATTAAAGTGCAAAATGAGCCAAGTGTGACTTCCTTCTCTTAGTCCCAGACTCCCCAGGTGCTAGGAAGACTCTGTCCCCTACTTTTCCTGAGCTAGTCCCTGCTAAAATGTAAACTGAGGGATCACTGGAGTATTAATATCTAAACAAATACATGAGACTTTCTCCTCCTTAATTCCAGGTGTTAACTAGATTGGATTAAATGATGCCCAGATAGCTGGTAAAACATAATTTCTAAACACATCTGTGGGAACATTTCTGGCAGAGGTCATAATTTAGGATGGTGATCTGAATGATATGGATATACTTTCTCCATGTAACTGAAAATAATCCAGCCCTTGAGTGTCTGGGGTAGAATGTAAAGGTTAAGAAGAATGAATTTTCCCTTTGCTTGAACTGAGAGAACCAGCTTCTCTTGACTTGGGACTTATTCCATCAGTCCTTCATTTTAATTTTTTTAAGATAAATTATTTTTAATTTTTTTATTCTAAAAATAATTATTTATTTATTTATTTATTCCTTTTTGTTCCCCTTGTTGTTTTATTGTTGTAGTTATTATTGTTGTCATCGTTGTTGGATAGGACAGAGAGAAATGGAGAGAGGAGGGAAAGACAGAGAGGGGGAGAGAAAGATAGGCACCTGCAGACCTGCTTCACCTCTTATGAAGCGACTCCCCTGCAGGTGGGAAGCTGGGGGCTTGAACAAGATAAATTCTTTTTAAAAGTATTTATTTATATGATAGGAGAGAAAGAGAAATTGAGAGTAGAAGGGGAAGGGGTAGAGAGGGAGAGAGGAAGAAAGACATCTGTACATCCGCCAATGACAACCTAATCAACGCAATGAGTGCTACCTCAACGTACTTCACCTCAGACTGTGTCCAGAGACTTCAGGTGTGGAATGACAACCCTTCAGCTTCATCACTCAGGTGACACCTTTCCTTTCGTAGTATTCTCTAATTCCATCCCAGGTGGTTCAGTTCCTAACAAAGTCCCAAAACCTAGATATAGACCAGGTTCCATGAGATAGAGCATATGTTTACACATATCCATAAACTAGGGCAAAATATATACCTGAAAGTAGAAGTACACCCAGAGTTTGCAGTGAGTACCCCCCAACACTTCATCTCCACTATTCCAACCTTTGGGTCCATGATTGCTCAACAATTTGTTTGGCTTTGTATGTTAACTTTCTTTTCAGCCACCAGGTTCCAGATGCCATCAGGATGCCGGCCAGGCTTCCCTGGACTGAAGACCCCACCAATGTGTCCTGGAGCTCTGCTTCCCCAGAGACCTACCCTACTAGGGAAAGAGAGAGACAGACTGGGAGTATGGATCGACCAGTCAACGCCCATGTTCAGTGGGGAAGCAATTACAGAAGCCAGACCTTCCACCTTCTGCAACCCACAGTGACCCTGGGTCCATACTCCCAGAGGGATAGAGAATGGGAAAGCTATCAGGGGAGGGAATGGGATATGGAGATCAGGTGGCAGGAATTGTGTAGAGTTGTACCCCTCCTATCCTATGGTTTTGTTAGTGTCTCCTTTCTTAAATTAAAAAAAAAAGACATCTGCAGGGGAGTCGAGAGGTAGCACAGCGGGTTAAGTGCACGTGGCACAAAGCACAAGGACTGGTTTAAGGATCCAGGTTTGAGCCCCTGGTTCCCCACCTGCAGGGGAGTCGCTTCACAAGCAGTGAAGCAGGTCTGCAGGTGTCTATCTTGCCCCTTCTCTGTCTTCCCCTCCTCTCTCCATTTCTCTCTGTCTTATCCAACAATGAAGACAGACAACAATAATAACTACAACAATAAAACAAGGGCAACAAAAAGGGAATAAATAAATAAATATTAAAAGAAAGAAAGAAAAAAAGACATCTACAGCAAGTAAACCCCCCTCCCCCCCCCCCCCCCGCAAGTGAGGCCTGGGGACTTGAGTGAGGGCTCTTGAGCATTGTAAGATGTGTACTCACCCAGGTGTGCCACTGCCTGGCCTTGTAGCCCTTCAGTTTTAATTCTTTCAACATGGTGTGAATTATACCACTAATTTTTCTGCATCTCCAGCCTATAGTCAGCAGAGTATGGAAGTTCTCATCCTCCATATCCACATATCCATGCACACCAATTCCTATCATAACTATCTTTATTTATTTATTTATTTATTTATTTATTTGTCTCCAGGGTTACCGCTGGGGCTCGGTGCCTATACTACGAATCCACTGCTCCTGGAGATTATTTTCCCCATTTTGTTGCCTTTGTTGTTGTTATTGTTGTTATTACTTGTCATTGGATAGAACAGAGAGAAATTGAGAGAGGAGAGGAAGATAGAGGGGGATAGAAAAGATAGGCACCTGCAGACCTGCATCATCACTTGTGAAGCGACACCCCTGCAGGTGGGGAGCCAGGGACTCGAACCCGGATCCTTACACTGGTCTTGGTGCTTCGCGCCATGTGTGCTTACACCACTGAGCCACTGGCCAGCCCCCAAATGTCTTCTTATATGAATGTGTCTCTATAAACTACTAAGTCTATTTCTTTCTTTAAAGCTTCTAAGACTTTATTATTATTATTTTTTACATGTCTTATCTATTTTCATGGTATTGCATAGAAACAGAGAAGTTGAGAGGGAAGGGCAGTAGAGAGGGAGAGAAAAGGACATCTGTAGCACTACTTTACAGTTTATGAAGATTCCCCCTATGGGTGGGGACCTAGGGCTTGAACCTGAGCCCCTGTACATTGTTACATGTGTGCTTTAACCAAGTGTGTCACTGCCTGGCCCCTATTGAGTCTATTTCTCTGGAGGACAATTACTATATAGCTTCCTCTTGCTTGCCTTTCTGTCCCTTTGAGCCCTCCTTTTAAGGTTCATTTTCGCCAGCTTCTCTTTATAACCCAACCTTTCAAATATATGTGGCAGAGGAAGATTTGGGTTCCTGGTGCTTCATAGTCTCCAAATAGCTGTGTTTCATTTGAACAAACCAGGAAACTACCTGAATCTCAGATTTTTATCTGTTAAGAAACTTGCAGAGGCTGTCTCTTAGGTGCAGTGGGCTCTGCTGAGTGTGATGTGCTGTCCTGGAGAGTGAGCATTTAGAGCACAGGAGCCTCGTGGTCTTGAGCATGTTCTTTCTCAGAATCTTGCATAGTAGCAGGCATATAGTTGGTACTCAGTAAGTGCTTATTACAGACAATTGAATATAAAACACTAGTCATGATTATGCATTCATTAATGTCACAAGTCATAGAATCTGGATTCAATATGGTACTAGGAAGTAAAAACAACAAATCTGGTGGTAGGAAGTGTAGGGGTAAAAGTTAGAGATACAGGACTGAAAAGATAGGTCACCTGGATAGTGTATCTGCTTTGTCATACACATGCACCAGGTTCAATCCTAGCTCCCATCACCCTGAAAGAAGTTCTGATGATGTGTTATCTTTCTCTCTCTGCCTTTTTCTCTCTGCCTCTTTCTTCTTATCTGAAAAAAAAAGTCATCTCAGAGAGGTGGAACTTCAGCAATGATATATATATATATATATATATATATATATATATATATATATATATATTTTTTTTTTTTTTTTTTTTAGAAAAAAAATGGCTAAGAATTGGTATGGTTGCTTCAGGTTGCTCATTGACTATTTCATTTGAATGGTTCAATAGTCTTTCTTTTCTCTTGACATATGTGACCTGTCTGGGACCCTTATTTCTGGACGTTGATTGCCAAGGATAAATCCTAGTCTGCTGACACAACATACCCATTTTTCTTAAGACTCGTTTTAAAGAGCCAGGAAAAGCTGAGTCCATTTTAAAAGTTCAAATAAACTAAAACAAAATTAAAAAGGGTATTTGTAGGAAACAGAAGAAAACTTCAATAAAACTATTCCACAGAGAGATAAAGAAGGAATTACCTTCTTTAAGAAAGAACACAGTGTTTTGCAAGAGAGACAAAGACCAAATAAGAAAGAACTGTTTTCGGATATTAGGAAATATAATAGTCAAATAAGAAAGAATAAAAATCCATTTGATCTTGGAGATCAAATGAAATTGGAAAAAAAAGTCCTAAAATCTGAAGATATGAAGACTAGTTGAAAGTAATATGGAAATTGGAGGATAAACTGAGCATACCTATAAAGTTATCCAGCTTAAGATCATCAAACAGGGAGTTAACAGAAGAAAGGGAGGGAAATCACAAAGCAACACTCAAAATAACTTCCAAGAACTAAAGGATATGTATCCCCAAAGCAGAGAAATACAAAGTCAATGAATAAACTTATCTCTGAAACTTCTAGATATTAGAGGCGAAAGAGAGAAATTAAAAGCTGAGAGAGAAAGAGACTAACTTTCAAAGGATAAGGAATAAAAATGTCATCAGACTTCTAAGCCTGCAACTTCAGGACCTGATAAAGGAGTAGTGCCTTCTACATGCCAGTGGGCAATTACATTCAATATGAAATTCAACACTCAGAGTATTAATAATCTGTAATGCTTATTAAAGATTTTCTAGAAGGGGGTAGGGCAGTGGTACACCAGGTTAAGTGCACATAGTACTAAGTGCAAGAACCTGCACAAGGATCCTAGTTCGAGCCCCTGGGTCCCCACCTGCAGGGGTGTTGTTTCACTAGTGGTGAAAGAGGTTCCTGTCCTATCCAAAAAAAAAAAAAAGCCCACTAGGAGCACTAGCAATAACCCTGGAGACAAAAAAAAAAAAAAATTTCTAGAGGGCAGGGATAGATGGTTATGTAAAGGGACTCTCATGCCTAAGGCTCTGAAGTCCCAGGTTCAATCCCCTGCATCACCGTTAGCCTGAGCTGAGCAGTGCTCTGATATTAAAAATAGATAAATAGATTTTCTAGACATGAAAGTTGTCACAAAATTGCACTATGTGCACTCATGTGCAAAGACCTGGATTCAAACCCTGTGCAGGGAGGAGGCTTCACAAGTAGTGAAGCAGTGCTGTAGGTATCTCTTTTCCTCTCTCTGTATCTATCTGTCCCTACACTCTCTTTTATTTCCTTCCTTTTTTATTAGATAGAACAGAGAGAAATTGAGAGGAGAGGGGAGAATAGAGAAGAAGAGAGACAGAGAATCATCTCAACACTATTGAGTATTCTAAATCCTTCTGGCCCAGGAGATGGCACAGTGGATAAAGTGTTGAACTCACGGACTAGAGGTCTTGTGTTTCATCTATGGTATCGCATGTGCCAAAAAAACTCTGGTTTTGTTCTCTCTCACTAATATATATATATTAAGTAATTAAGACTTGTATAGTAGAAATAACCTCAGAAAAGTATATGCTTTTTGCATCATTTGGATCTTTAGAGATAAAATTTTTTCCCCAAACTTTTAAAATGATGTTTTCATTCAAAACATTAAATCCTAGGCTTTTAACAATGATGCTGGTCATTCATTCAGTCATTCGTTCACTAAGCATGTATCAAATGCTGGTGCCATGTCAGGCAGGCAGCATCCTGTGCTTGGCAGTTGGGACACAGTCGCCTTTCCAAAATGCAGTCCTGACATTGCCCTTCAACCCCCCAGTAGCTGTCACATAGCCTTTAGTTCAAGCCAGGCTACAGAGTCCTGCCTTTCTGCCTGCCCCTACAGGCCCCTTCAGCTCACCTGGCACCTTTCCTTTACACCTTTCTGTTCTCCAGCTACAATGAACTTTTCATTTCCTTTATGATACCACAGTCCCTACTGCCTTTGTACATGCTGTCGCCTCTGCCCAAAACATTCTGGCTCTCTCTGCTTCTCTCCCCTTTGCCCATCTCTACTAATGACAACCATCTACTTTCTTTTGTCTGTTTTACTTTTTTACTTTCTTAATTTTGTTTATTTTTATTTTTTAATATTTATTTATTTTCCCTTTTGTTGCCCTTGTTGTACTTATTATTGTTGTTATTATTGATGTCATTGTTATTAGATAGGACAGAGAGAAATGGAGAGAGAAGGAGAAGACAGAGAGGGGGAGAGAAAGATAGACACCTGCAGATCTGCTTCACGCCTGTGTGAAGTGACTCCCCTGCAGGTGGGGAGCCAGGGGCTGGGTACTTGAACCTGGGTCCTTGCATGGACCTTGCATGTGCATTCAACCAGGTGTGCCACCGCTCAGCCCCAACAACCATTTACTTGTAACTATATCTGGTTATGTGATTATCTGAGTAATGCTAGTACCCCATCCCCAACCCTAGCATGGGTGTTTGCTTGTGTGGTCTGATATTGAGGTAGTATCCTGTTGGGGACTGACTATGTTGTTCACAGTGATTCCAAACTTCTGGCTTAGTGCTTGATATGGTGCAGGGACTCCACAAGGACTTGTTGAAAGAATGAATGAATGGCGGCAGGCAGGATATGGCCCATAGCCTAGTGAAGTTCAGACTAGTGGCTTAGCTCTTGAATTTAGGAGATAAAAGTTGCCACCTGCCCAACAACTAACTGTCTCCGTTCCAACTCCCCATGAGTCTGGTTGCAGCACCCCCTAGTCTACCCCCTTGCAACAGTACCATTCATGTATTCTCATAGCTGCTTGCTTACTTCAGATTTGCAGAACCCCACTGAGGTCTGCTTTCCTATCATCTGGGTAGTGCTGTTGAGAAATCTGACATGTAAAGAGGTCCAGTGAACTGCCCAGAGCCACTTGGTTGCTGAGAGTATGCATTTAATCCTGCTTTCTCCTCACCTCTGGGTTTCTGTTTTCTTAGTGAGGTATGGGTAGCAGCAGTTATTTCCATCTGCCCTGTGTCCTTAGGAGAAGGTGCCGACCTGTGTGTTCAGGCACTTTGTCTCTGGACCACTCATGTCCCATCTCGGACTTGCACTTGAATTCTTCCTAGAGAAGCCAGGGTGGCAGTTAGGTCCTCAAAGTTCTTGTGGTGGCCACCGAGCATAAGGTCTTGGCACTTTGTCAGGGCATCCAGGGCACAAAGTCTAGAGCCTGGGATGTTGGGGGTGTGTCCCCATCAGTTTTAAAACCCGGCCCTATGTCGTCTAGGAGAGGTCTCTTCACTGAGTCTTAGCTTCTCTATCTGTGAAGTAAGGCGCTGACAACTACCTTGATGGAGCTGACTTCATAGTGTGCAGACTGGCAGCCAGGCAGCCTTAGGAGTTGGGGGGCTGGACAGAGGTTCAGGATCTCAGTTCTCTGTACCTGCAAAACACCTCAACCTTGCATTTTCAAACTGCTGGAAGACCACTGGTGCAGGGGGCACCCTTTATCTCTCATGTCTGAACTAGCACAGAAATCACGTGCTATTTGATCACAATATGAGAGAGAGAGAAAGGACAAAAGGATTTTAACCCTTTTTTTTTGTTGTTTTTGCCTCCAGGGTTATTGCCGGGGCTTGGTGCCTGCACTGCGAATCCGCTGCTCCTGGATGCCATTTTTTCCCTTTTTGTTACCTTGGTTTTTATTGTTGTTATGGTTATTATTATTGTTGCTATTGATGTCATTGTTTTTGGATAAGACAGAGAGAAGTGGAGAGAGGAGGGGAAGACAGAGAGGGGGAGAGAAAAATAGACACCTGCAGACCTGCTTCACTGCCTATGAAGGGACTCCCCTGCAGGTGGGGAGCCGGGGGCTCGAACCCAGATGCTTACGTTGGTCCTTGGCTTTGAGCCACGTGTGCTTAGTCCACTGCGCTACCGCCGGGCCCCGCCCTTTGCTTCTAATCACTGCTCATTAAGATGGTTTTTAGGGGAGTCCCCAGCGCCCCACCTGCAGGGGAGTCGCTTCACAAGTGGTGAAGCAGGTCTGTCTTTCTCTTCCCCTCTCTGTCTTCTCCTTTCTCCATTTCTCTCTGTCCTATCCAACAACAACGACATCAATACTAACTACAACAATAAAACAAAGGCAACAAAAGGGAATAAATAAAGAAAAGTTTTTTTTTTTTTAAAGATGGCCTTTAGTTATTCTCAGCTAAAAATGATTCACATTACACATTATCCTGTCTTATGTTTCAGGGTGGTAATTGAACTCCTAATAAAACCCAGTCTTTGTGTTAAGGCTTTTTCTTTCTTTTTTTAAATATATATTTTTAATTTTTTAATATTTATTTTCCCTTTTGTTGCCCTTGGTACTTTTTAATTGTTATTGTAGTTATTATTATTGTTGATGTCATTGTTGTTGGATAGGACAGAGAGAAATGGAGAGAGGATGGGAAGACAGAGAGGTGGAAAGAAAGATAGACACCTGCAGACCTACTTCACCTCCTGTGAAACGACTCCCCTGCAGGTGGGGAGCCGGGAGCTTGAACCAGGATCCTTACACCGGTCCTTGTGGCCCTTGATGTTTTTTATTGTTGTTGTAGTTATTATCGTTGTTGTTATTGATGTCGTCGTTGCCAGATAGGACAGAGAGAAATGGAGAGAGGAGGGGAAGACAGAGAGGGGGAGAGAAAGTTTGCAGACCTGTTTTACTGTCTGAGCCTGGGGCTCCAACCAGGATGTTTACTCCACTCTTTGCGCTTCAGCCACCTGTGCTTAACCCGCTGCGCTACTGCCCGACTCCCATTAAAGCTTTTTCTTATCTGCCTAGGCCCCGGCTAAATATTGGGGGGAAAATAGTTTTGCATTTCAATGGCTTATCGCAAAGCGAGTCCACTGTTTAAACCCAGCTTCTTTCCAAACAAGAATAGATGTGGAAGCTGGGCACTAGAGGCAGAGAAGTGAGTCAGATGGGGTCAGGGAAGGGTGGCTGGTGAAACCACAGGCTGTATTGGGGACAGAGTTTTGTTGTCTGGTCATGCCCATAGCTGGAAACCTCCTCATTTCATCTCAACTCCTAACACAAGAGTTGCACTTCCACAGGTTTACAAGTACTCTAAAGTGTGTGGATAAAAAGAAGAGATGCAAGGTGGGGTGGGAGCGGGGAGAGAATCACTGCAGAAAGGGAAAGGTGTGGCCAAATGCAAATTTATTGCCTTTATTTCCTGACCTATGTTGACCTTTTGATGTTTGGGGGTTCTCCCCTCCCCCACCTCCTCCTTCCCATACACATGCTTGTGGCCTTCCTAGAAGGTAATTGGGAGACCACCTCCATCCAGGTCCTGAGGGAGGACAGTGTTTTAGAGTGGACACATAGGACAGTGTTTTAGAGTAGACACATAAGTCTTTTCTTTCTTGTATCCTCTATACTTTTACAGTGCGGAGCAGCACTCTGAGCTCTGTGGCATATTGTGGGAGGCTGTTAGTTGCCAGATTCTGTAGAAATTTCTAATTTCCCACACCTCTGGGTGGGAGAATCTATAGTGGGTGGGTATGGAGATTAGAAAATTGTCGCTGCCTTCTCCGTAGTTCCTCAAGCATATGGTGTGAGTAAAACCCAGGGATCAAGACTTGCCTCAACACCCTCTATCTTAAATTCCAGGTACTGTCCCATTTCCGGAAGCCCTGCGGCAGAACAAAGGCAGGAATGCAAATGGCCACTAATTACAACAGACTACAGTTCCCTTGTTAACAGCCAGGAAAGCCAATTAAGATGGCAATGAGATATCCAGCAATTTGGCTAGTTAATATGTGCATAATGTCGTAGTTCTGAGTCCAGGAAATGTATCCGATGAATATATCAAGTGCCATGTGTGAGGCAATTTTTGCATCACTGATTATTATAATGGGTGGCCTTTAAGCAGGGGACTGGTTAATAAATAACATAGCATATCTGGGCTGGGATGTCTTATAGACTATGGAGTCTACAGTTCCTAAGGATCAGGCAATCTCACGGTGCCCTGGGTGTTTCACCAACACATATGTGACTCCACCTTATCTCAGTCCTGGGACCTCTTACACCCGGAACCTGATATCTATCCCCTGCTGCTGGGGCTGAGAGTAATCCAAGGGGGAGAGCCCCAAAGTCAGGGAAGGTGACCTAGAAGGATTGTGGAGGGTGTAGCCGTCCCACCTGGCAATATTGCCGGCTATCCTCTGGGCTGTTGTTGTCTCTCCTCTTATGTCCAGTTTGTGAGACCTTCTGCACATCAGTTCAGGACAGGTTGCAGAATTAATCGAGCACTTGGCTCTATGTTAGCCAGGAGATTCTTATCCAAGGTTCCAGCCTGAATGTCTCTAACCACCGCTTTCACATTTCTGCGCTGAAAACAGACACGGCAATACCTTTCCTTGGTGGTTGGCAAAATTCAAAGAGGCCTGGCAGATAGTTGGTGCTTAATCATGATGTTTAAATCATAATTTTTTTTTTTGCAGGGGGAGAAAGTTCCTGCATAAATAAACAAAAAACAAATAGTAATGTTGTGTGAACAGAAATACATTGTGTCTTCCCGAGTTTTTTTCAGGGAGCAAACACTACTCGGACACATCCTTTGGGTAGCAAGAAGACTCCTTGGTTTAGCCAGCAGTTGCAACAGCCCGCAGGTCACGACTAGGAGGGGTGTGTGTGTGTGTGTGTTTTCTTCTACTTGTGAGCAGATCTCAGCAGCATTTCTCAGTGTCCGTCTGTGAAAGGCAGACACATCCTTTGGGTAGCAAGAAGACTCCTTGGTTTAGCCAGCAGTTGCAACAGCCTGCAGGTCACGACTAGGAGGGGTGTGTGTGTGTGTGTGTGTGTGTGCGCCAAGCAGTGGCACATCTACTAGGGTACATATGTTACAATGTACAAGGAACTGGGTTTACATCGTGTGTGTGTGTGTGTGTGTGTGTGTGTGTGTGTGTGTGTGTGTGTGTGTGTGTGTGTGTGTGTGTGTGTGTGTGTGTGTGTGTGTGTGTGTGTGTGTGTGTGTGTGTGTGTGTGTGTGTGTGTGTGTGTGTGTGTGTGTGTGTGTGTGTGTGTGTGTGTGTGTGTGTGTGTGTGTGTGTGTGTGTGTGTGTGTGTGTGTGTGTGTGTGTGTGTGTGTCTCTCTCTGTCGGCGGAGTTATGAGGAGGGGCGGGGCGAGGCCCGTGGCGCACGCGCAGTGGAACGGTCCGCTGGTCTGCCCTAGCTCCAGTCTAGGGCGCCACCGCCCACTTAGGGCTGGCCCCAGCTGGCGGCCGGGACGCGGAGTCAGGCCGGGCTGGGCGAACACACGCCATGGCCCCGTGGCTGCAGCTCTGCTCAGTCTTCTTCACGGTCAACGCCTGCCTCAACGGCTCGCAGCTGGCGGTGGCCGCGGGCGGCTCGGGCCGGGCGCGGGGCGCTGACACCTGTGGCTGGAGGGTAAGGAGAGCCGGGGCGCGGGGCGCACAGGTGCTCGCGGGCGTGCAGAGCCGGGACCCCCGGGTCGGGCCCCCCTACCCAACCCCGGGTTGGGACTCCTGATGCTGCTGCACCTTCTTCCCCTATGGGGCTCGCGTCAGCCGATCTCCCTCCAAGGAAGCCAGGGACCACGGGACCCCAGCTTTGTGTTGATAATGAGGCGCAGCTCGGTCCGGGGTCCGACTCCCCGAGGGCCGGCGGAGGGCGCCCCACCCTTGGTTCCCTGGACCTCCTCCGCTCCCGGGCTGGAATCCCCCGGGCTGGGAATCTCCTGGTGTCCCGACGGGGCGGTGCTTGGGAATAGTAGTGTTTGGGGTCGGGGGTGGGGGCGTCTTCCCCCTAGTCGTCTGGTCCACGGTTATGCTTGGGCCTGGGATGACAGGGAGCTGCTCCGGAGCGTTGGGGAGGGAGGCGCCCCCTCCCGGGCCCTCTTTGTTCTTTTTGGGGTGAGTCGTTTTGCTCTGCAGCCAACTCGTTGAATAGTTTTGCAAATCAGTCTCACCCGGAACCCCGCTGCCCCCACTCCCACCTCTGCTGGAGTTGCGGATGTGTGTGTCCCCCCCTCCCCACCCCCAGCGGCTTGAGTTTGTCACCTGCGCGGGTGCTGGGACTCCTCTCTCGGTGAGCGAGCGGTTCTTGGACGTTGTTCTGGGCTGTGGAGTTTGGAGATGCAGTATGAGGTAGTCCATAGCCCTCTGCCTCTTTCACCCAAGCCAGGGGACCGGTGTCGGGACACTGACGGCTTCCAGTCTGTGGAGGCGACGCTGGCTATGCATTCAGGCGGCAGTGGACATAACCTTGGCTCTGTTTCTAGGCAGCCAGGAGCCTGAACTAGTAAATGGGGGTGTCCTCAGTTTCACCGGTGTTGCTCTGTGAGTGGTGGGTACAGGGAAGTTTCCTTAGCCCTCTTCTTTTGGGGTGCTCCACAGCTCAGTCAGGGCCTCCAGCTGTCTCGGACCACATGCAGGAAACCAGGTATAAGCCAGATAGTCCTCATATCTTCACACACAATAGCTACACCGCAGCTACCATCTCCCCACCCCTCACACCCACCATATAGTCGCCTTCCTATTTGAGTAAATCATATTTTATTACCCAGTTCCATTTTAGTAAAATTATCCCCTCCACCTCACCCAGCCTTGCACACTTGCAGTTTCACCTCCCCCAGGCTGACTTGTACATTCAGATAGAAGTAGATGGAAAAATAATGGCAGAGCCACAGCACTGCATGTGGGGCCAAGGCTAGAACTTCGTCTTGCTCATGGCAAGACATGTGTCCTACCCAGTGAGCTATCTCTCTTTAAAAAAGGTTTCCTCAGGTCTTGTTTAGGTTTAAAAAAAAGTAGAAGAAGAGGCCAGGCAGTGGTGCTCACATTACAGTGAACAAGGACCCAGGTTCAAGCCCCTGGTTCTTCCCTCCAGAGGGAAAGATTCATGAGTGGTGAAGCAGGGTTGCAGTCTCTCTGTCTCTCCCTCTCTATCTTCCTCCTCTCCTCTCAATTTCTGTCCGTCTCTAACCAATAAAAAATAAAAAGAAGAAAGAAAAAAGTTATCCTAGTGCCTGACCCCTCCCCTATCCCCAGACCTCATTGACTTACCATTCCTCCTATGATATTTGGACAGAAACTGACTTGTGGCTTCTGAATAGCTGTAACAGCACCACAGACACCTTCCATGAGTTTTTGATGGCACAGGTGGATCTGTCCCAGTTGCAGCTCCCTAGCTCCCTAGCACGCACAGTTAACACTATGGGAATGGTATGGGAATGCCTCACAGGAGCCAACTTGTGGTTGGTTCTGTTCTCTCTACCTGTGGGCTTGTGTTTTCTTACCCCCTGCCCCAACACCTCTGCAGAACTGGCGGAGGTCTCAGTCTTGACCTGCTTTTTCCCACCATAGCTCCACACTGAGTGGCTTTCTCAATAGCTCTGATCTTGGCTCCAGCAGCCTTTTCCTTGAGTTAGCTTCATTGCCATGCTCAGTGAGTGTGGAGACTCCAGGCTCCTTCCCTCCTGGACTGGCCTTTAGGTGCATCTGCCAGCTTGCCCAACTGCTCTGCGTAGCCAACTTTCTTTTTTCTCTTCTTTCCTTCTTTGAATGCGTGTTTATTGCCACCAGTGTTATCACTGGGGCTTGGTGCCTACAGGATGAATCCACTGCTCATGGTGGCATTCCCCCCCCCCCCCTTTTTGGATAGAGACAGAGAGAAATTGAGAGGAAATGGGGAGGTAGAAAAGCAGAGAGGAAAAAGAGACTCCTGCAGCATTGCCTCACTACTTGATAAGCTTCCCCTCCTGCAGGTGGGAGTGTGGGGGCTTGAGCTTGGCTCCTTGCTTGTGGTAATGTGTGTGCTCTACCAGGTACACTCCAACCCTTCCAGTTCTGCTCCCTAACTCCTGATGTCCTTGATGCTGCTGAGACATGCTTTCCTCTCTGACAGTTTTCTCTTTGGCATGAGACTCAGCTCAGGTAATGCTTCCTCAGGGAAGCCCTCCCCTGAATGCCTTTGCCTAGTTTCATCTTCTTGTGTAGCTGCTTGCACGCTGGCTTTTACTAGTCTGCAGCCTCTGTCTTCATACATCTCTCTCTCTCTGTGTAGACTCTGTGTTCCTTTAGCCAGGCACTCAACGTCATCACCATATTCTCAGAGCCAGGAATCCTGTCAATTTTGGCTGAACCCCACTCGTTCCTGAAGCCTTCCTGTTAAATCCCTGCTTCTTAAGTGGATCAACTTTTTCAGATAGGGACAGAGAGACAGGGAGAGAGGGGAAGACCCACAACACCAAAGCTTGCCTCAGCATGGTAGGGACTAGGCTTGAACCTGGGTCTCTTGCATGGCAAAGCAGACACCCTCCCAGGTGAGCTATCATGTCAACTTTAAATTCAAGGTGTAAGAAGTGGTTAAGAGAGGTCAGAGCACCAAGCCCTCTTTGCACGTGGTTCCCACCTGCTTTCTTTGTCTTTCCACCAGAGCTTCTCCTCAGTCTCACCACCACTTTCTGCCTTTCCTAAATTGATTTCCCCTAGGGGGGTTCTAGAAGTTGCTGTTGGAGGACTGGCTAGCAAGTGCTGGCATACATGATTCGGATATTGGATTCCTCTCTGGGCTCCCTGATGGAGAGAGTGTGTCATAGAGAGACCTTTGGCTCAGCTCTGACTGAGGTTGCTTACAGTCTAGTTAAGACAATACAACCGTGAGAATAAGGATCCACATGTGTGATGCAAACAGAGGGCTTCTGGTAGCTTTAGGTTACACAGAACCTGAGAACAAGACTGAGGAGGGATGGAGACACAAGCCCTGAAGGAGGGGCAGCATCTGAGTGCTGGATAGGAGCCAAGCAAATGACCCCTTGATACTCTAGGGAGCATTTGTTCCAAGAACTTCTGCCCCTGCAGGAATGTGTGCTTTCCCAGGACGAGCATCAGGGTGGGGTGGGGAGGGGGGTGGGGTGGGGAAGACTGTAGGCAGCTCTATTAACATCCCTGTCTGCTCCAGCTTGGTTTAAGTGGTCAGATTTCACAACCTCCCCATTATTAACAGCAATTAAGGGCTGATACCATCTTGAACACAGCTCAGTGTTTTAGAAATGAGTTGTGGGCACACTTCTACTACTACCACAGAAAAGAAAGAAAGAAAGTAAATCTCTCAGGATCCCTGCCAGGTGAAGTTGCTCTTTTGAGTCATAAATCCTGTTTTCCCAAAGAAGTAACAATTTGTAAAACTTCCTCTGGGACCAACCACTCCTTTATCCTCCTTTATACTGGTCTTTACTCTTGCTTCTTGATCATTGAGTGGCTTTGTCGGTGATGGCTAACTTTATATCGGTCACTTGTGCTGAAGTGTGTCTCTCTCCCCTCCCCTCCCCCCCCCCCCCCCATTGCTTGAAAGACCTATTTATGGAACAAGGAATTGGGAATTGACTGCCACAGATCTTTATTTAGTGTCTCTCCTGCAGTGAGGAAGGAGGCGACATTTCTTGCCAATTGCCAAAATGGGATACACCTTTTCTGGTCTGTTATCCCTAAAACACATTTTCTGTGCCCCCCTCCTACATCAGCTCCTACAGGAATTCAGGAAGCCAGAATGTTGGCATCAGCTTTACAATGAAGTGCAAGTTTCCCATTTAAGGCAAATAACTCCATCTCCAAAGGTAGGATGGAGTAGGGTGGTACTTGGAGAAGAAGAAGTTCCAGCTGGTTAAAATTTAGGTTCCTGATAAAAGTCCAATGCGAGAGCTCTCCTTGGCACTGGGCCCAGGCATGTTTATTTGATTCTGGATTGGATGTGCTTCCATTCACTTGCAGCTTGTGGCTCCCAAGCCTGCATCTGGCCTGCCTGTCCTGTGGCCAGCCCAGCTGGGTTCTACATGCTCTTGTGACCCTTACAGAATTAGGACTCAGCTCTGGTTGACAGTTTTCAGAGGGGCAGTTTTTTTGTTTGTTTGTTTCTTTTTGTAGTCACCTTGGCTTGCTGACTTTTTTCAGGTAGGAAGAGAGAGACAGAGGAAGAGAGGAAAAAACACCATAGCACTGAAGTCCCCTTCAATGTTGTGGGGGCCAGGCTTGAACCTGTCAAAGCAGATTCACTATTCAGATGAGCTATCTTGCCGCAAGTCTGGGATGTCCTTTTTAGCAAGTATAGAGTTTGCTTCCAGCCTGTTGTTCTTTGTTCATTGGAAATCCTTCCAGCCTGTGTCCACCTGCCTTGAGCAACCATTCCCTTTTTTCCCCAACAGCTCTCCCATCCAACCCAGTCTCAGCCTCAGTGCCTGGGGCATTGTGCTGGTTATTCACTCAGTGAAACAGCTGGATGAATAAGGCCAGAAACTTAGAGACTGCCAGTAGTGGCACCATTTCCTTCAAAGCATGATTTCCAAAGTGAAATCCAGGTGCTTCTAGAGTCTTTGTGCCTGTTTCAGTACTGCCTTGGAAACTAGTTAAAATGCAAATTAAAAAGCCAGGATATGTGTGTGTGTGTGTGTATGTGTGTGTGTGGGGGGGGGGTTGGGGATGAGTGGATGTGTGTGCATCTCAGTGGTGTATCACCCTTGCATGCATGAGACCCTGGGACTGATCCCCAGCACCCCTGTATCATGCACATTTAAAGCTGATGGAACTAAAATGAGAGCAATGTGGGGCTCAAGAATTGCCATTTTATTTCTTGGTGACCTGCAGGGCTTTACCACTCCAGGCTAACTTTTTCAGAGAGAGAGATAGGGAGAGGGAGAGGGAGAGGGAGAGGGAGAGGGAGAGGGAGAGGGAGAGGGAGAGGGAAAAATAAAGGGAAAGAAAATACAGCACCTAAGGTCCCTTCAATGTGGTAATGGCCAGATTCGAACCTGGGTCTCTCACATGGCATTTTAACCAGTTTCTCTGATGTTCTGTCAATACTGAGAAATGTTGTTTTAGGAGAGAGGGCTTCTATGATCACAGGAAGAGAAGCCACTTTCCAAACATTTAAAATTACTTCACTGAACTTAAAAAAGTGGAGACTGGGAGTCGGGCTGTAGTGCAGCGGGCTAAGCGCAGGTGACGCAAAGCACAAGGACCGGCATAAGGATCCCGGTTCGAACCCCGGCTCCCCACCTGCAGGGGAGTCGCTTCACAGGCGGTGAAGCAGGTCTGCAGGTGTCTATCTTTCTCTCCCCCTCTGTCTTCCCCTCCCTCTCTCCATTTCTCTCTGTCCTATCCAACAACGACAACAGCAATAGTAACTACAACAATAAAACAACAAGGGCAACAAAAGGGAATAAGTAAATAAAATAAATATATAAAAAAAATAAAAGTGGAGACTTTCTCAGCACCCTGACCATTGAAGTGGACCCAGTGGGGGTTTGAGGGAGAGGATTGGAAGTCAGCCAGGCGGGACACTCTGGTTTGGCTAGGTCCTTCTGGCCTGGGATTGAAGAGGAGTCAGGAGGCAGTGGATCTGGTGCTTCCATTGGGTTTCTCCCCACCACAGCTGGGTTGGTTTGGAAAAGCATATCAGGAGAGAGTAGGGTAGGTAGGCTCCAAAGCATATCCCCAGCAGTTCAAACCTTATAGTCTACTTCCCTGTGCAGGAAAGAACTGCTGATGCTTTTTACATCTTTACTTGAAACTGAGTATTTTTCCTGCTCCATTTGACGTGTGTGTGTGTGTGTGTGTGTGTGTGTATGCATGTATATGTGTGTGTAAAAATTTTTGAGCCTTCCTTCCCCCTATCAGTTCCAAGACTTTTTCACATGTCATCCCCCAGCAGATGTCTGCTGTTGTCTGGGCCACTCCATCAATGATGAAAGATCCCTTTCAGTCTTTGCTGCCTACCTTCTCTGCTTCTGATGGATGAGGTTGTAGGTTTCTGAAAGCCTGGGCCTTGCACCTCCATATGTGAGAATCTAGGGCTGAAGCTGGGGCTCAGACATTTCTTCTGCTCCCCTGCCCTGGCAACCAAGAACTTTTCTATTTTCTATCTCTCCAGATGTCCCCTGCCCTCAGAAAATCCAAACCGGCTATTTGTGCCCGACTTGCTTGGCCTGTGGGAGTCTCCTGGGCAATGTTTGTCTTGGCTGCTGCTATGTCCTGAATGGGCCTGACACTCAATTAGGTGACTGATGGCCCCCAAACACATTGTCTCCTCCAGGGCCTAGACCCTTTGAAGCTCTTCCCGGTGGGAAGTAAAAAGACTATTTGCTCTATTAAAATGCCTTGGTATTTCCTCTGTTTAACCACAGGCCACTTCCTCTCTGCCACTCTAAACCCGGCAGGGCCACTGGCTGATTGAAAAGACACCAGCCCAGGAGTGATCACATCCTATTGAAACAGATAGTCTTACTGCAGATTAAAGCTGGGGCAAGTCTCTAAGAAGAAACTAAATCCAAGGGGAATTCCTTGACAGGGCTTCTTATCTTGCTCAAAATGTCACCTATTGACGTAATTCACACCTGAAGTTCTAAAAGCATTAAAAAAAATTTTTTTTTTTTAAGAAGGTACATCTAAATTGTAACCCAGTCAATATGCTTTAGCTACACACATGTCCGACGAAAGCAGTTTGATCGACTGGATTTCTCATTGTGTGAGTTGGAACCTCTTGAGTGTCTGGGAAGACCTCAATGTCTACTCATACAATCTCATCCTCAGCTCTCCTCCCTGCTTGCTTGTAGGTTCTGTCTGCAGGGAGTCATTGCTCAGATCAGGTAAAAAGCCTGTGGCTTGAATAAGACTGTCTCTCATTCTCTCACAATCAATTTCTGAAAGGAAGTTTTAATCAATAACATCAGGCAGGAAACTACCAGTTGAGCAATTAAAAAACTATCCAAGTACCCAAGATAGAAGATTTCATTTTTTTTGTGCCCTGGGTTATTATTTTTTTTAATTTGTCTGGAAAAAATGATTAACTAGTCATCCTCTAATGGAATCTTTTACTTTAACACTTGCCACTCCGCTGTTAAAAGTATCCATGATAAAAACAGCTTCCCTTTTCCTTGGTTCCCTGTTTAGAAATGTTGGGGGAAGGTGGATGTAGCTAATTAAGGCTACAACATTTAAAGGGGGGACTTAATTGTTACCAGCTGTCCTCAACAAATCACTGGGTGGATGACAAAACAAAGATGTGATGTGAACACACATGTAATTCTCTTTTAAAATGGAAGTTGGCCTGTGAATTGTTGGATTTAATAGTGTAAATGAAAACTACCTCTCTCAGACACTTTTTTTTTCTCCAGGGTTATCGCTGGGGCCCAGTTCCTGCACCATGAATTCACTGCTCCTGGAGGCCATTTTTCCCCATTTTTGTTGCCCTTGTTGTTATTATTGTTATTGTTGTTGTTGGATAGGACGGAGAGAAATTGGGTGGGGCAGAAAGATAGACACCTGCAGACCTGCTTTACTGCTTGTAAAGCGACCCCTTCGTGGGTAGGGAGCGGGGGCCTGAAACCAGGATCCTTACACTTGTCCTTGAGCTTCACATCACATGCGCTTTACCTGCTGTGCCACCACCCAGCCTCTACCCAGGCACTTTTAAGAAGCATTTGTTTTATAGTAAGCTTAATGGTACAGTAACTTATTAGCATAAGGCGGGCACCTTAAAGTGTTGAAAGGGCAATAGATTGTCAGTATTGTGAGAAGTTTAAGAAATTGTCATTCCAAAGTACATTTCTTCATTACAAACCTGATCTGAGGGACATGAATCGTGAGGCTTTTCTCTCTACTGCTCTCTCTTTGGATAGGAGACAGAAATTGAGAGGTGGGGAAGATAGAGAGGGAGAGAGAAAGATAGATACCTGCAGAACTGCTTCACCGATTGTGAAGTGACCCCCTCTACAGGGGAGCCTGGTGCCTCAAACTGGGATCTTTGGGCTTTGCACTATGTGCACTTAATCCAGTGTACCACTGCCTAGCCCCCCAAATCATGAGGCTTTTCATTAAGATTATTGCCCTGCTGGGGAGCTTGCTTGAACTGACCTGAACTGTCATATAAAATTGAAGCAGCAAGTATGAAAAGAGAAATTGATAATATTCATTAAGGTGTTCAGATAAATCTTTGTATTTTACATACATTAAATGACTTTTGACTTAATCATTTGGAAATCATGAGGAATTAGGATTTAAATATAACTTTTTTTTAATTTCAGAAGTACTTTCTTCCCTTAAAAACTAGAGTTTTTCCAAGTGTTCTTTTTTGTCAGTTTTGTAGGATCCCTCCCCCCTTCCCCCACTGAATGTTAACTTAAAAAGACTCTGGCTGGGAGTGCATGTGGTGCGGATCCGATTCGAGCCTCTGGCTCCCCATCTGCAGGGGAGTCGTTTTACAGGCAATGAAGCAGGTCTTCAGGTGTCTATCTTTCTCTCCCCCTCTCTGTCTTCCCCTCCTCTCTCCATTTTTCTCTGTCCTATCCGACAACGATGACATCAGTGATAACAACAATAATTACAACAATAAAAACAACAAGGGCAACAAAAGGGAATAATAAATAAATAAATGTATATAAAAAAAGACTCTGGCTAAGGCCCCAGACTGCTGAGATGGATTGTTTTACAGGTGGGTAGTAGGGTTGATGTGAATAGAGGGAGATATCCATGGAAGGAAGAGGTACTCTTTCTTGAGACAGGCCATAGGGTTTAGGAACTCTTTCTCTGTGATTTCAGTCTACCCAGGTGATTTCTGGTTCCTCCTCCCATGAAAGACCCTTCCCACTTTAAGAACAGTGCAGAGCAGTCCTGTCTAATCGCAGGCCAATAGGCCTCGGCTTGGTCTTGCTGTGGACAGTGCATTGCCTCTTTCCTCATGTGCTCTGGGTGTCTGCTGCATTGATTGTACTGATCCAATAACTGGAGTTCAGAAACACTTATTTAGAGTGAGGAGGCAAGAGACAGTTTTTTGAGCAGCTGCTCTGTCAAATCATGGTGAGTTGACCCGGGGTGTCCCCCCTCCCTGAGTAAAGCAGGACCTGCTCCTCTCTGCAGTGATTCTCCTAAGGCTAGTATTAACAAGACAGAGGCCTAGAGGCTCAGATGACAGGTAGGTACAGGTAGGAGTCCAGGGAAATAGGGAACTATGTTTTCTCTCTAGGTTGCCCACTCCTCCCAGAGAAACGTGAACCACAGTTCCTGTCCTATTCTAAAACATGCTGTCTTTCACAGTTGCTAGTGTGAGAAACAGGACTGATGAACAAATGGCTGGACCTCACAGCTTGATGCCCACCTTTGGAATTTGGGGCTTCTGAGCTAATCTCTCAATTGACTCCAAGTCACTCTAGCTTCTTGCTGCCTCAGTTTTCCTCAATTAGCAGGAACTCACCTTTTTCTGTAAGACTTCCCAGCCTCCCCTAAGTGAATTTCACCTGTGCCAGAAACCTTGCATTTTGGGATGTCACTGAACTCCTCTATGTTGATGCTATGAGAATGCTACCAGCTGTTGGCAGTGACGTGTGAAAGCACTGGTAGAGAGTTGATTTGCTTCTGAAGAAGACATTTGATTCATTCAGAGGAGCCTTAGAAGGTGGCACTTGGGGGAGAGGGTTTCCGGACTAGCTTCACAGGCAGGAGACAGACGACCCAGGGACTCATGGTTGAGCTGTATGCAGTATCTCTTTATTCATGCAGAACACAGCACAATCTAAGCCAACCTAAGCTAAACTAAAACTAACAATACTGTCCTTATATATACTTGCCAAGTAGGGTGTAAACAGGATGTGACATAGAGAGGGTGGAGCAAAAAGAGATTGGTGAAAATCAGGGTGTGACAAGGAGAAGGGGCAGAGCAGGCGAGAATTCTACCACTGAACCACCAATGCCCTGGAGGGAGGGTGGTGCTTAGTTAACAGTGGTTTATATAAATAGACCGCAGCTTTAAGTGGGATCAAACCAATGCCATACAGGTTGCCGGTGCTTAGTTAACAGTGGTTATGTAAATAGAATACAGTGTTAAGCAGGGGGGATTAAACCAAATGAAACAGAAGGGGTTTTTAGAAGCAGAATTAAAAGCATACCAACAGGGGTTAGTGCAGTGGATTAAGCGCACATGGCGCGAAGTACAAGGACTAGCTAAGGATCCCGTCTTGAGCCCCCTGGC
Source organism: Erinaceus europaeus (assembly GCF_950295315.1). Classification (NCBI taxonomy): domain Eukaryota; kingdom Metazoa; phylum Chordata; class Mammalia; order Eulipotyphla; family Erinaceidae; genus Erinaceus; species Erinaceus europaeus. Next base: position 33,581,101 of record NC_080173.1, read on the forward strand.
TTGAGCCCCCGGCTCTCCACCTGCAGAGAGGTTGCTTCACAAGTGGTGAAGCAGGTCAGCAGTTGTTTATCTTTTAACCTTTCCCTCTCTGTCTTCCCCTCCTCTCTTGCTGTGTTCTATCCAACAACAACAAAAGCAATAATAACAATAATAATAACAGCAACGATAAACAACAAGGGCTCAAATGATAGCACACAGGTGAGAAGTTCTGAGTTCCATCCCTGGCACTACTTAATGCATGAGTGATGCTCTGGTTTCAGTCTCTTTTATTTATTTCTTTTAATTCTCTTGAGTTGTCCAAAAAGTCATGATGCACTTTTGCATAGGAAAACAGTGGATTCGTAGTACAGGCAGCGAGCCCCAGCAATAACCCTGGAGGCAAAAAAAAGCAGCAGAAGGAGAAGGAGAAGAAGAAAGAAGGAGGAGGAGGTATCATTGGAGTGGCTAAAGAAGGCCAGGGTCCTATCGAGGGAACTTTGAGTGGGGCCTCTTGGCAAGTAAAATCAGGTAATGGGGCCAGGGTGGGGGTGAGGAAGAACAGTTGGGCAGAAAGATGTGGGCAAGTTGGTGGAGGCTGACTCACTGGAAGGAATGGGGACCAGAAAGTGAAGACAGCCACTGGGGTTGTATAAGAGGGTACCTTGGATTTTGCCTCTGTGACCATCATGATTTGTGGTGTGAGGACACTTTCTCTATAGTAGAGTGACCCTTAGGCCATCCACTCATTTATTGAGTCCTTGGTGCTGTCTGTACACTAGATCAGATTTCTGAGGCTTAGATTGTAGGGGAACACAAACCAAATAACAAAATACCAGACCTGGGCACCTTGCTTAGAACTGCCATCTGTTCATTTTCTCTGTTTCCCATTTTCTTTATAAAAGAGTCTGAGGACCAAGGAGAAAGCATAATGATTATGCAAGAAGATTTTCATGCCTGAGGTTCTGCAGTTGCAGGTTCAACCCCCAGCACCACCATAAGGCAGAGGAGCAGTGCTCTGGTCTCTATCATTGCATGCTTCTCTCTGTATCTCTTTCATTACAGTAAATAACAATGGGTTGTCAGAAAAGTCATGACATATTTTTCTGTTTTCCTATGCAAAAGTGTATCATGACTTTTTGGACAACCCAAGAGAATTAAAATAAATAAATAAATATAAGAGACTGAAACTAGAGCATCACTCATGTGTAAGTAGTGCCAGGGATGGAACTCAGAACTTCTCACTTGCACATCCTGTGTGCTATCATTTGAGCCACCTCCCTCCCATGTCACCTAATTTTCTCTGCAGAAGTTTTCACCATATGACTAACAGCATTTTCTTGCTTGTCTGCCCTGGCAGCTCTACAGGGGTGGGGCTTGTCTCTGCTATGTTTACTGCTGCATCCTGAACTATACCCAGTGTGTGTGATCCTTATGTCTTCCTTGAATGGCTGAGTGCTGTGTGTTTAGGAAGTAGGAGTGATGGGGAGCAACTAACTGTACTCCTCACTCTACTGTGGAGGATGCTGTCAGGTAGCCTCTCTGAGGAGGTGACACAGAAAGGTGAATGATTGCAATACCCCCAAGTTCTGCAGTCACTTATATTAACATTGGCCCATCCTATGATATTGGGTGTTGAGAGCAACATGAAAATAGACACTACAGATTGTGCTGCTATGAACATAGGTGTATATCGATTGCTTCACAAGGTCTCTTTGCTTCCTTTGGATATATCCCCAGAGAGGAATTGGCAGGTCATAAGACAAATACCAGATAATATTCCTCATAGTTAGAACTTAAGAAACAAGGACGAGAGGGAGAGCACAGAGTGAGACTTGGATTGGATGTGGTGTATTACAACAAAGCAAAGGACTGTGGGGAAGGAGGCAGGAGGTGGTGGGGCATTGGGATCCTGGTGCATGATGGTAGCAAAGGACCCAAGTTCCCCAACTTAGTGAGTTTTGCAGAAACCTATCACAAGGGAATGAGATATTGTACCCATGTATCAACAACAGTGCTGTAAACCATTAGCCACACACACACACACACACACCCCAGAAAGAAAGAGAAACGATAGATTCTAGACATTTCCTTAGACCACCAGTTGTTTGTACTATCTGCCATAGACTGACCAGCTAATGGCTGGGCTGTAGCACTAGTTCCTAGGGCTGGGGTCTGGGGGGTGGGTAGGGGCTGGTAGTGGATGGAAATTGCACTTTGCAAAAACAGCATCCTCCTTGTGTTTACCAGGGGCTGTGAATGAAATCAGCCTGGTTCCTGGCCCTCTGTTGGTATGAAAACTTCTAAACAGAGGTCCAGGTCCCATTGTGTTTCATTCTCCTGTGCTTGTGAATGTGTTTCATTTTCTAAGGCTGCTCCATGGTCCGTCCAGGATCTAAGACACTCTTTGCTTCTTTCCGGGGCTGCGGGTTGACTGGCCAGCTGTGGTAATGAGTTTTTGCCCGACTTTGATTTTTTTTCCCCCCCTCCCTTGCCTCCCTGTGGGAGGAACTAGATATTTCTGATCTTACCTCTGCTCATATTCAGGTCCAGCCAAGCAATCAGTGACTTCCCGGGCTTTTTTTGTGGGCGACTGTGGGAAAGTCCTGGTTGGCTGGCTATGAATTAATGAAATCCTTAGAAGGCTTCACTAAAGATAGCTCCTGCGGTTTACAAAAAAGAAATAGCATGGCCTTTTTAATTTGGGAAGGAGGTCATGGAGTTTTACTGAAATTAAGCAGAGAATGTAACATCTGGTGGGGCTGCCCGAAGGTAGGGTAGTGGGGGTGGGTGGGTGCCCCCCTATGCCCATGGCTGCCCTCACCCACATCCCTCACCAGGCAGTGGTGGGCGTCTATCTCTCTCATTGTTACCCCTGAGTTTGAAGTCTCCTGTTTCCCTTACAGATAGAAATTCTACCCCCACATCTTTTCATTTGAACAAGTTTCCCATCTACTGCCCTCTGCCCTTTTTTTTTAAAGGATTTAAAAAAATTTTAATTTATTTTCAAAAAGGAAACACTGACAAAACCATAGGATAACAGGGGTACAACTCCACACAATTCCCACCACCAGAACTCCATATTCCATCCCCTCCCTTGATAGCTTTCCTATGCTTTAACCCTCTGGAAGTATGGACCCAAGTTCATTGTGGGATGCAGAAGGTGGAAGGTCTGGCTTCTGTAATTGCTTAACCAATGAACATGGGTGTTGACAGGTTAATCCATACTCCCAGCCTGCCTTTCTCTTTCCCTAGTGGGGTGGGGTTCTGGGGAATTGGAGCTCCAGGACACATTGATGGGGTTGTCTATCCAGGGAAGTCTGGTTGGCATCATGCTACCATCTGGAACCTGGTGGCTGAAAAGATAGTTAACATATAAAGCCAAACAAGTTGTTGACTAATCATGAACCTAAGGCTGGAATAGTGCAGATGAAGAGTTGGGAGGTTGTCTCCTTTTTGTAGATAGCTAGTAGGCATATTTTAGTTATATTCCAAAGGCCCTGTGGCTATACTAGTTTTTTTTTTTCCCTGAGCCTGAAATCTGATATGCAGGTGGATCCAGGTTATTGTCTGGGGAGATGATGTCATGGCTGGCAGAAGGACCAGAAAGCTGGATCAGGGAAGAGAGTAGCTCCTAAATATGGGAAAGGTGTATAAATATTGTTGATTGTAAACCCCATTGATTTGATGTGATCTGGCGCCCATATTCAGCTTAGGAGCCTATGTGACCTCTGCATCCGTGCAGATCCGACCTCACATTCTGTGGTCATCAGTAGGAACATTCCAAGCTGCCCCAATATCAGGACCCATCTTGCTCAGGTGTAGCATAGAGTATGTTGTCCAGCCTCCCTTCAGAGGATGGAACATTCTCTACCATTGTTGATCCAAGTTGAGAGCAATGTTCTATGGGGGCCCACAAAAGGGTCTGTTTTGTTGTTCCCTCTTTCTTTTTTCTTTTAATTTTTAAAAAATATTTATTTATTCTCTTTTGTTGCCCTTGTTGTTTTATTGTTGTAGTTATTATTGTTGTCGTTGTTGGATAGGACAGAGAGAAATGGAGAGAGGAGGGGAAGACAGAGAGGGGAGAGAAAGATAGACACCACTTGTGAAGCGACTCCCCTGCAGATGGGGAGCCGGGGTTCGAACCGGGATCCTTATGCCGGTCCTTGTGCTTTGCGCCACCTGCGCTTAACCCGCTGCGCTACAGCCCGACTCCCTCTTTTTTCTTTTTTAAAAAATATTTATTTTCACTTTTTTTGGTTGCCCTTGCTTTTTTTTTTGTTTTTGTTTTGTTGTTATTGTTGTTGTTACTGATGTCATCATTGTTAGATAGGACAGAGAGAAATGGAGAAAGGAGGGGAAGACAGAGGGGAAGAGAAAGACAAGACATCTGCAGACCTGCTTTATTGCTTGTGAAGCGACTCCCCTGCAGGTGGGGAGCCAGGGGCTCAATCCTTATGCTAGTCCTTGCACTTCGCGCTGTGTTTGTTTAACCCGCTGAGCTACTGCAAAGCAGGACAGGCATAAGGATCACGGTTCGATAGCCCGGCTCCCCTGTAGTTTCACAGGCAGTGAAGGAGGTCTGTAGGTGTCTTTCTCTCCCTTCTCTGTCTTCCCCTCCTCTCTCCACTTCTCTCTGTCCTATCTAACAATAACGACATTGCTTACAACAACAATAATAACTACAACAACAATAGAAAACAAGGGCAACAAAAGGGAAAATAAATTTAAAAAGTAAAATGAAAAGGCTGGCTTTTAAAAGAATCATGAATGTCTTAAACATCTGCTAGATACGTAGCCAACCTCACTCTTTTTTTGGCCTCCAGGGTTATTGCTGGGGCTCAGTGCCTGCAAGACGAATCCACTGCTCCTGGAGGCCATTTTCTCCCCTTTTTGTTGCCCTTGTTGTTGTAGCCTTGTTGTGGTTATTATTGTTATTGTTGATGTCGTTCGTTGTTGGAAAGGACAGAGATAAATGGGGAGAGAAGGGGAAGACAGAGGGGGAGAGAAAAACAGACACCTGCAGACCTGCTTCACTGCTTCACTGCCTGTGAAGTAACTCCCGTGCAGGTGAGGAGCCCAGGCTCAAACCGGGATCCTTAGGCCGGTCCTTGCGCTTTGTGCCACATGTGCTTAACCTGCTCACTACCGCCCGAACCCCCAACCTCACTCCTTTTAAGGGAGTACTAAGTCACATTATCTTTTTAAAAGTTGTTTTATTTTAGGTCTATTCTGTATTGAGAGTTTATATATAATTTTCTTTTAAAATAGCAGTGAGAGCTAAGAGACAGTTCATTCCCTCAGTAGGTAGATCACCTGCCCTACAATGAGGCGGGGCAGGTTCCAGCCCTGGCATCACATGGGAGTACCACAGCACCTGGAGCTCCACAAATGGTAGAGCTGTGCTATGGTATCTCTCCCTGTCTCTGAAATAAAATTGAAAAAGAAATTCGCCTGGGAGTAGTGGAACCATGTATGCATGAGGTCTTGACAGTGATAATATAAAGAAATTAGGGTTGGGGAGACAGCATAACAGTTATGCAAGATACCTTTTTGCCTGAGGCTCTGAGATCCCAGGTTCAATCCCCAGCACCATCATAAGGCAGAGCTGGGAGTTGGGCGGTATCACAGCGGATTAAGCGCATGTGGCTTGAAGTGCAAGGGTTTAAGGGTCCCGGTTTGAGTCCCCAGCTTCCCACCTGCAGGGGAGTCGCTTCACAGGTTGTGAAGCAGGTCTGTAGGTGTCTATCTTTCTCTTCACCTCTCTGTCTTCCCCTCCTCTCTCCATTTCTCTCTATCCTATCCAACAATAATGACATCAATAACAACAATAATAACCAAAACAACGATAAAAAACAAGGGCAACAAAAGGGAAAATAAATAGATTAAAAAATTTTCAAAAAATAAGCCAGAGCTGAGCAGTGTTCTGGTCTTTCTCTATGTATCTTTTTTTTTTTAAATCTCTCTCTCTCATTAAAATAAAATAGTAAATGCATAAATCTTTTAGGAGACTGAAACAAAAAGTTCAAAAAGAAATTAAAAGTATTAGTAATATTTTTGACCATACATCTTCCTGAAACTAAATGGAATTAAGTTGTGACTTCCCCATATCCATCCATTTGTTCCCCAGACTTCTCTTTACTTTTTCTCCCACATTTTATATTCTGAAAATTTGCAAACTTTTAGAAAAGTTGAAAGAACAGCAAAATAAAAACACCTGTTTCCACTTTGTCTAGAGTTATCACTTCCTTTTTTAAAGATTGACTTTTATTTATTTATTTTGTTTTAGATTGAGACAGGGAGGGAGGGAGGGAGAGAGAGAGAGACAGAGAAGAGATGCCACAGCACTGAAGCTTCCTTTAATGCAGTGGAGGTCTGGTTTGAACCTGGGTTGCTTGTGGGGCAAAGCAGCACACTCACTATCCAAGTTAACTATTTTGCTGGCCTTATTTATTTATTTAATGAGAGAGACAGAGCCCAGAGCACCACTCTAGTCAGATGCTGCAGTGCTGGGGATTGAACTAGGGGGCTTAAGTTTGCAAAGAATGTGTTCTACCCACTAGGCCACTTCTCTAAACATAGACTCACTATCTCTTAGGAGGTGCCTTAGTTGTCCATGATTTCTTCCAGAGTCACATTCTGGGATTCAGACAAGGATCATCCATTGTTTTTAGACTTTTGTTACTTTACTGTCCTCCCACCTAGTTTTGGGGTTGTCACAGCTTATCTCTTTTGAAGAGGTCACTTGTATAGAAAGTGACCATCACAATTTGGATTTTCTGGTTGTTCTTCTGTTTAGGGTCAAGTTAAAGTGTTTGGCAGGATCCTTCCAGATGTGATAGCTATTGTGTATTTAACCATCAATGGGTAACACACACAGATGGAGGTTTAGCAATGTGCAATATTTGGATTTTCTACTTGGAACATAGAGACCTTCCCAATGATTTAATCCAGTTTTGTCTTGTGTTATTTATCTTCTTTAAAAAAAAAAAAAAAAGCAATGCTTTCCACTAAGACTTCCCTTTTGCTTTACTGAGGGTCCAGAGAAAGAGTAGGCTATCATTTGTGCTCCCCTGTAATATAATCTCTTCCCTTTAAGATGCTTTGAAATCAAATAAGCTCTCTCAAAATTAGGAGTGCTGAGTCTCAAGAATGCTTAAGTGAGGCTTTGCTATTCACAGGGTCTTGTTGCAAACAGTTGTAGATGTCGCTCAGTCGCCGGGAATGAGTTCATATTAAAACCTCTGTTTGGCTGGGACTGGTTTACGGTTGAGTGCTCCCTCACACCAAAAATCCAGCTATTTCTTCCCTTTGTGCTATAAAACATTGAACTTTATTTCCAGCAAAGGCCACTTCACTCAAAACATGTGCTCAAAGTCAGTTTCCAGCCTTTCAGTTCTCAGTTCTCTGCAGATTGCCTCGATGATTTTATGAGCCTTTTAACAATTTCATTAGCTGGAGCTGAACAGCTATCTGCTCCCTAATTACATGGTGTTTCTTTCTTTCATTTGTTTGTCCTCCACCTTAAGATTTAAGGGCCAGGATTGGTAAAGTTAATATTGATTATTTTTCAGAGTAAGTTAAAACGTCAAGAAGCAACATGTTGTTATTCTTACAGGATACCAGGGAAACGACAGAGACAAAACCGCCATCTTTTATTCATGAGTTGGGGAGGCTGCTAGGGCGTGGGCGGGCCTGTGCGCCCGCATTTGTTCAGCTTTCAGGATGGGGCCTCCTCCCCTGCTGGCTGTGAAATGTCCTGCCAGGATGGAATAGTGGGACATTCAGCATCCAGAGAATGAACTGCAGAGGTTCAGCTTCGCTTTTCTTTTTCCTTTCTGGCACCAAGTCCATGGTCTCCTCTGGGGTCTGACAGTGAAAGGCCAGAAAGCAGCCCTCTGGATGCTGGCAGGGGTGCTAGTGGCCCAGCCCTGAGGCCAGCTCCTGTGCTGGAATGTTCTGTGGACACAAAGGCCTGATCAGGGTGTGCTGTGGGAGGAGGTGGGGGCTTGCCTTTGATTAATCTAGTTTGTTCTGGCCTGGAGGGTGGGGGGAAGGGATAAATTGGAGACTGAGAGACTTTGCTTCCTGGGCTCTGCTGGTGGGAGAGGAGTGCAGTGATTTTTTTAAAATTTCAGTAGCTACTTGGCATTAATCATTGTGTGTAAAAGGAGGCACTGGGACTGGGAATCTGCAAGGCTCCTAGGGAACCTGACATTTCCTTTAGACAGGAAGAAACCAGATGCTGTCCTGGAGCTAGTGCAGTGGAAAAAACACCAGACTCTAAAGTATGAGGTCCCAGGTTCAATCCCTGACATCACATGTACCAGAGTACATGTGGTTCTCTCTCTTGCCTCTCAAGTAATAATAATAATAATGATAAAAAGAAATTAAGAAGCATTTGCTTAACAGGCCTAGAATTTGATTTATAGCCATCACTCTCAGCCGGCAGTGACTGAGGGCCAAGAGACATATGGGCATATTTCTAGTTGTTGGGAGGGGTGCTACTGGTTTCCAGTGGGGGAAAAAAGCCACAGATGTCACAAAGCACCCTACAAGGACAGGTGAACTCTCCTCAGTAAAGACTTATCTGACCCAAAATGTGAACAATGGTGAGGTAGAAAAAAAAATCTCAAGATAGGGCTCCCATTTGAGTAGTATTTGAATTTTTCAGTTTACTTAGTCTCATAACCCTTTTCAGCTTCCTTTCTGTTTAACAGAAGCTGCTGGTTCTAGAGATCCTCACTCATGAGGGATTTTTCTTAAACTCTCTAAAACACAATGATTAGAGTATTGTGGTGCTCCTTGAAGATCTATCTTAAATGCAACTACAAGTTTAAATTCAAAAGGCAAAAAGAAAAATTTCTTTTGCCCTAATTTGATCAAAGTAGCATAACCTGTGCCTCTGTTTTTGTTATTCATTGATGGTCTGTGGATAACATTACATTTTTTCAGCATGAAACCCAACACTTCAAATCCCTAAAGCAGTCTCAAATTTATGGTTAATAAAAGCATTTATTGTACTGGATGTCATCTGTTATATCACTCTGGGGCTAGAAACTGGCAAGCAGTGGACAGGAAATATTTTCATTTCAAATCGCTTCAATCTTATGGTCTAGGGGCAAAAGTGTCTGATTTCAGGAAAGCCGTGGTGAATAGTGTAGTAATGAATGCATTTTTAGTTGATTAAGCAGGCATTCTCTGTCTTTCAAACAATCTCCTATCTCTGGCTTGGTGGGGCTAAATAAACATGTGATGTTAAACGAGAGCGTTTCTTGTGTTGGCCATGCTTTTCCTTTGATCATCTCAGACTTTTCAAAGTGTTTTCCAGGAACCGTCAGCAGAACAGGGGCAAGCAGGGGAGAAGGCTTTGCTCTAGTTTTGACCCTCCTTGTAATTGTTGACTTTCTGAGCCGAGGTTTCTGTGTTGATGGTAACTCATTAGAAATCCCTCTTTAAAAAAACAGAATGTGCTAACTTAACTTGTATTTGGGATCCTTAGAAGGAAAAGACAATTCAATTTTTAAAAAACTGTTGTTCTAAAAGGCTTCAATTTTATTGTAATATGAGCCTGATCTCCCACATGTACTGAGTAAACAGTGAGGAGAGTTTCCAGAGAGGAAACCCTGAGTGGTGACGCTGGCTGTTAAAGGTTCTTTCTAAACCATGGCTTCCCCGTGAGTCTCAGAGGTAGGCCATCAGTTCTGATGGGGTTCCTTTTTTTCCAGATCAGCCATGGCAGGAAGAGCCAGGAAAAGATTAAGGTGGGAGGCCATGTGATTCCCAGGCTTTCCCCTATGGCCAGAAACCAGAGCCACAGAGCGCTCACCCTGCCTGTGCCCCCAGTAGGAGGCTTGGCCTGTTTAGCACAGGTACCCAGGAAAATATGGACATGAACCTGATCCATGAAAACAACTGGTGGGAGCCCTGGGGTTTGGGGAGGAGGTGGTACCAGACCAGATGGTAGAGAGTAATTTGCTGATAAGTCAGCTAGGAGTCAGCATTTATCCCAGAGGTTTGCAAACCTGGCCAAGTACCAGAATCACCTGAGGGACCCTCGTGGGCTGGGGATTGATAGGGGGAATTCTAGGTTTCACCTCAGACCTGCTTAAGTGGGACTTCCAGGGGAAGGCCAGGAATCTGAGTCTCTAAAGAAGTTGCAGGGGTTGGGGGTGTGGGGCTGGGGTATAGCAGAGGTGGGGCTTGACTATAAAGGGACAGACAGTACAAAGTATGGGAATGGGGAGAAGAGTGAGAGAACTGTTCTGTATGCTGGTTGTGGTGGTGGGTACACATAGAGAAGCACTGGACTGTGCACTGCTTTGTCATGTGTGCAACCCAGCTTTGAATCCAGATGCTGCTTACTGCATTGAAAGAAACTTCAAGTGTTGTGGTTTCTCTCTCTCTATCTATCCATGTATAAACTCATAGAATTGTATTCCAAAAATAGCCATCTAACTTTGTTTTTAATTTCTTATTAAAAATCTTTAATATATTTATTTGATAGTACAGAGAAAAACTGACAGAGGGAGAGGAGATAGGAAGGGAAAAAGAAAGACACCCACCACTCTGCTTCCCCAGCCCCTGCTGCAGGGTGGGGACCTGGGGCTTGAACCTGGGTTTTTGCACATTATAATATATGTGCTCAACCAGATGTGCCACCACCTGGCCCAGTCCATCTTACTTTATACAAATAATTAAAAATATATATTCCCTTGGTGGAGCTGAGTTATCACCTAGACTAGGTCAGAGAAGATGATAACCAGTCCTTGGAAGTGGGTGGGGAGAGCTGTTCACAGTGGGGAGAGGATGCCACCAGGAATTGAGAGGCAGATGCTGAGCTCTCCTGGCCCTATGTTCTCCAGAAGAGCTGACTCTATTGACGGACATGCTCTGTCCTGTACTGCCCAAGTCAGTGACTGTTAACCACTTGTAGCTGAAATCTGACTAGCACACAGAGGGTTTTACATATTTTAAATTTGATCAGTTGCACATGGCTAGAAGTCATTTTCTTGGGCAGCTTGCTCTTGGGGGCAGGTATTGTATTGGTGGGCTTGGATGTTGTGCCATACCCAGCCCAGTGGTCCATTATCTCAAGAGACAATAAGCAGTAAGTCATCCCAAGTATCATCAGAACAGGAACATGGGCAAGCTGTGTGGGTTGGTAAAGACAAAGGAAGCTTGGAATGAAGACTTCCGTGGGATCTGCCCAGGCAGAGGACAGTCTTGCTACTTGGAGGAATCTGCTTTTCCTCTCCTCAGTGCAGAAGTCAGAGATTGCTGACTCTGGCCCTGTGCCTCCTACAGCTTCCCCACCTCATTCATCTCTAGCACTTCCTTTAGCTGCTCTTTAATTGTGCTTCTGTCCCAGAGAGTCAGGTCATACAGGAAACCAGTGTAGGGCTCAGGGGAGCAGTGTGCTGATAGGCTTAGGGGTCTCTTGAATTCTATAAAAATGGGCAAAATGGTCCAGGAGGTTGCATAGTGACCAGAACAATGGATTTATAAGCATGGGGTCCTGAGTTCGATTCCCAGCACCACATGATCTTATACACTTGATAAGGCATGGACTCTACCCAATGTACTATCTCCCATCTCAGGCCGTTTTTGTTTGTTTGTTTGTTTGTTTTTGTTTTTTTTGCCTATGAATTCACTGCTCCTGGTAGCCATCCCTTTTCCATTGTTATTATTGTTGCTATTGCTATTTTGTTGCTGTTGTTGTTGTTGGATAGGACAGAGAAACTGAGAGAGGAGGGGAAGACAGAGGGAGAGAGAAAGAAAGACAGAGCAACCCCCCCATAGGTGGGAAGCTGGGGGCTCGAACCAAGATCCTTGCGCCAGTCCTTGTCTTTCACACTATGTGCACTTAACCTGGTGTGCTACCGCCCGGCACACTACCACCTGACCCCCTGGCCATTTTGTTTTTTACAGAATATTCCTCACTGGCTCTGCTGCTCATTGCTGGTTTGCCATATTTATTCAGAGCTGCCCATTGTCTTCCCCTGCTCCATCCTTTGTCTTCCTGTGCACTTGTCCACATGACCAAAGGCCCTCTTACACAGGCTCTCTCTCACAAACACTCTTTCTCTTTCTATGTCTCTCGTCATTATTAATGATTGATTCCAACCCATTTAGTCTTCTGGGCCAGGAGCTTTTAGGGCCCAATCAATCATGGAACCCATAAACAAGGGCACTGTGCAAATCCTGTGAGCTCAGACTTACACTGAGGTGTTGACAGTGGCAGAGGCCGAGTCACTCTGTCAGCAGCTGCTTGGGGGGGGGGGGCATGAGGGTGTGTTCTGAGGCCATGGGGGCAGGAGAAGGGCAGCTGCAGAGAAAAATTGATGAGACATAAGAAAATGTTTGTTGAGTAAACTGCATGTGGGTTGTAATTGCAGAGCTGAGAGATCAAATTTTTATTTTCTTCTCACCCCTCTCCATTTATACTGTTTTTTTCTTATTAGAAAAACTCAAGAGGGGGCCGGGGTAGATAGCATAGTGATTATGCAAAGAGGCTGTCATGCTTGAGGCTCTGAAGTCCCAGGTTCAACACCCTGCACCACCATAAGCCAGAGCTGATCAGTCCTCTGGTAAAAAAAAAAAGGAAGAAAAAATAACTCAAGAGGGTAGGATAGTGGCACACAGACACACACAGATGCTCCTTCAGAAACCTGGGTTTCCCTGTCCTGGAGGGAACCTCATCCTGCAGTAGTTCTATGTCCGTGGGGCTCTGGTGAGGGTCCCTTGGCTATTATCACTTTCCTAGAAGTGCCATCTAAAAGTAGCACCTTCCCTTAGAGACCACCCATGATGGAAGGCTCACAGTATAGAGCTGGGTGACTCTCAGGAGACTAGACAGAAGGAGAGGATAGGTAGAGGTGTGCTTTAAAATGTGTGACTAGGGTTTGAGCCTGACCCCCACTGCACTGAAGGAAACTTTGGTGTTGTGGTCAGTGTCTCTCTCTCTTTCTCTATCTCTGTGTGTGTGTATGTGTGTGTGTGTGTGTGTGTGTGTGTGTGTGTGTATGCGCCTCTCTGTTTATATCTAAAAAAATTAAATGGAGGAGAGAAAAAAACAATTAAGGTGGTAGTCTGGGAGGAAAATGACACAGTGGCTAGAGCTCTTGACTTATAAGCCTAAGGTCCCAAATTTGATCCCAGGAACTGCATGTGCCAGAATCACACTCTGATTCTCTTTTTCTTCCTCTCTCTCTCTCTCTCTCTCTCACACACACACACACATACACACACACACATATTTTGCCACCAGGGTTATTGCTGGGGCTTAATGTCAACCTACTAACCCAATACTCCTGGTGACCATTTTTTCATCCCTTGCCTTTGTCTTTCTATTTGATAGGATCATTCCCTCCTGTAGGTGGGGAGCAGGGGCTCAAACTTGGGTTCATGCTTATAGTAATGTGTGCACTCAACTGGGTGCACCAGTGCCTGGCTGCCCAGTATTTTTTTTAAATAAAGAAACTAAGGCAAAGGCTTGTGCTGGCATTTCCCAGTGGGCAGGGGAAGAGAAAAGAGTCACTATCAAGAAGATGGCATCTCTGGAGAGATCCGTGACACAGAGGGAGAGAAGAGGGTAAGAGACAGAAGAGTTCACCCATGTGAAGACCAGCAAGGCAGTCCTCTTGTAATAGCAGCCTGACTTGATAGACAGCCTTATCTCTAGAGGTCATGCCCCCTGGAAGCTCTGAATTGAGACAGGAGTGATGACAGGTGACCCCCAGGGAGGCCCTGGCTGACTTTAAGCATTTTGTTTATTTATTTATGAGAAAGAGAACCAGCGCATCACTCAAACCTGGGACTTCATGCTTGAGAGTCCAACCAATGCCTTATCCACTATATTGCCTACTGGGCTGCCCCTGGATGGTTCTCAGTCAGCGCCTTCACCTTCAGCTGTAGCAGAGCAGCATCACAACCCTTTACAGAAAGGACCAGATGTGTGTGGCATGAATGTGCAGCTATACCCCCAGACCCTCCTCACCACAATAATCTTGGGTTATAAGCAGCTTCCCTGAACCTTCCATTTGATTTGGTGATTTGGTGGCCTTGCTTCTGTGGCCTGTGGTTCATGAGGCTTTTCTAGAATAACAGGAAACATGCTGGTTGGTTGCTTTTGCTTGCCAGATTCTTGGATGGTCTCCCCAGTGCCTCAAGTTGGTTACTCACTGAGTGATCATTCATGTGCTTCATGGACTGCTGTGGTGAGACCAGAAGCAGGTGGTGGGGAGAAGGGCATCCTCTTCAGAGTCTACTTTTTGCTGGGATCTCTTTCCCCCAGGCTACTTGAAGCTTCAACACCCTTTGCAGATTCTTGACTGGGTAAAAACATTTCATTTTGGTCATTGCTAGGGGCTTCACTGCTCTGGGCTGACTTTTTCAGATAAAGGCAGAGGGAAAGATCAAAACATCTCCAGCAACTTACACAGAAATGAGCATTTCTGTACTTATAGGGGAAAGCACTGCAGTTTCAACCTGGATTGTTTACATGGCAGAACAGGAATACTCTTAGGCATCTTATAGTGGATTTCAAATACGTGGAAACCATTAAAATGTGTGGGAGGGAAGGCAGAGGTAAATTCTAGTTGTTTTATCCTTCTGCTCTTTGTGATCAGGGACTCTTATCTCTATAATTTATATCTGTACCAAATGATCTGCATTTTTATGAAAGAACCGTGGGAGGATGGTTTCGCTTATATGTGCAATATAAAGAGTTGAAACATGGGGCCAGGTGGTGGTGCACCTGGTTGAGAGCACATGCTACAATGTACTAGGACCTGAGTTTGAGCCCCCAACCCCCACCTGCAGGGTGAAAACTTTGCAAGTGGTAACGCAGTGTTGCAGGTGTCTATCTCTTTCCCTATCACCCTTTTCCCTCTAGATTTCTGGCTGTCTCTATCCAATAAATAAATAAAGATAATACAAACATATTGTTTAAATTGAAAAAATAAAGAATTGAAACTTGTGAGAAAAAAAAGTAATATAACTGTCACTAAGACTTTGTGAAAACTATGGTGGTTGTCCTAGAGTGGGGACAGGAGAGGACAGAACTGTGGTGGTAGGTGCAATGTGGCTAAATAAATCGCTAAATAAATAAATGAATACATGGAAACAAAAGGAGATAGATTCGTGCAAGTTCTGTTTTTTCTACTCTGATAGGCTTCCTACTTCTATAAGTATAGAAATACTCATTCCTATGTAAGTTGCTAGAAATATTTTGATCTGTCTTCTGATTTGAAAATGGCCACTTCCAGAAGTCCTCTTTCATCATCCATCCCTCACCCAAAGTCTTTTTTTAAGATTTATTTATTTATTCATTCATTTTTATTGCCCTTATTGTTTTATTATTGTAGTTATTATTGTTGTTATTGATGTTGTTGTTGTTGGATAGGACAGAGAGAAATGGAGAGAGGAGGGGAAGACAGAGAGGAGGAAAGAAAGACAATTGCAGACCTGCTTCACCGCTTGTGAAGCGACTCCCCTGCAGGTGGGGAGCTGGAGGCTCGAACCAGGGTCCTTGCACTTTGTGCCACCTATGCTTAACCCGCTGCACTACCACCAACTCCCCAAAGTCTTTACA
Source organism: Erinaceus europaeus (assembly GCF_950295315.1). NCBI lineage: Eukaryota > Metazoa > Chordata > Mammalia > Eulipotyphla > Erinaceidae > Erinaceus > Erinaceus europaeus. The sequence continues at coordinate 33,596,672 of NC_080173.1, forward strand.
CACATCATACAAGTGTGTCTTCTCTACCTGATTATCAGTGTGCTGGGTACTTGGCCCCTGTATCAGCCACCCTTACACCTCTCCTTCAGCCTAGCCTATACAGCCTGGATCCTCTGAATAAGGATGGATGGGCTGATCCTACTGTGTGCATATGACCAACTTTCAAAATCCAACTCATGGATTTTGGCCAACGGGATTTGTGTAGTACCAGCATACTCACGGCTATCTTAGTGACTTGGCAGACTGTATAAGCAAAACCCCAGGGTCCCAGCCAACCCCCACAAGGTTCCCAGAAACTCCCAGGACCTGTTAGCTTTCTGTGAAGCAGTAAAGCTTCTCCTAGAGTTTCCCCCCTGCCACAGGGCCAGTGATTCTCCCTGGGTTCTGATGTAGCTTCCTGGCCTGGGCCAGGATTACTCAGGAACAGTAGAGAGGAGCCCCTTCTAAAAAGTACCCAGTCAACTCTGTCCCTGCTTCACCCAAGGAAGCACTTCAAAGAGGAGACCATCCCCTTGCTGTGCAAGGAGGTAGTAGAAGGAAGCAACGGCTGACAGCAGAGTTAAACAAACTGGAAGGTAGGTCACATTTCTGACATACCGGTTCCCTCTGCCAGTACCAGCAGCTGCCCTCCACTTTGAAAGGGGGCTTAGCTGCTCATATAAACTTTGGTTCCTGATAATGTAAACTATTATTAGGATTATCTTTTATTCATAATATATGCCTGACTCCCTGTCTCGCTTATTTATGCTCTGTTTGAAACACTCTTTCCCCTTTTAGTCCCTGGAGCCAGCACCCAGCCCTCTCTGAAAGGGTAGAACCCTTTATAACAGACTATCTGCTTAAATCTCTCTATGGTAAAAACAGGCTCTGGGAATGAAATCACTGGGTTGATAAAGCTTCAGATCTCAGCAAAGCTTCCAGTTTAAAACTGGGATGTGATGTTGACAAAACATGTAGGTTTGAAAAAAAAACAATTTTTAAAATGAACATTTGTTTTCATAGAAAAATGTTTGATTCTTGCTTTGAGAATCTCTGCCCTTTTTTTAAAAAAATTTTTGTATTATCTTTATTTATTTGTTGGCTAGAGACATCCAGAAATTGAGAGGAAAGGGGGTGACAGAGAGGGAGAGAGAGGGATGTGCAACACTGCTTCACCACTTGTGAAGCTTTCACCCTGCAGTTGGGGACTGAGGGCTAGAAATGGGGTAACATGAGCTCAACGAGGTGTGCCCCCACCTGCCCCCCAACCCTGTTTTATAACTACCTGGTGGCACTTATCTCCTGGGACATTCTGGAAGTTACAGGCTCACCCTGAGGTTCTTCAGCCCCTGCTTTCCTGTAGAATTGGAGGGATGCAGCCTGGGCCCTGCCTAAGGTGCTTCTAGGTGATTCCTCTGAGAAGGGTGAGATAGTGTGCAAGGCAAGGAAAACTAGTGATGGCCTCCTATTTATTTATTTATTTATTTATTTTGGATTGACTCAGAAATTGAGAGGGAAGAGGGAGGTGAGAAAGAGAGAGAACCTACAGTACTGCTTCATCACTCTTGACCCTCAGTCCTTGCACATTGTGATATGTGCACTCAACTGGGGTTTCTGCCTTTTATTTCTCCCTACATTCTTCTCCAAAAGAAAGAGCAGGCTGAATCTTGAAGCACATCTGGACACTATTTTTATAAAAGCTTTTATCCTGAATTCCCAGAAGGAATGTAGTGGCTCCCACTTTCCCCAAGCAAAAGCTGAACTGAAGCCTTTCTTTATACGTATGCTGCTTGTATGTTTTAAGAAAACCATAAAGACAGAAATGACACTGATTTGAGGACCCTTAGCACATTTTCCTCTAGGCCTTTCTTAAAGTCCTTGAGAGGTGCTAAAAGTTTATGGTTGGTTATTTTTGGTGGGAGTAAGGAAGGGAGGAGAGGGGCTCCATATGTCCCTATAGAAACAGCTGTTTTTTAGTAGCTGTAAAAGTGTTGTGAAAGCATAACCCAGTCTTTCTCTTCTGTTCTCTCTAGCATACATTACCCTCCAGGTGAACAGACTGTTGTCCAGACCTGATAGCCCAAGGCCTGCAGTGGAATCGGTCTCCCCCTTAGCAAACAGCATTTATTGCTTGCTATCTTAGGGAAATCTAGAAATGATTGTTGCTAAGAAAATAAGGTTTCTAAGACTGGGGAGAGGAGACAGCATAATGGTTATGCAAAAAAGACTTTCATGCCTGAGGCTCTGAGGTCCCAGGTTCAATCCCCAGTACCACCATATGCCAAAGCTGAGCAGTTGTCTGGTCTCTCTCTATCCCATTTAATTGATTAATATTAAAAGAAAGTGAGGTAATTTTTTTCATCAATAGTGGTCTACTAACATGTTTGCATAGGGTTCTATTATGACAAGAATTTCAAAGGCATAAATATCAAACTTCAATGCACACATTACCATGCACAAGAACCTAGTTTCAAGTCCCTGGTCCCTGCCTACAGGGGGCAATCTCCATAAGTAATGGGGCAGTGCTTTAGGTGTCTCTCTTTATCTTTCCCTCTCAACTTCTCTTTCTCTATAAAGAAGAGAGAAAGAAAGAGAAAGAGAAAGAAATAGAAAAAGAGAAAGAAAGAAAGAAAGAAAGAAAGAAAGAAAGAAAGAAAGAAAGAAAGAAAGAAAGAGATAGAAAGAAAAGGGTAGGGATGGCTGCTGGGGTGGGGGGAGGATGGCTGTCGGCAGTCGATTAATTGTGTAGCCCTAGTGACAATTTAAAAAAGAGAGAGGTGGCTCCTTTTTTTTTTTCATCCAGGGTTTTTCATTGGTGCTCTGTGCCAGCACTACAAATCCACTGCTCCTGGCGGCCATCTTTTTTCCATTATTGTTGTTGTTATTGCTGGATAAGACAGAGATATTGAGAGAGGAGGGGAAGACAAGAGGGGGAGGAGAGAAAGACACCTGGAGACCTGCTTTACCACTTGTAGTGACACCTTTGCAGGTGGGGAGTGCACATAGGTGCACTATTTGTACTTAACCCAGTGCACCACTGCCCAGCACCTGAGGTGGTTCTTTTTTAGACTGTCAATTGCAGGAGTTCTTTTTTAAAATATACTAAAAATATGTTTGTGAATTGCAGTTGCACCTTCAATAAGGCAGTGTAGTATGTTTTAAGTTATAGCCACAGCATATAAGGATCTTAGCTTTGATATGACCCAGTAAATGTTTACTAGTGAGAAGCATTTAACTAGTGTTGTGTTAACTGCTTCTTAGAATTTTATTTTCTCTACATCTATTCTGAGTGTCTAAAACTTTAGGTGTATGGTATATTTGCTAGTCTTCTCAGAGATGAATCCATTTTCAGAATAAAAGATGGGGGTTTTGTCTCTGTTGTTTCATTCTCCATGAAGCTAAAAGTAAGCCTGTCAATGGCTTACTATTTGTTGGTCAGTTGGCTACAAGAGTTGACTAACATCCAAAAAAAGAGTAGTCTAAAAATTGATAATTCATATTATGAGTGCTTTTGTGTAAAAACTGCTTTTTATGAGCCTTGGACAAACAGGGTTTACCTGAACTGATCTATAACTCGATAAAATTTGAATCAGACTGATACTAGCCTAGCTTATCAACTTTTATTTCTCATGTAGTTCTGGGAAATTGTGTTGATTTTTCTAAATGCTTAGCTAGGAGTTGGCTTGGGAGTACTTGGTTAAGAAATGACCTGAGTTGAAGGTAGAGGTTAGCTTGGGATTGGGTGCCTCTGCATTTTTCAGATAGCATTGTTTTAAAAACCACAAACAGGTTATACTAAATGAATAATGACTCAGGCGGGAAAGTGCTGAAGGTATCTTGGAATCTTCCGTGACTTGGGTTCCCTGTGTACCCCATAACGTGGGAGACAGGAGGTTGTCCTGGCAGGATCCTGGCCTGAGGGAAGTTTTGCTTTCAACACACTGGGGTGAGATACTAGCTTGCAAAAGTCTGCCAGTGTCTTCTTCTAGTGCCAATGCCACTTGTTTTCTTTTTACGTTCTTGAGCAGATGAAAAGGTTTTATTTAGATTGTTCTTGTGCTTTTCTACTTTTGCCGAAAGCTAGAAGATGCACTTGAATGGCAGCTAGGTGTGCGTTTGCTCAGGGATTCGTATAAAGAACTGGTTTCCATGCTGAACATGTCCATCCATCTTGCCTCCCCCCCCCCCCCAGTATGTTTGATGGCCTTGCTTTTCCTTGCTCTAGTCTCCATTGCCTAAACTCTATTCCTACTTTGCCTGCCTCACTTTTTATCTCCTTTTCCTCCTTATAGTGCCTTAACTATGAGTAGTCCCACAAAACTCCCTTCCAGGACCTTTGTTCTCTTTTTATACCTCTTGTTAATTAGCTCATCTGGCCATTTGGCTCTGTAACATGGCTTCTTCCTTCCTATTCTACATTTCCCCAAAAAATAGGGTTTTAGAAGACATCCTTTTAGTTGCCTACCCTTAAGTCCCTTCTACATCTCCCTTTAAAAAAGAACATTTTTCCCCTTCCTCAGTATCCTCTTTATTACCATAAAATCACCACTCTTCCAGATTCCCAAATTAGGAGCCCTCAAGTTACCTTTAAACCCTCCATCATGACCGTTGCCACATTTGTCACCAAGTCCTGTCATGTTTTTTTGTTTTGTTTTGTTTTTTCTTTTTCTTTCTTTCTTTAGAAAGCATGCCTTTCAGACCTGTCCTTTTATCAGCTGGCCACTGTTAGCACCCTTGTCACCTGACATTTGAAGACCTGCAGTTGCTGGCTCTGAGGCCACCAGCCTCTAGTCTCGCTCCCTAGCTCTTTCTGCCAGCAGGACTGCAGCACTCATGTATTGCAGTTACTTAGCTGCTCAAAACTCTTCAATTTCCTTTTTTTAAGTTGTATATATATATATAGCATTAAAGTGACCATTTAACCAGCCAAAGTGTTTTAGCTTAATGGTACAAATTTATACCATTGTGTCATCACATCCATCTACAGATCTTGTATCTTCCTAAAATGAAACTGCATGTAGACTAGTAATTCCCCATTCCTTCTCCCGTCAGCCCATGGCAATCCCCTCATCCCACTTTCTGTCTCTAGGAATTTGTCTCCCTAGACATCTCATGCAAGAGGAATCATAGTACCTGCCATTGCATGCCCATGTCAGATTTAAAAATAATTTTTTAAATTATTATTTGATAGGAAAGAAATTGAGAAGGGAAAGGTGGGTATTGGGGAGAGAGAGATACTTGAAGCATTGATTCACCGCTTTTACACCTTCCCTCTTACTGGTTGTGTGTATGTGTGGGGGGGTAGGGGAAGGTGTGAGGACTTAAACCCAGGCCCTTGTGCATGGTAGTGTGTACTCAACCTGTTGTATTACAACCCGGCCCCTTCAATGTCAGATTTTTAAAGACTATTTTGAGCAATACTGCTCTACTGAAATTCTGATGAAGAGTCAGGAAAAGTCAACAAAGGGTCGTTATTTTCCTGTCTTCTTTCTTGTGCCTACATTCTAAAGTTATCACAGATACTTTTTAGTACTCATTACTAATCTGTGAGTTAGGTGCTATAATTCTGTTATCATTTTACAGAAAAGTACAATGAGGCATAATAAACTGCCTTTTGTAGCCACAATTTCGTTGTGAGCTCTCTCTGGGAACAGGACACTGTTTTACCCCAGGTATAGATAGGTGAGTCTAGGAGTGTCTGGGGAAGTCAAGAAAGATGCTGGAGACCTTGGGTCCTGTGACAGCAACACCAAGAGATAGTGACATTCTGTCATGGAGGAAGGGGGAAATTATTGGGCAGTGATAGGGGCATGTTTCCCATCTTCCTTTTTTAAATGCCTTCTGTCTGCATCAGGGGCAAGGGACCAGGCCCAACTTGAAAGGAAGTAGATGAATATAATAAACCTCTGCTCAGTCCTTTCTGTTATGTTAGTGTCACCTCTGGCCTGCAAGTTCTGGGATCTAACTCATCTCTTTGATTCAACTCTCCAGTCCTTTTGGTTCATCCCTTGAGGCTGCTGTTTTATTCTTTCTTCTCTGTTTCTGGCTGAGCTCATTACCCTCGAGTCCTGGGTCAAGGACACTTGTCCTGAGCTCCTGTCTGCCTGAATCAGACTTGGCTTCATATCTGTGAGGACCAATTAATTTTATTTTATTATTTATTTTGGGTAGAGACAGAGAAAATGAGACAGGAGAGGGAAATAGAGAGGAAGAGACAGAGAGACACCTATAGCACTACTTCATGCACGGCTCTTGCACCTCCCCACTGCAAATGAGGACCAAAGGTTTGAACCTAGGACCTTGAACATGGTGATATGTATGCTTAACTGGGTGCACCGTCATCCAGCCCTCCTGTGTGGGTAGGTTTTTTTTTTTTTTTAATTTTTATTTTTCCCCCTTTTGTTGCCCTTGTTTATCATCGTCGTGTTGTTGTTACTGCTATGTAACATGATATGGAAAGAGAAGGGGAAGATGGAGGGGGAGAGAAAGACAGACACCTACAGACCTGCTTCACTGCTTGTGAAGCAAACCCCCTGCAGGTGGGGAGCCGGGGACTTGAACCAGGTTCCTTACACCAGTCCTTGCGCTTCGTGCTATGTGCACTTAACCTGCTGCGCCACTGCCCAGCTCCCATGAGAGAGGGTGAGTTTGTCCAGGTCTTGCCTGACTCAAAGATGTGCCCTCATGCAAAAAGGAGCTCAAGTGTTTATCCCTTGTCCACGGTGTCCATCTTTTCAGCCCAGTTGGGATGTTTGAGGGAGAGGGGATAAGAATGTGCCAGGTCCCTTGTTGGTGCCAGGAGAGATGATTCTGATTGGTGAGGGAGGTGCAGTGGTACCCTCAGGGGAGGCAGCCATGTATGAGGCTGACCACATAAGCAGTGCAGGCAGCTCCACTTGCTCAGTTGTCTGCATCTGCTTGAAATGGTCTTCCTTCTCCATTGCCCCCTTCCTCATGACCTGCTTCATCTCCAAAGACTGTTCTCTAGAGAGTAATATGTTCAACTTCCCTCTTCTCTGAAATCCCAATTATGTTTAGAACCTGATTAGATAACACAGCACATTCTTTCTATAGGGTTGTCTGTTATCAGTTATTTTATTTTACTTTATTTATTTTACCACTGGTATGTGGTGCCTACATGACTACTTCACCATTCTTGGCAGCCCTTTTATTTTATTTATTACTGATAGAGGGTGAGAGACAGGAATAGAGAAAGAGGAGGAGAGACACCTGTAGCACTGTTCCACCACTTGTGAAGCTTCCCCCAGCTTTCCAGGTGGGGACGAGAGTCTTGAGCCTTGGTCCTTGTGCATGATAACATGTGTACTCTACTGGGCATGCCACCACCTGACCCCTATTGTTATCAATTTTAATTTAATGTATTTTTAGCTTTGTTTGCTTGAGTAAATAAAAAAAATGAGGATCCTTGTTCTCAATCATCCAAAAATGGCTGTCCAATATAAAACATATGTCTAGTCCAAGAGATTCTGTTTATTGATTAACTGGTTTGTTTTTCATGCATAAACAGAAGGAGAGAATCTTAGGGTACAGATAAATCTGGCTTTTAGATCAGGTGAAGTTTTTTTTCTTAGCCAAAGCTCCTCCTTTGGTGCCCAGGCTATATTTATATTGTGATCCAATTCACCAGATGAATTTTACTGTTTTCATTAGTGAAGTGTTGGATCTCCTCAACTCACTGGATGGAATCTGTCCACCTGGAGTTCTTCCAGCTGCCTGACTAAGACTTGGAGCTCTTGGGCTTCCACTGGCTGTAGTGTTATTACATTGCAGTACTGTGCAGTGCAGTAAGTACTGTCAACCATTTTATAAATATGGCAGTGTTTCCCTTTTAATTTTACACAGCTCAGTTTTTCCCATGAGACTAGCCAACTAATCATAACCTTCCCCCAAATTGGTGTATTTAAAAGAAAAAACCATACAGAATAAATGTATCCATCCATTTACTCCACAAACAGCAATAAAGACATTTCACTCTAATGGAATATCTGCATTGTGTGCACTGTATAACAAGAAGAATCATTTTCTTCATGTTTGCTTCACCACTTGAGGCTGACTTTTTTTTTTTTTTTTACCAGAGCACTTCTTAGCTCTGGCTTATGGTGGTGCTGGGGATTGAACCTGGGACTTGATGAAGCCTCAGGCATGAGAGTCTATATGCATAAACATTATGCTATCTACCCCCTCCCAAGGCTAACATTTTTCAAAGAGAGAGATTGTCACAGGACCTGTGCTTCCTCCAGTGCAGTGGGGACAGGGCTTGAACCTGGGTCTTGCTCATGACAAAGAAGGTACACTATTCAGGTGAGCTAATTTTCTATACCCCCCAAAGTGTTTTTTTTGGGGTGTGGGGAGCGAGGCACCTGGATTTCACTGGGGCTTTGCTGCTACATGATTTCACTGCTTCCTGTGGACTCTCCTTTTTTTCTTTTTCCTCTTCTTTCTGTTCCTTCTCCTTATTCCTTTCTTTTTTAGGATAGAGGATAAAAGATAGAGATAAATGGGGGGGGGGTTGGGAGAGGAGAGAGATAGGTGGGGAGAGAGGAAAGACACCACAGCTTCATCTCTCATAAAGCTTCCCTGTGCAGCAGGTATTCTCATGTGTTGGCCAGGGTCTCTAAGCTAGGTTCTTGAACACGGTACTGTGCCCTCTACCAGATGAGTTACCTCTCACACCCCTCCACTTCCTTGAAGCTTTCTTGATGCACCTGCTCTATTGCCAGCTTTAGAATAGGAGAAGGGACTTGCTTTACAGCTTTAGTAAAGATGCTTTCTCTTTGTAGAAAATGAACAATAACTAGAGCTAGCTAAGCCCATAAAAATTGGCCCTGTGGTCTGAAGCCTCGCCTTACTAGGGTCTTATGGTTAATTCCTCTCTTAACTGCCCCCCGACTCCCCCCTCAAAGTGCTACAGTTAGGGTTGGGAGATAGTTCACCTATGGTAGGAGCATACACTTCACCATATACAAGGACCTGTGTCTGAGGTCCCAATATCATGTGGGAGCACAAGACATCACAGCTACTGTGGTGTCTATGTTTCTTTCTGTCTTTTTCTAATTACAGAAGCCAGACCTTCTACCTTCTGCAACCCACAATGACCCTGGGACCATGCTCCCAGAGGGATAGAGAATGGGAAAGCTATCAGGGGAGGGGGTGGGAAATGGAAATTGGGTGGTGTGAATTGTGTGGAATTGTACCCCTCCTACCCTATAGTTTTGTTAATTAATCCTTTCTTAAATAAAAAATAAAAGAAAAAAAAAGAAATGGAGAAAAAAATTGAAGGAAAAAAAAAAAGGAAAGAGTTTGTCACTGGAATTAGACCACACAACTCCAAAATTCTAACATGCCATTAAAAAAAGAGCTTCATTACTATCTAGTGGAGGTTTATCAGGAAAAAAAAATTCTGTATGTTAGAATCTAACATCAAGTTTTGGTCTGTAATGTATACAGTAGAGATAATCTGGGAAGAGTCTTCAAAATAATGAGGAAGAGGAGGTTTGGGGGAGGATTTACTTTTCTTTGAAATGAGATGTAGTTGACATACACACTAAGTTTAAGGTGTATAACATGTTAATTAGATACATTTGTATATTATACATGATTACCAGTGCAACTTTAGTTAATACCTCTATCACATCTTGTAATTACCCTTTATTTGGGAGTTGGGGATGAGAATGTTTCAGATCTAATCTTGTTGCGATTTCAAAGTCTATGACAACAGTACTGGTGACCAGGAAAAAAATTTTACATTCTTTGTGCTTAAGTTTCCTTTGCCTTGAGTGTGTTATAAAAATGAGAAAGTGGGGGAGTCAGGTGGTAGCACAGCAGGTTAAACGCATGTGGCACAAAGCTCAGGGACTGACTTAAGGATCCTGGTTCGATCCCCTGGCTCCTGTAGGAAAGTCGCTACACAAGCGGTGAAGTAGGTCTGCAGGTGTCTTTCTCTCCCCCTCTGTCTTCTCCTCCTCTCTCCATTTCTCTCTGTCCTATCCAACAACAACAATATCAATAATAACTACAATAAAAAACAAGGGCAGCAAAAGGGAATAAATAAATAAATATTTTTTAAAATAAAAAAAAATGAGAAAGTGGGGGAGTCGGGCAGTAGCACACCGGGCTAAGCGCAGGTGGCGCAAAGTGCAAGGACCGGCTCAAGAATCCCAGTTCGAGCCCCTGGCTACCCACCTGCAGGGGAGTCGCTTCACAAGTGGTAAAGCAGATCTGCAGTTGTCTATCTTTCTCACCCTTCTCTGTCTTCCCCTCCTCTCTCCATTTCTCTCTGTCCTATCCAACAACAACAACAACAATAATAACTACAACAATAAAAAACCCCAACAAGGGCAACAAAAGGGAATGAATAAATAAATAAATATTTTTAAAAAATGAGAAAGTGGAGAGATAGAGAGAGAAATCTCACTTCAAAATAAAGTAGGAGGGAGTCGGGCGGTAGCTCACCGGGTTAAGCGCATGTGGTGCAAAGCACAAGGACGGGTGTAAGAATCCCGGTTCGAGCCCCCAGCTCCTCACCTGTAGGGGAGTCACTTCACAGACGGTGAAGCAGGTCTGCAGGTGACTTATCTTTCTCTTCCCTTCTGTTTTGCCCTCCTCTCTCCATTTCTCTCTGTCCTATCTAACAACGACGACATCAGTAACTACAACAACAATGAAAAACAACAAGGGCAACAAAAAGGGAAAATAAATAAATATTTAAAATTTTTTTTTAAAAAGTAGGAACCTGAAAGCTCTCTCTTAGGGAATCTGTTTGAAGATCCCTAAAAATCTCGCCCCTCATGAGTAGTTGAGGAAATGGCATCCTCAGCAGACTCCATCTGGCTCTGGTCTAGTCCTTGTACCCTGGGCCAGCTGTGCCTGTCTGGGTCTTTTCCTTCCTAGTGCTCCCATGGATGCCTTTGCTCTGTTCCAAAAAGATAGTGCTGTTTGGCAGCTTGGCCTCACAGAGACCCATCCCCTTGTTTTTTTGTTTGAATTCATGTTAGCTAGACTCCCTGAGCAACCTTCCTCCAGCCCCCCAACACAAACAGCTTAGAAAAAAACACCTCATCGCAGCTTTTAATCCTATCTGGCAAGTGTCTGCTTTGGCCCCAACGTGATGATAAGACTGTAGACTTCTTACTTATTTCTGCCTTATTTCTTTGATTTTATAAACATTCTCCCTAGAGAGTAGGGATATAGAACTCTGGTGGTGGGTACGATGTGGAATTATAACTGTCACCTAATAATTTTGTGGATCAATATAGTCACTAAAAAAAAAATTAAATTAAATTAAATTTTATCATGAAAAACCTAATAAGGGAAGATTTTTTTTTTCTTCCTCTGTTGACCAAAAGGAAGGAAGATGTTTCTGCAGCACTTGTTTGCCTCCTCCCCATAAGAGGGGTAGGAACCCACAACTAGGGCCATATTGTCCTCAGAGAAATGTGCTTCTGCATTCTATTCTATTTGGCTGTCTTCCTCCTGGGACTCATCTCTATATGCTAGTCCATGCCACCAGGCATTCATCGTTGGGCACTATGCATGACCTCCTTTAGCCCCAAGGCCCATTTACCTAAATGTGAAATCCATTAACATTGACATTTTGTTTCACCTGATCCTTTGCCCTCCTAAGGATGACTCTTTTTTTAAAAAATTTTTTTTATTATTCTCTTTATTGGTTTATTGGATAGAGACAACCAGAAATTGAGAGGGGAGGGTGAGATAAAGAGAGAGGTAGAAAGAGAGAGACAAAGAGATACCTGTAGCCCTGCTTCACCGCTCATGAAGCTTTCCCCCTGCAGATGGGAACAAGGAGCTTGAACCTGGGTCCTTGTGCATTATAACGTGTGCTCAACCAGGTGCATCACCACTAGGCCCCCTAAGGATGACTCCTTAGCTGACCAAGGAAACTAAAAGCTTGAATACTTCTTAGTAAGTACAGTTACTTCCTGGTATAACTCACATAGTGATTTAATTGACATATCAGAGAGAGAAAGAGAATGAAAAAATGTACTTGCTTTAATGGAAATTTCATGTAGTATTATTGGGAAATTAGGGAAGAGAGTCCTTTAGATTTATTGCTTATAATTTCAGAGCAGACTGTTGGCTACCATCCAATAAGTGAGTAAACATAAAGTTGCAGGGATGATTAGAGTTTGAATATATCCTTCTGAGAGCCTGTGATTTTAAAACTAGTTTGGCTAAAGGTAAAAACCAGAACTCACAGTGGAATGATTTACCCCTTGAAATTTATAAGGTTCATCAAAATAAGTTGGTGGTGGAACTTGGCATCATGGAAGTGATGGTTTTCTTTCTCTGCTGTCTATCCAATATATATATATATATAAAATGGAAACATTAATAAGACCATAGCTTAAGAGGAGTACAATTCCACACAGTTCCCACCACCAGAGCTCTGTATCCCATCCCATCCCTTGAAAGCTTTCCTATTCTTTATCCCTCTGGGAGCATGGATCCAGGGTCATTATGGGGTGCAGAAGTGGAAGGTCTGGCTGAACATGGGTGTTGGCAGGTTGGTCCATACTCCCAACTCATCTCTCTCTTTCCATAGTGTGGCAGGGCTCTGGGGAGGCAGGGTTCCAGCACACATTGGTGGGGTCATCTGCCCAGGGAAGTCTGGCTGGCATCATGATAGCATCTGAAACCTGGTGGCTGAAAAAGAATTAAGATATAAAGCAGAACAAATTGTTAAATGATCATGAACCTAAAGGCAAGAATATTATAGATGAAGATTTGGGGGTCTCTATTTTGGAAAAAGCTAGTAGTAGGTCTACTTTAGGTGTATTCCAAGGTGCTCATGATTTTACAAATTTTTGTCTGAGCCCAACAGTTAACATGCAGATGGACCAAAGGTATTGTCTGAGGAGATAGTGTCAGAGTTGGGGATAGGACTAGAAAGCTGGATCAGGGAAGAGAGTAGCTCCCATCAATTTGATCTGGGGCCCATATGATACTGCACTGCTGATCTCAGCCTAATCAGTACAACCATGAGTGTGCTCATGGGTTCCATAGCCTGCACAATTCAAAGGTCTTATAAAAATAAAACCTGAGGGTGTCAGGCAGTGGTGCACTGGGTTTAGCACACATAGTGCGAAGAGCAAGCACCTCGGAAGGATCCTGGTTCGAATCCCTGGTTCCCCACCTGCAGGGCAGGGGGGGGTCGCTTCACAAGCCATGAAGCAGGTCTGCAGGTGTCTTTCTCCCTCTCTGTCTTCCCCTCCTTCCTCAACTTCTCTCTGTCCTATCCAGCAATAACAACAACAATAATGGAAAAAAGATTGCTGCCAGGACAGTGTACAGAGTCCCAGCGATAACCCTGGAGGCAATAAATAAGTAAAACCTGAGTGTTCTGTTGGGTGTATGAGGGGGAAATGAGGGGTTTTGTGATTTAGTGGAGATAGTGTTGCTGAGCCAGATGGGAACAGTGGAGCTGCAGCTAGATAGCCACTCAAATTTCCCACTCCACCCGCACTTTCCGACCTGATCAGTATTTGAAAGCTTCAGGATATTAACAAACCTTCAGCACATACTTGCACCTTGAGCCTGAGTAGCTTCACCTCCCTGCAGATTTCCGACACAGTTCTGATGAGGGCCACTCCGAAATGGGGTAACCCTGGGAAATCAGTATAACTCAGATCCCCACAAGCCAAGAACAACCCCAGCTTGCAGAGAACTGCCCTGTGAGTGTTTGGTGGACTTAAGGAGTGATTGGGGGGGGGAATGTGGGCTGGGGAGGAGAAACTTGTTCACATGCTTGTTAACATTGGAGAGTCTTTGACAAAGGAAGTCTAGTGGCCTGCCCCGGTCAGCAGGCGATGGCCCCTGGGAGGCCCCCGTTATGCACAGGAAGTCAGCCGCTAATGATGTTAGCCAGGGGACAAAGGCGCCCAGCCCTGGAAGGCCCTAATTGCTGTGTCCGGGCTCCCAGGCCGCAGGCCTGTAGCTGGAGGGGGCTGGGCAGGATGCGCTAAGTGTTAACACCTGGGCCCCCTCCCTCCTCCCTCCCTCTCCACTGCTGACTTCCTGTTGCTTTTTTTCCTTGCTCATGTGGCTGGGCGAGCTTGCACACACAGGCACACATATTTGCAATCCTCAGCTGCAGGGGTGTGGGTATAATGGTGGTGGGGGGGTAGGGGGCGCGGCACAATTTGGATCTTGTATCTGAGAGACTAGATGGATATGGTTCAATCAGAGTGTCACACTCAGCCAGGACCTGAGCCACTCCTTTGGCCTGGGGGGCTTGGTGACTGTTACCTCACCTCTGGGCTGCCTGACTCCCTTCTTTCCTCCCTAGGAAATCTGGGAAAGGCCAGACCTTGCAGAGTGGCCTATGACAAGGCTCACTGTTGCTTTGACTTGGAACATTCTGGTTAGAACTGAGGGGGGAAATGTTCCTTAGAGACAGAGAGAGATTTGAGGGTTGTGTTTTACCAGAACACTGCTCAGTTCTGTATGATGGTGGTGCTGGGGCTTGAACTTGGAACTGATGTGCCTCAGACATGAAATCTTTTTGCATAACCATTATACTGTCTCCCCAGCCCAAAGACATTTTGAAGGTATAGATCTTATTGAGCCAACTGGGGCCCCAGAGGGGAAGGATTGCAGTAGGCTGAGGAGTGATGGGAGCATCTGCCCACAGACAAAGCAGTGTATAGCATAGTGTGTATTTGAATCCACACTTGCTGGGTGGGCCTCTGTCCTCTTGTCTCACAACTGAAGTGAATCTCTCAGTGGCCTCAGCTTGGGGAATGCCCCAGCAGCTGTGTGAGAGGAGTTGGGGCTCAGAGCAGGGGACTGGATATAGTAGATTCTCACAGGACTCTGCTGTGAGTTTTAGAATCCTTTTCTCTGTCACAACGGCAGAATCCTCTACTATTAAAATGAAGAAACCCTGCCTTGGTGTCCCTGGTGGCTCATTTTGGTGATGTGGTCCCTCTCTCCATAGGCCAGTAAGAGGCAGCTCTGGGTATAGACTGACTGGTTCACTAAGATTTTTGCAATCAAAGAACAAGACATTTTCTTTTCTTTTCTCTTCTTTCCTTTCCTTTCTTTCTTTTCTTTTCTTTCTTTTTTTTTTTTTTTACCGGAGCATTGTTTAGCTCTGGTTTATGGTGGTGCAGGGGATTGAACCTGGGACTTTGGAGCCTCAGACGTGAGAGTCTCTTTGCATAATGTTTATGCTGTCTACTCCCCCCTTTAATAAAAAAGATGATTGAAGCCCTTCTCCCTTCCTGAAAAAGGGGGCACCTGCTAATAATGCTTGAGAAAAGATCTAGTGTGGACTTGAGTTACTTCCCACTGTATAGTAGGTCTTTCTATCTGAGACCACCATGTAAACAGAAATAATAGGCTGACAGAAAGAAAGGAGTTGCCTGGTTTTCTAGTGTGGGCTGTGATGTTTCGATTAGCTCTGAAGCCTAAAAGGCCAGCCTCCTAAAATTTCCAAATATGCGAATTCCACCTTGAAGGAAGCACATGTGTGGGGCGCTGGGGACCTGCCTGGCTGGAGGAGGCCAGGTCCCCATGGCAACGTCACAACACCCCCCCCCATTTCTGCAGGCATTCTTGCTATGAAAGCAGAATTCCAGATGTGATGCAGCCTTTGGAGACTCCATCCCTGGGCCTCAGAAGCTGTATTTGAAGTCCCTGCACAACCCAGCACCCTGAACACTCTCTGTGTGGTCCTAAGGCTTTTTATTAGCAGTTTTGTTTTGATCTGAACATTTCCTCTGAGCTTAGACATCACAGTCATGTTTATAGCTTTAAGTTTCCCTCTATTGTCTAATCACTATTTTCCCCTCTCAGGAAGATAACTTCCTTGGGCTTCTGGAGCCAAGTCTTTGTAATCACCTTTCACAGCTAAGGGAGAGCCAGCCAGTAGCTGATTTGCTAGGTAGGTGTTTGGGTGACTGGTTGTTTGCTTCCTCCTTGTAGCCAGTTATTTACAGAAACCCAGTTAATCTATGTCTGTGAGTTGTCTGTGCGTGCTTTTTAGACTGCAGCTGGGTTGACTGCTGCCTTAAGACTGTGGGCCCCTGAACATGCGGTTCTCGTTTGAGGGGAGGGGAGCTATGTGTGCTGCAGAGGCGAAGGGGCTGAGTCTCCACCCAGAGGCATGTTTTATAGCTTGCCTTTATAATGTTCTC
Source organism: Erinaceus europaeus (assembly GCF_950295315.1). NCBI lineage: Eukaryota > Metazoa > Chordata > Mammalia > Eulipotyphla > Erinaceidae > Erinaceus > Erinaceus europaeus. The sequence goes on from NC_080173.1 coordinate 33,612,829, forward strand.
AAGAGTGGAGAAATGGAACAATCCTGTCTGTGAGTATCAGCCACCAGAGAACACACAGCCCAGATCCCTAATGGACTAATTGGAAAAAGCACTTGGGCTTTGTGAAAAACCAAGGAACTTGCAGGGATCTGTTTTGTTTTGTTTTTATACACAGGAAAAACTGTGTCTGTGTGTGTCTGTGTGTATGTGTCTGTGTATGTGTGTGTTTGGATATCTCTGGACTGTGACTGCATATGTATGTTCTAGTGGCAAAGCAATAAAAAAATCATGAAAGCCTGAAGTGAGGTGCCTTTTAAAATACACTAAATTCCACTCAGGCCACTGCCATCTAGAAAGTTGCAATAAAAGTTGTTGTCATATTGTAGCATATACATGTTTAAAATCAATATGTTGTTCACCTTAAATGTACACACTGTTACATATCAACTATATAGCAGTTGTATCTCTCTCTCTCTCTGATACAGAAAGGCAGGGAGAGGGAGACTAGTGAAAGAGCCCACAGAACTCAAGCTTCCTTCAGTGTGGAGTGAGACACGTACCTGACAAAGCATCACACTATCCAAATGAGCCATTTCTTCAGTCTTCAATTGGATCTCAATTTAAAAAAAAAAAAAACAACAAAAAAACAGCTGTCTGAGAAATAACTCATAAATACCCTAACCCATCTTTTTCTTTGTTGAATGGATTTTCTTGGGGTGGGGGCAGGAGGGAGAAGGCAGAATAGTGAAGAGAAGCCCAGATGAAAACTAGAGCTTTTAGTTTGATAAGCAGGACACATGGCAACTTGGCATGAGTTGGCCCCGTGTTAAACCTCAGAAACAATTGTCCCTCCAGCTTTCCTTTGGGGAGCGTGAAATGAGGAACATGTGTGTGCTGATTAGCAGCATGTCGGAGATGAATCATGATTACGGCTCTGGTCTGGTGCACAGGCCATGCTTTGGAGTTGTGATTTCCTACCTCCTAGAGCAAATCTCTCTAATTAGCTTAAGATCTCCGGGTCTTTGGGGGCCGACATGGTAATTGCTGGTAGGGACCCACTGGCACTCCCCCCACCCCCCATCCCCAGAGCTTGTGTGTTCCCCACCAGCCAAGGCTTCACCTCCCCAAATCAGACAGCTGGCTGGCACCCATGGTTTCTGAAGCTACTTGCATCTTGGAGAGTGAGAGAGAGCAGCTCTCGGGAATGTGGAGCAAATATCTTGAGTAGATCCAGGCCCAGGCTGGCTTTGTGATTTATTTTCCCTGTGTTTTGAGTTTGCCAGCATTCTCCTTGGCTTACATCACCTGGGGCTTCTCTGCTTTTTGCCGACTCCTTTTCATTCTTTCTTTTTCCCCTCTTTTTTTTTTTAAAGGTTTGAAGTAAAGGAAGTGAAATCTGTCTTTGTTTATGACACCATCTGAACCTGCAGCGAGCAAATTGACCCCACACTTTGTCTTTTTCCCTTACCTGGCCATGGCCTGGCCGCAATTCTGTTGTTCATTTTCAGCCTCCCAGAGTTGCCTGCTATCTTTTCAACCTCACCAATACACTGGAAACCAACACAGGGGAAATATAGGGGAACTAGAAAGGATGGACTGGCCTTCATTTTTAGCAATTACTCAGGTTAGCTAAAATATACACACACAAACATCCTCTTGGTTCTTTCTGACACGTGCTTGCACTTAAATTTTCACCCTAACTCCATTCACAAAGATCTCCCCAGCTTTCTGATAGTTTTCTAACTGATTTGGAAATAAGCTTGTTTAGGCTGGTTTTACCAACCTTCAAATGGTAAAGAGGGCACTGTCATTAGCATAGTCCTTCTCAAAAATGCATTTTTTCCCAAAATGGCAGGGAAGCCGGAGTCTTCAAATGACTCAGGTCTTCCCGAAAATCCTGAGGACGTTGTCCATCTGATGGCTTCTCCGGCCAGTGTGGCTGTTCCTTGTGGGTCCTGACCCAGGGCATCTTTGTGCTTTTGCAGTTTGGCCATATGGATGGAACTTAGTGTATGTTTTTGCCTTTAGAATTAGATGTATTTCTTTCTTTAGAACACTTAAAGGCACCCTCCCCATTCCTGAGTAAAATATTTTGTTTGTTTTAATTGCCACCAGGGTTGTTGCTGGGGCTCAGTGCCAACACTATAATCCCACTACTCCTGGCAGCCATTTTTTTTCTTTTTTGATAGGACAGAGAGAAATTGAGAGTGGAGGGTGAGAAAAAGAGAGAAAGACACCTGCAGACCTGATTCACTGCTCATGAAGCTTCCCCACAGCTGGGAGGGAGCAGGGGCTCAAACTTGGGTCCTTGTACATGGTAATGTGTATCGTTAACCAGTTGCACCACTGCCCAGCCCCTAAGATGTTTTTTTGTTCCTCATTATGCTCCCACTTCCTGCAACTGACACTGCAGAGCTCTAGGCACCTCAAGCTGGCTTCACAGCTCACATATGGACAAATTGAATGCTGCCTGTTGGTACAGCAAATGGGGGAGGTTAATTAACTGAGAATGTGACACCCTGAGGCCACAGGATTGGTATTTGTAGATTTTAAACAACTGGCAGCAAGCAAGTATTCTTAATTGTCAGCTCATTAAAAAAAAAAAAAAAGATCAAAATGGGTGTAATAGCTTATTGGAATTGTTTCCGGGAACACCAGCTTTGTGAGTTGCCTCATCTGCACTCTCTCTGCACTGTGGCCTCACAGTCTCTGCCACATCAAGCCAGGCTCTCTTAGATTCTCTGTATATAGTACCTAGTTTAATCATGTACTCATCATTAAGGAAAAAAATAAAAATAAAATGTTTAAGGACTATGTGTCAGGTCCAGGACTGTGAAACAAGCATAAGTGGGAGTGGGATGTGGTGCCTTCATTTTCTCTCATTTGATCCAGTCTGTGCTCTTATCAGAGAAGTCGTTGGCCACTCACCCCTTCCCACCCAGACCATTAGCAGAATACATCCTTTGGTCCAGTGGTTAGTGCCTTCTACCTCCTTGCCCTGACCTGTCCATCTACTCTTCTCTCATTCTCTGCCCCATGGTCAGGATGCTGGCGGCAGGCCATCCCTAGAGGTCATTCCTGTATATGTAGAACAACTCTTACATTGTTAGAACAGGATTTTTTTTCCCTCCAAGGACAGACTCATAACATTTCTGAGTATAAAATAACTGCTTCATGGATTGGGGAGATAGCATAATGGTTATGTGAAAAGACTTTCATATTTGAGGCTCCAAAGTCCCAGGTTTGATCCCCCACACCACCATAAGGCAGAGTTGAACAACACTCTGATCTCTCTCTCTCTCATCAAAATAAAGCAAAATATATTTTTTTAAAAAGAAACAACTGTTTCATTATATGTCAGATACTGTCCTACTGAGCACTTGACATAGGCCATCTCAGTGGTTCCCCCGTCTAATCCTCTCCTAGGTGTTTTAGTTTTATTTTTTTAAAGTTTTTAATCTTTATTTATTTTCCCTCTTTGTTGCCCTTATTTTTTATTGTTGTTGTTATTGATGTCATCGTTGTTGTTAGATAGGACAGAGAGAAATGGAGAGAGGAGGGGAAGAGAAAGACAGACACCTGCAGATCTACTTCACCCCCTGTGAAGTGACCCCCCTGCAGGTGGGGAGCCAGGGGCTCAAACCAGGATCCTATCGCCAGTCCTTGCGCTTAGTGCCATGTGCACTTAACCTGCTGTGCTACTGACCGACTCCCTCTCCCAGGTGTTTTATTCACACACTTTATTCACAGCTCAGGGAAGCAAGATGCAGAAGGGTGGTGGCACACCTGATTGAGTGCACGTTACCATGTGTGACCCACATTCAACCCTCAGTCCCCACCTGTGTGTGTGTGGAGGGGAGGTTCATGAGTGGTGAAACAGTGCTGCAGGTGTCTCTATTTTCCCCTCCCCTCTCGATTTCCATTTGTCCTATCAAATAGACTAAGTAAGTAAATAAATACCCAAATAAAAGAAATTTGCTCACAGTCACACAGATGAAAAGTGCAATATTTGGACATACCTCTGTGCATCTCTAAAGCCATTGTATTAAGCCCACTTCTGCTCCAGGTATACAGCTGTATCTGAGGTAGTAAAGTGTCTAGCATCAGCTCTCATGGGTCAGTGCTCTGTGACTGTCTAAAGCTAGGGTGTCACTGGTATAGTGACAGATACAATCTGTCTGCTTGGGTTGCAAGAAGATGACAACATGTGTCACATATGTGATACCAAGATCCATTTTAATTTGTGACACAGCTGAAATTGAGTAAATGCATCTTAGTTGCTCCCATCACTAATAATCACAGACTTTGTGACTTAAGACAGCATAGATTTGTTTACCTTGGAGTAACAATTTCAAAATGCTATCTTATGGGGCTAGACACCAGATGTTGGCAAGGCTGGCTCCTTTGCCAACAACTAAAGGCACCTGCATTCCTTGACTTGTTGGCCCTTTTTGCTTTCATCTTCTTAACCAGTAGTATACCTTCTTTAAATGCTTATCTGGGGGGGCCATATTAAGCACACATGGCATGAAGTGAAAGGACAAGCATAAGGATCCTGGTTCGAACCCCCAGCTCCCCACCTGCAGGGGGTTGCCTCACAAGCTGTGAAGCATGTCTGCAGGTGTCTGTCTTTCTCTCCCCCTCTCTGTCTTCCCCTCCTCTCTCAGTTTCTCTCTGTCCTATCCAACAACAACAACAGCAATAACAAAATAACAATAATAATAACAACAATAAACAACAAGGGCAACAAAAAGGGAAAAAATAGCCCCTGGGAGCAGTGGATTCATAGTGCAGGCACTGAGCCCCAGCAATAACCCTGGATGCAAAAAATATAATAAAAATAAATGCTTATCTCTATTTCTCTGTCATCTGCTTCCATTGTCATGTCTCCCCTGACTTTCTTCTCTTCTTTGCTGTCATTATGATTGCATTGGGCTCCCTGGATAATACAGAATTCCCAGTCTGGAATCCTTAAACTTTATTGCATCTGCAAAGAATATTTTTCTCCTGGGAAGTAAAATATCCATAGATTCTGAGGATTCCATTGGAGGAAGTGGTTGTTCTGTCTACCACAAGGTGTGAGGAAATCACTGAGTTGTATGGGCCAGCCTGTACGCAGTTTCTTGGGTGGCTCTGAGGGCTCAACAGAGGCTGAAGAACAGAGGCTGAAGAACAGAGGCTTGATGTGAGCTGTGGGAAGCCTGATGGAGCACCTGACTGTTACACATTCCCAGGAGCTGTGATCTCTATGACTCTGGGGAGCAAAAGGTATCTGCAGTGCCCACCAAAGCAGGTACTGGCATTGTAGTCTTGCTTCTGAGCTCCATGGTCAGAATAGTATGGGCATGGGGGATATGTTCTCTGGTTTCCTGTGGAATCAGAGTGGCCATTTTTCATCCTCAGCAGAAATGTCACTCTAGCCAAATGATAGTGAGTTGGTAAGTGTTCAGCCAACTGTGTCAGAAACAGCAGACCTAAGGCAGAAAGGTGGCCATGGGCACCATGGGGAGTGAGGAGAGATGGTGCTGATGGCAGTACAGTGCCTTAAGGGATTTTGGAGGTGGAGAAGGTAGCTCAGAAGGTAGGCAGGGGCCTTCTTTGGAACCAGGTAGGCTAGGAGCACAGAAATGTGGGGCAGATTTGCCTATCAGAGATTGTCTTGGTGGGCAGAGTCCCCTGGGGTCTGGACATAGGTCTTGCACGTGACTCAGATATGCTGGGCCTGGGCAAGGATGCAGTGCTCAGCAAGGTAGGGAATGGTGCCAGCTTACCACACCATGAGATCACTTCCTAACAAAGTTCCAAAACCTAGATATAGATCAGGTCCCATGAGATAGAGCATATGTTCACATGTATCCATAAATTATGGCAAAATATATACCTGAAAGCGAAAGTACACAATAGTCTGCAGTGAGTCAGTATAAAGTTCATAATGAAATCGTGTCTACTTATATTTAAATATTCTCCTTACCTATTTCCTATTACACTTCCCTCACTCACTCCAAAGCTAACCTTATCAAAGCAAGGACTGCAAAAGCTGAATAAGGGCAAGAGACTGGCATGCTTTAATGATGATTCTTCAGTCACTATCAGGCCACCCCATCAGCTGGGGCCCTAGTCAGGGAGTCCTGAGATTCCCAAACAGACATGATGGGCCTAGACCTCAAATAAATCCCTCTCCCCAATTTTACCAGTCATCTCTATCAGGAACAACACAATAGACCCCTTTGTGGGCCCCCATAGAGCAATGTATTCTTATGACTGATGCCCTCTAACAACACATACCTTGACTTGCCATTTGTACTGAGTGTTGTTGACAGGTCAGGTGCAACTTGAGATGTATTTGTTTACTTGAAACATGGTCCACATATGAGTAACTCTTCAGACAAATATAGAATGATCTCACTTATAGGTGCAACTTAAAAAATAAAGACAGAGAGGGGTAACACAAAGTGAAACTTGAACTGGGTGGGATGTATTTCACCAAAGCAATGGACTCTTGGGGAAGAAGAGGGCAGAAAGGGGTGAAGAGAATCTTGAGGTCCTGGTGCATGATGGTGGAAATGGACCTAGGCTGGGGGTGAGAGTTTTCTGTGGACACCCATCTCAGGGAGATGAGAAATTGTACCCGTGTTAACAGCTTCACTGTAAACTACTAGCTCCCTCCAGATAAAACTTATTATTATTATTTTTTTAAAATGAAGTACCCTTCATTACAATGAGAGGATGGGTGGCATGCCACCTCACACCTGAGGCAGGAAAGAGAGCTGTTTATACCTAGCATAATATCAGACTCAGTGACTCTGTCCTGGGAATTGTTAGAGAGAAGGGGTATCTTGGGTATCAGAAGGGCCTGGCATGGTCTCCTCTGTGGTTTCATGCAAACTTGCACTCCTCTGTCTTTGACCATCAGGAAATCATTCTTCCTCTCCTTTGCATGGATTATAACCTAAGGAGTTTTGAAGCATATTGAATTTTAATAAGGGAGCACTTAACAAGTTTCATTCAGGTGAGGAATTCTAGAATCTTGTGTCAGTGGGGAAAGGAGGGAGGGAAGCTGAAGTAAGAGGAGGGTAAGTTGAGAATTAGGGAAGCCCCAGTAGATCCAAGGCTGGTGTACCCCATGAGTTAGACATTGTTCTCATTGTTCTGTTCATTCTTTGCTTTAATGAGTAGTGTGTGTGTGTGTGTGTGTGTGTGTGTGTGTGTGTGTGTGTCCATCCATCTCTTTCTGCACAGCTGTGCTTTCCTAGGGTTCATAATTATCTGAGCTCCAGGATCCAGTTGCAGTGGGCTGCCTGGCTTCAGAATAAGCAGCGTAACCAAGCCTGCAGCCTGTGGAGGTGCTAAGGCCATGGCCTAGAACTGGGGGCCCCCTCAGAAGTGTTATGCACATTGTGTGTCAGTACTTCAGTTACCTGTTAAATGCTGGACGGCCAGCATATGGTCCTTCCCCAAGGCTCTTCCTCATGGAATGGAAACCTTAGCTGTGTGGTCAGAATCTTTTCCCATCCTTTAGTGTAACAGAATAGATGTGCTTTTGGAGAATCCTGCCATAAAGACCAACTGGCAAATGTGCAGATTATTCCCCAAGCCGTGCAATGAGAGTGGGCAGAGCTGTGGCAGTTCTTTCCCATGATGCAGAAGGGGTGGGGGTTAGGAAACAGCAGGGCTGGAGGAGGGTTCCCGGCTCCTCCTGTGGCTTCTATAATTAAAGTGGGAAGTCTGGTGGAGTTGTTATCCCTGTTTTTAAGAGTGCAGATGGCTAATGGCCACATCACCCAGTATTAGACCTTTTATAGTGTTCTCTTTTCCGTTTTATGACCCACCCTGTCTAGTCCAAGCATAGGTATGGATGCTGTGAGGAATTTTCTCATTAAAAGTAACAGCTCACTCCCACACTCATTCCTGGTCTTGGAAAGGGAGACCTGTTTCTCGTAGACTTGAGGAATGGCTTATCTGTCGTGGCTTTTGGACCAGAGCATCCGCCCGGCGGGTTCTTACAACCAGTCAGTGCTTAAAGCAGATCCAACTGGAAGGGCTCCAGCTGGCAACCTGGGGTCCCCATTTTACTGTTAGTAAGTTATTACTTAGCCCCCCCCCCAAAGACAAAATTGCCTGATCCTATTGTCTTAGGAGGAGTGACCCCAGTAGGCTGCTGGTTAAGAACCTCTAGGATTGGGGGGCATTGGTGTAGGCTCAAGTGGGTGGAATAAGGGGAAGTGCAGTAGATACTGCTCAGTGGCTGGCATAACCCTGGGTCTCTTCCATCCCCTGGGTGTTTGGGCAACATGGGTCCTCTGCTGGGAAAGCCACCTGACACTCTCCTCACTGTGCTCTCTTATTTCCCCTCAGGGAGTGGGTTCGGCCAGCAGGAACAGTGGACTGCACAGCATCACCTTGCGCTACGACAGTAAGTGAACCCCCTGGGACTGCCAGGAGAGTAGACCATTAGTCATCTAACGCCATTAGTTCCAAGGACTCTGGGGTTGGTGTGTGTGTGTGTGTGTGTGTGTTGGGGGGGGGGGCTTCTGAACCTGCTCAGATCTGTCAGTAGGATGTGTTCAACTCAGGCTCAGTTCACCTGTTCAGGTATTTGGTAGTCAGAACAAGCCAGCTGTCTTCCATAGAGTTCTGAGAAACTATATATGGACACCTTCACTGCCTCCAGTCTTTTGGGATGGAGTCATATCCTCAAGAGTGAATGAGATGCCTGGGAGTGAGGATGGGGGACAGCTCATCAGGTAGAATGCACATTTTGACACATGTGAAGACCCAGGTTGGAGCCCCTGGCCCATCACACAGGAACACCACACAAAAAGGAAGCTTCATGAGTGGTGGAATAGTGTTGTGGGGTCTCTACTTCTCTTTACAACTCTCCCTCTTTCACTCCTATCTGAGAAAAAGAGAAAAGAAAGGAGGCCAGGTGGTAGCACATGTGATTAAGCACACACATTACAGTGTGCAAGGACGCAGGTTCAAGCCCCCAGTCCCCACCTGCAGGGGAAAGCTTCACAAATGGCAAAACAGTGCTGCAGGTGTCTTTCTGTCTCTCTCTCTCTATCTTCCCTCCCCTCTCAATTTCTCTTTGTCTCTATCCAATAATAAATAAATATATTTTTAAAAAGAAGAAAGGAAGGAAAACAAGAAAAGAGTTTGCCAAGATCAGTGGAATCCTGCAGGCATAGAAGTCCTAGCAAATCATCGGAGGAATAAAGAACCCTTCCAGAACAAAAAAACATAGGACCAAGCAAGAGATGAATGCCAGAAGCTGTCCAAGTGTTGGATATAAGTAATGGGACCTGTGGCATGCAGGCTAGCCCAGGTGTGGCTTGAGGACACTAGTTATCAGTTTTATCTCTTTGTGGCCTTGGAAAATTCCCAGAGTAGCCAGATGCATTTCCCCCAAAAGAGTGGGATTTTAATTTTTTTTTTTTTTTTTTTTTACCAGAGCAATGCTCAGCTCTGGCTTCTAACAGAGCTGGGAGTTGATCCTGGAACTTCTGGACATCACACTGAGTTGATTATCTCCCCCATCCCTTGCATGAACATTTTAAACACTGCCCTTTAATTAGAACTTTTCATATACACAGAGTGGGCCAGGTGAATCAGTGTCCCAGGTGGGGCTAGGGGTCTCCGTGCAGACCTGGGGTTTGAGTTCCTGTCAGCTACCTACCTTTGGCTATCTGAGCCTGGCAGGAAACTCAACTCCTCACAGTTCATTTTCTTACCAGAAAAAAAAAATTACTTTCTTCCTAAGCATCATTTTGAGATTTAAAGGAGGTACTTCTTATAACTTGACAACTCTGTAACTAGCTGGCAGTGTGCACACAGTAGTCCTTATCTGTTAATGTTAGAATCCATTCCAGCTGGAGTTGGAATACAACCACCTTTTAACCCTTTCTGTCAAGAATGCTTAACTTTTGGGCTGGATGATGGCACACCCACTTGAGTGCATTCATTATCATGCACAGGCACCCAGGTTCAAGCCCCCAATTCCCCACCTTTGGGGTGTAGGGATTCATGAGTGGTGAAGCACTGCTGCAGGTATCTCTCTCTCTCTCTCTCTCTATCTCTATCTCTATCTCCTCCTCCCCCTCTCAATTTCTCTCTGTCATATTAAATTATTAAAAAGGAAAAAATGGCCACTGGGAGCAATAGATTCTTGCAGACACTTAGCCCCAGTGATAACCCTGGTGGCAAATATATATGCTTTCTTCTGCCTGAAATAATCCCCCTTCTTCCCTTTCTCCTCAATCTCCTCACTCCCTTCCCTCCCTTTCCCCCTCCCTCCTCTCTTCCCTCCCCCCTCCCCTCCCTTCCACCCTTCCACCCTTCTTTCCTTCCTTCCTTCCTTCCTTCCTTCCTTCCTTCCTTCCTTCCTTCCTTCCTTCTTTCCTTCTTTCCTTCCTTCCCTCAGAGCTGGGGGATCTTTATCACCCTTGAACTGACCATTTAGTTCAGACAGACACACGCAACACCAGACACACAACACCAGATCATTCCTGGTGCATGGTACATCTATGCTTGCATTTGAACGTGGACCTCAAGCATGGCAAGGTATATGCCCTACCTGATAAACTGTCTCTCTCTGGCCTTGAGTTGTTTTCTATAGGCTTTTTTCTATTTTTGCGGGTCAGGGGTGCATGGAAGTGCCTTTTTTTTTAATTAAGCATATACAATGCCATTCAAACAGCTACTTTCATGCCTCGAAAGGTAATTGCATAGAGCTGTGAGCCATAATTTATAAGCAAACATGTTGATAAGAGGGAGCTTAATTCATAATTAGTAATTCTTGACATTTGATGCATCTTTAGATGTAGGTAGCATGGAGGCCTCTGGAATGATCACTAACAAAGCAGAGTTTCTGAGGTTGTGTATAGAATCTTACAATTTTTTTTAAAGATTTTATTTATGAGAAAGATAGGAGGAGAGAGAAAGAACCAGACATCACTCTGGCACATGTGCTGCCGGGGATCAAACTTGGGACCTCATGCTTGAGAGTCCAAAGCTTTACCACTGCGCCACCTCCCGGTCCACAGAATCTGACAATTTTTAAAAAAATAGTTATTCCCTTTGTTGCCCTTGTGTTTTATTGTTGTAGTTATTATTGTTGTTGTTATTGATGTTGTTGTTGTTGGATAGGACAGAGGGAAATGGAGAAAGGAGAGGAAGACAGAGGGGGAGAGAAAGACACCTGCAGACCTACTTTACTGCTTGTGAAGCAACTCCCCTGCTGGTGGGAAGCCAGAGGCTTGAACCAGGATCTTTGTACTGGTCCTTGCATTTTGTACCACCTGTGTTTAACCCGCTGCTACTGCCTGACTCCCAGAATCTGACAATTTTAATATACAAGTATATTAGGTGTCAAATTCACCGTTGCTGACTTGAGTATTTTAAATTAACCAATAAGGACTTACATGTGACACCCAGACATTACTGGGATGTGTGTGCTTGTTCTGGGTAAATTCTGTGAGGCTAATGAAAGATTTTCCAGATCCATGATATTTGGTAAGTAAAGCTAAGTGAAGACATGTGTAAAGGAGCTCTCTTTGACTTAGAAAGTTAATTTCTAATATATGCTCCCAAGCAGATCTTGAATGTAATACAACTTGAATGTAATGTAACTCTTGAATGTAATACAAGCAGATCTTCTATTACATTCAAGAGTTCAAAATTTTCCGGTCAGCTGCAAACAAGTATTTGCATCTCTAATTTAATATGGAGTTTGTGAAAGGGGATCTATACCTGTACAAGTTATAAGTATTTTCTTGTTTTCTTCACAGGACTAAATATTTGGCCTCTGCTGATGCCTATCTTAGTTGTTATTTTCTTTCTAAGTCATTAGCACTTAATTTGAATTTAATCCACAGTTCACACTGACTCCTTAGTCTTCCAAAGCTTGGTTGCATTTTGGCAAAATATCATTTGGGCATTTTTTAAAAATTAGAACCCAAAACTTTCAAGTTGTTAATAATCAGACCCAGACTATGTTAATGTATATATATGTGTGTGTGTGTGTGTGTGCGTGTGTATGTGTAGTTTTCATTGAAAAAGATACTTCTCTCTTCCACATACAACTTCCCATTACTACTACTGTTACTACTGCTCAGTTAACTGGTTATTATGTCTGTATGAAATAACCAAGAACCAATTTCCCAGTGCCTACTCAAGGCATTAAACTATATAACTTCTTTTTCTTTTAAAAATTTTCTTTAATGGGGTCGGGTGGTAGTGCAGTGGGTTAAGTGCACATGGCGTGAAGCATGAGGACCAGAGTAAGGATCCCAGTTCGAGCCCCCAGCTCCCCAACTGCAGGGGAGTCACTTCACGGTGGAGCAGGTCTGCAGGTGTCTATCTTTCTCTCTCCCTCTCTGTCTTCCCCTCCTCTCTCCATTTCTCTGTCCTATCCAAAAGCAATGACATCAGTAACAACAATAATAAGCACAACAATGATAAAAAAAAATTCTTTATTTACTTTGGATAGACAGGGAGAAATAGAGAGAGAGACCTGTAGCACCACTTCACCATTTTTTTAAGTTTTTGAAAAATATTTATGTATTTATTCCCTTTTGTTGCCCTTGTTGTAGTTGTTGTTGGATAGGACAGAGAGAAATGGAGAGAGGAGGGGAGACAGAGAGGGGGAGAGAAAGACAGACACCTGCAGACCTGCTTCACCACTTGTGAAGCGACTCACCTGCAGAGGGGGAGCTATGGGCTCGAACCAGGATCCTTATGCTGGTCCTTGAGCTTTGCGCCACCCGCTGCGCTTAACCCGCTATGCTACAGCCTGACTCCCCACTTTACCATTCTGCAGTTTCTCTCCTGCAGGTGGGGACCAGGGACTTGAACCTGGGTCCTTGCACATGGTAACATATGCACTCAACTAGGTGTACCATGGGGGACAGCCCCAGACATTTATTTTATTTTATTTATTTATAATATGGGAATATTGACAAGACCATAGGATAAGAGGGGTACAATTCCACACAGTTCCCACCACCAGAACTCCTTATCCCATCCCCATCCCTTGAAAGCTATCTATTCTTTATCCTTCTGGGAGTGTGGACCCAGGATCATTATGGGGTACAGAAGGTGGAAGGTCTGGCTTCTGTAATTGCTTCCCCACTGAACATGGGCATTGGCAGGTTAATACATACTCCCATCCTGTCTCTCTCCTTCCCTAGTGGTGCAGGGCTCTGGGTAAGCAGGGCTCCAGGACACATTGGTGGAGTCATCTGCCCAGGGAAGTCAAGTTTGCATCATGGTAGCACCTGGAACCTGGTGGCTAAAAAGAATTAAGGGAGTCAGGTGGTAGCGCAGTGGGTTAAGCACAGGTGGTTCAAAGCACAAGGACCTGCGTAAGGATCCGGTTTCAAGCCCTCAACTCCCCACCTGCAGGGGAGTCGCTTTACAGGCGGTGAAGTAGGTCTGCAGGTGTCTGTCTTTCTCTTCCCTCTCTGTCTTCCCCTTCTCTCTCCATTTCTCTCTGTCCTATCCAACAACGACACCAACAACAACAATAATAATATTAACCATAACGATAAAACAACAAGGGCAACAAAAGGGGAAAAAATAGCCTCCAGGAGCAGTGGATTTGTGGTGCAGTCACTGAGCCCCAGCAGTAACCCTGGAGGCCAAATATATATATATATATATATATATATATATATATATATATATATATATATATATATATATATATAAAAAGAACAAATTGTTAAATGATCATGAACCTAAAGGCAAGAATATTGTAGATGAAGATTTGGGGGCTCCATTTTGGAAAAAGCTAGTAGGTCTACTTTAGGTATATTCCATGGTGCTCATAACTTCACTAATTTTTGCCCAAGCCCAACTGTTAACATGCAGGTGGACCAAAGGTATTGTCTGAGGAGATAGTGTCAGAGTTGGGGATAGGACTAGAAAGCTGGGTCAGGGAAGAAAGTAGCTCCCAAATATGGGGAAAGTATATAAATATCAGACATATTTACTTTTATGAGTGAAAGAGAAAGAGGCCAGAGCACACACTGTTCATCTCTGATGTGAGGTGGATGCCAGAGGGCTTGAATTTGTGATCTCTGGACCTCAGGCATGTTGGGGGGCATTCTCTAAGTTCACTGAATCTGTAGAATTTTTTTTTACTGTAACACATCTCTCACTTAATGACTGAAAACATTCACTGGATATCTGATAATCACTAAAGAACATAAGAAAAATGAAAAAGCCATCCACAAGCCCTTGCCCTGCAGAGGCAACAGCAAAGAACATGTAATGGACACTTTTCCCAGCTTCTTCTTCTTCTAGCGTTTGCCCTTCTTCCGTAGCCAGTCAACAACGTCAGGTTGAGCCTGATGTAAAGTTTCGAGACCTCCTTTGATTCTGGAGAGGTGGCAGTCATTGACTATGTGGGTCATTGTCTGTAGCCGCAGGGGCAATTCGGGTCATCTCTGGCTCCCCAGCGATGGAACATAGCGGCGCACCGGCCATGGCCTGTTCGATAGCGATTGAGGAGGGCCCAATCATAACGTGCTAGGTCAAAGCCGGGTTGACGCTTGCAGGGGTCTGTGATGAGGTGTTTGTTCTTTACCTCAGCTGACTGCCAACTCTGTTTCCAAGAGACTGGAACAGAGAAGTTCAGTGTAGGCGTAGGAGACCAGATTGGGTGACGAGACGTCAAGCGTTGGACAGAGTGGGCGAAGATATCCGCGTATATTGGCAGGTCCGGTCGAGCATAGACGTGGGAAATGAACTTAGATGATGCCGCATCCCGACGAATATCTGGCGGGGCGATGTTGCTAAGGACTGGCAGCCATGGAACCGGAGTGGAACGGATGGTTCCAGAAATTTTCCCAGCTGATAGTCATACACACAATTACCTTCCTTTTTAAATGTCTTTCCAGAGTCCATCACACATAAAATTCAGGCCACTTCCCTGCCTCCCTCCCCCCCAAAATAATACCCATCTTCCAGATTGTTTTGTGTCTACTTCCTTGTCTAATTGCATTAGGACTTCTTTCATAAACTCCATCTGCTTTGAAAACAACCTCCTCTGCACTGCAATCATACTTCTTTTGAAAATATGTTAATGATTAATAAGACCAAATTCTACTTCTGATGAAAAGCCACACTCAAAGCATTCAACATGTGTTTTTTGGACACCGGAGAGAATTTTAGAGTGGGAGCTGGGGAGAAGATGTTTCTAAGCATCTGGTTTAACACCCACATTGTACAAAGGAGACCAGAGGGAGAGAGACCAGCTGTGAGATTCAGCGTTAAAAGGTGCTCTGCCCAACATTGGGACAGATGTAGCCTCTGAAGACTCACATGCTGCTCTGGCCACTCTGTCCCCTACCCAGAGCTTATTACAAAAAAATCTTTTTTTGACAGAGATAGTCAGTCTGCACAGTCTTGACTGAAACCAGTGTTCTCTCCTCCCTCCCCTGCAAAAAAAAAAAAAAAAAGAAGATAAGACCCCATTATACTTGTGAAGTTCAAATATTTTCATTTAACCTTTGAGTTAACCAACTTTAGGAAAAGATACAAAGAGTAAGAACAACTTATGGCGTAATTTTTTCTCCCTTTGTCCATTCCGAATGCCAAAATTAGTACTCTCTGGGTTTCTATAAATACAATCATGCAAACGCAGAGTCTAAGAACTAAGAGAATGTATCTATCACAACCTATTCAGGTATTACCCCCTTGGAGCCTTAAGGAGAAAAGAGAAACGTGTGTGTGTGTGTGTGTGTGTGTGTGTGTGTGTGTGTGTGTGTGTGTGTGTGTGTGTGTGTGTGTGTGTGTGTGTAGGTGAGGAGATGAGAACTTGGTTCTGGCTTAAGGACAATTTTCTTTCTTTGTGACATGAAATGACAAAAGAATAGTAAAGTAAGATTGTGGGGCCTCTTTTTCTGTCTCTCACTCATAAAAAAATAAATATGTCTGGGGCTGGGTGGTGATGCACTTGGTTGAGTATACATGTTAACCATGTACAAGGATCCAGGTTCAAGCCCCTGCTCTCCACTGGGGGTGGGAAGCTTCACAAGTGGTGAACTAGTACAAATGTTTCTCTCTCTCTCCATCTCTGTCCTCCCCTTCCCTTTCAACTTTTCCCTGTCCTATCAGAAAGAGAGTAAAAATTTAAAAAAAGAAAGACTACTGGGAGCAGTCGGTTCATCCTACAGGTACTGAGCCCAGGTGATAGTCCTGGTGATAATAAATAAATCGGTCAGCCATAGAAAATGCACTCAGATAAAAACACTTTGACTTCAAAGAGACCATGGCAGGTTGAACCCAAGATCTTTGGTGGCAGATACTAAGAGTCAGTCATCAAATTTAGCTGTTGACAGAGTTAAAGCACGGGGAGAATTATGAGTTGGTCAGTATGAAGGGTGCTTCTTCCTGCAAATATATCAGCCACAGAGTAGCTGGAAGCTTCTGACAGCTTTTTAGGACCATGTAGGCTTTGAAGTTGTGTTTTGTGATGCTTTCAAAGGCTGGCACAGCCATCCTATCCACATGGTTGTAGCTTTCTTGGCAGGAAGCAAGGTCTTGAGATGAAATTAGGGTATCAGTGGTTTTCTATTTTTGAGCAACATGCAGTTCTTTACAAGTTTTTAAAATTATCTTTATTTATTTATTGGATAGAGACAGGTAGAAATTGAGAGGGAAGGAGGTGATAGGGAGATAGAGAGACAGAGAGACACCTGCAGCCCTACTTCACCACTTGTGAAGTTTTCCCCCTGTAAGTGGGAGCCAGGGGATCGAACCTGGATCCTTGCACATTGTAACATGTGAGCTCAGCCAGGTGCGTCACCACCTGGCCGCAACATACAGTTCTATGGACTTGTGAGTCTCTTTGATAACACATGATGTCTAGAGATAAAACTTTACCTTTAAGACACTATTTAATATAGAAATTGTGTTTTGCTTATTACTGAGCCAGTTAGCTATCTTCTTCAAGTACTAATGGGATTGTTTAATATGCTGCTGTGAATCACTCCTATAAGTTCACATCCTCTTATTAGCTCCTTTCCTCCAGTTCCTTTGCTTTCTGGGTTTCTTCTGAAAGCAACCAAACCTGGATTATTAGGCAATTTTTTTTTTGCTTGTTTGTTTTAAATCACTCTCTGATACTAAATTTGTGTAAGTAATTATTGGTTGTGAGCAAAAGAGCCAGTTTTCCAGGTAGGGCACCTCCCTTGCCAGGTGTGCAGCCCCAGGTTTGAGCTCCAGCACCACATAGAAGCTGTCGTGGCACCTGAGGAAGCTCCCCCTTCCATCTCTAGCTGAAGGAACAAGTGACCTATAGCAGTGAAGCCCGGTCCACAAAAATAAAATAATAATTGGTTAAGGGAAAATGTCACAGAAAAGTTGGTGCCACACATGTAATATTAACTCTTGATGGTATATGATCCTTCTAACAGATTCTGGAGTTTAATTGGAGTGGGGTGCAATATACAGGTGTTGTGAATCCTACTGCAACATTTTATAGTATACTGTTTTTTTGTTGTCTCTGGACCTTCACCACTTGACTGACTTCTTTAGATTCAGAGGTTGAGACAGAGAGGAGGTTAAGAGACCATAGCACCAAAGCTTCCTTCTATGCAGTGGCGGACAGACTCAAGCCTGGGTCGTACACATGAGAACAGCACACTCTATCAAAGTGAGGTATTTTTCTGGACCACCCCCCCCCCCATCCATCTGGTAGTTCTCTAAACACTTTATAATTTGATGCCACACAACTTGAAATGGAATGGATTTGGTTACCACCAAATGACACAATCACTGGTACTCATGTAATTAAAGAAGATCAACTTAGGAATTAAAAGAATGAGATTTATCTGGTAACTGTTTTATTCCTCCCACCCCCACCCCACAGACTGCACCACTTACTTGAGCCCAGTGGGGAAACATGTGATTGCTGATGCCCAGAACATCACCATCAGCCAGTACTCGTGCCATGACCAAGTGGCAGTCACCATTCTCTGGTCCCCAGGCAGCCTAGGTAAGTGATCAGAGATGGACTCCCCCTTCCTTGGTGGCCTGGGTGGGTGGTATCCCAAGCACAAATGCCAAGGGGGTGGGGCAGGCAGGCCTTGATATGACTCTACCTCCAGGGAACTTGGGCACAGACACAATCCCGCTTTGCTGCACGTCCCTGCTAGGCACACACCTGACATAACGTTGGGCCCCAAAGCTCATCTGTCATTCCCATGGATGCTTCTGAGAGAAGGAGTTTAAAAAACAGGAATGTGTGTGTGATGAACGTCTCTGAGACCTTGGCTTCTGCGTCTCAGTGGCAGTGGAGGATGACAGTTGACCCACTGAGGACACTATATCTTTGGCATGCTGCAGCCCTGAAAGTCTTTGTGGCCACACAGATGGGCAGGCCTGACCTTGGCAAATTCTGGGACTTTTCAGGAAAACTCCAGTTTGCATGAGGAGCCATGAAATTGACAATTTTTAGATGCTAGTGACTCATCAACTTTATATTTAAAATTTGTGAACTGAAGGAAAATCAAAACAAAGAAAAGAACACATGCACTTTATCTGTCCAGACTCTGATTAGGACCAAGTGTGCTTGTCCTTTCTATGGAATTAGTGATTCACAGAAGCTGAGATAATGGAGTGGAGGATATAGGAAGGGCCCCTTTGTTCAGATAGACCTGGATTTGAGCTAGAACTGACTGAGTACCACTTCCCCACCTATAGAGTGTCTCTTGTTTTATTATAAGACTGAGGGACACACAGTGGCCATTTCTAGAACGAGATAGTATAAATTCAATGACTGTTGTCAACCTTAGGACCTGGCCCTTAGAACTTGCTCCTCTGACATTGCCATCTAGCTAGTCTTAGAAGTACTTTTTTTTTTTAATCAGCTTAAAGGAAATGGAAAAAAAAAAGATCATGTCAAGTAAGAAGTAAGATAAAGTGTGAATTTCTCAGTCAGAACTGGCTAAGTCTTGGAGGAACCAGATTGCAGGCGTGGTGAGAGCAGGGAGAGACAGGATGCATCAGGCCTGTGGGTCTGGCTTCCTTATACATACTGCTGGGCCTGAACCCCATGGGCTTTCCAAAAATAATATTACCTTAACTTTTAAAGATGAAAACACTCTCTGTGGATAAAAGGAAAGGGTGCATCTGATATAAGACTAAATGGTTAAGCTCAGTGAATTGCTGGCTCCCTCTTTGAAATGAAAGGAGGAGATAGGAATTGGTGGTAGGAAAGCTGATATGGGGAACCAAGAGGGCAGAAGTATTTTTTTCCTTCTCAGTGATTTGTGGGTAGGAATGGCCAGACAGATTCTGTGGGTTTCTAATAGGTTCTATGAAGGGAACAAGTCCTGGGAAGGCAGAAAAGCATAGAGTCAGTTCTTCTTGAATTGGATCTTTCTTTTGCCATTTTACTCTGGTGTGACTCAAGACAAGTTGTTTGGTTTCCTAACTTGTGAAATGGGGATTAAGACACCTTCCTCCAATAGCTGGTAGGAAGGTTTAATGAATTCAGGGAAGGGACTAATAAGTTCCTTCATAGGAAGGTGAATATCACTTCAGTACAAGCACAAGATGTCCTGATTAAAGAGTAACATTAGTTCCTCTGCTTCCACTTCCAGACTTGGCATAGTATTGTTTTTATTCCACAGACTGGTCTTTACAAAATTTAGGGAGTCAAGTTAAGTGCCAGTGGTGCAAATCCCAAGGACCAGTGTAAGGATCCCGGTTCGAGCACCCGGCTCCCCACCTGCAGGGGGTTGCTTCACAGGTGGTGAAGCAGGTCTGCAGGTGTCTATCTTTCTCTCCCCATCTCATTCTTCCCCATCTCTCTCCATTTCTCTCTGTCCTATCCAACAACGATGACATCAATAACTACAAAAAAAAAAAAACGGTGGCAACAAAAGGGAATAAATAAATAAATATTTTTAAAAAATTGAACTAGAGCCACTGCAGCTAATGAATTTTTAGATATATAGTTTTTAATCATATATGGATATTGTGAAACAGGAGTTCTTGGGTCCATTGTATGCACTTAAACTCAGTCAAAAATTTATTCAGAAATGTTTTTAAAATATTTATTTGATTGAAACAGAGAAATTGAGAAAGATAGGAGAGAGAGATACCTATAGCACTGCTTCACTTCTCATGAAGCTTCCCTCCTGCAGGTGGTGAACAGGGGCTTGAATGCAGGTCCTTGTGCACGATTATGTGCACTCTACCAGGTGTGCCACTGCCCAGCCCCTCCTCAATTTTATTTTCCTTTTTAAATTAAACTTTATTTTTTAATTTTTTTCCCTTATGTTGCCCTTGTTTATCATTGTTGTTACTATTGTTGTTGTTATTGCTGTCACTGTTGTTGAATAGGACAGAGAGAAATAGAGAGGGGAGAGAAAGACATGCAGACCTGCTTCACCGCCTGTGAAGCAAACCCCCTGCAGGTGGGAGCCAGGGTCTCAAACCAGGATCCTTACTCTGGTCCTCATGCTTCGCGCCATGTGTGCTTAACACTCTGCACCACCGCCCGGCTCTCCAGTTTTCTTTTTCATTATTTTCTCATTGCCGGAGCTTCAACACTCTGAGCTGACTTTTTCAGACAGAGAGGGAAAAACACAGAAACTACAGTTTCCCCAGTGCTATGGGATTTGGGCTCAGCCTGGATCATGTTCATGGCAGAGCAGGTACACTATCCAGGTGAACTGTTTTGCTAGTTCAAATCTATCTTTTTATGTCAAAAAATGAGCTCCTGTGATATCTACTGGCTACTGGTTGAGGTATTGGTCATCTGGGTCTTGTCCTTACAGGACGCTGTGTACTGGAAAATCAACATGGCAGAGCCAGTATCTGCACACTCAAGTCTCTGGCCCCTCAGATGAGAAGCTCTTAATTGTAGCTTTCTAGCCCGACTAACTAGAAAATATGTGCTCTTCATCAAATAATTATAGGATTGGCGAAGCTATTCGAAAAGAGAAAAAGATTTCCCTGGCCTTTGCCATCAATGCTTTCCCACCTGGTTAATTGCATCCTGTGTAATTACTTTTGCCCTGGGAGGGGAAGGGTTGAAAATGTGTCCTTGTCTAGCATCTAGAAAGAATGCGAAATCGATATTGCGCCAATTGAGGCCGGCTTTGGAGTGCTCCAGCTGCAGCCGGCCCACTCCAATCTCCATGGGATACCAAGCCCCAGTGCTGGCTCTTATGGCCATCAGAACTTAATCCCTTTGAATGCATCTAGTCGGACGTGTAGTGGGGGAAGCTCAGGTGGCAGGAGGCTGGGCTGGTGCCTTTCAGCAGCCCTGTGGGCGTCTCAGGGCCTCTGAGCGCTGTATGAAGAACACACACTGGGCAGCCCTTGGGTGTCTGCCTTTCAGGCACGATTACGGCAAGACCTGCTTTGTAAATCACACAGGCATTCTGCTAAGCTAGTTAATCTCAAGCCTAGGAACCCCTTGAGTGCAGACATACACTTTGTTGGGAATTTTGTACATTGTCCAGTGAAACATACCAACATATACAGGACTAGAACTTAAAATGGAAACATTATTGGGGGGGGGGGCTGGGAGTAGGGATGGGATGGGGGAGTTCCTGGTTGGCATCAAGCATGATCTCCAGCTGAAAATGCCTCCTTATTTATAATGATCCAGGGATTTTTATATTCTATTTCAGACTTTGGGGGTGTCATTGTGCCTTTGAGTCTAAATGTATAAGCTATAATGTCACAGAGTTGTAGGCATTTGTGCAATGACTGGCTGGATTAGAGCTGAGTCAATTAGGGCAGAGCAGTTCACCTGGCCTGGACCAGAGGAATGTGTCTCACCTTTCTATAAACACAGAATTTCTGACCAGAGTGAGAATCCCTTAACCCAGTAGTATAGATAGAGAGGAGAAGAATCTTGGTGGAAGGGACAAAGGAACGTGTGCTCAAAAGTAATTAGGTTGTCTGTTAATAAAAGCACTGCACTTTACCTAGGCATCGAGTTCCTTAAAGGATTTCGGGTGATACTGGAGGAGCTGAAGTCTGAGGGGAGACAGTGCCAACAACTGATCCTCAAGGACCCCAAGCAGCTCAACAGTAGCTTCAAAAGAACTGTAAGTCTCAGGTAGAAAATGCACTCCTGAGGACACCTCATTGTTCTGGGTTCTGAATGGGCTATTGACAGGCTGTGAAACTGGAGCAGGAGGGGCTCTGGACTCCACCCCACCTGGCAAGGTGGGGGAGAGTAGTGGGTGCGGCTGTCAGCCAGCTCCATGATCCCAGAGACACTCTCCAGCACCTCTCACTAGTAAACACCTGTCTCTGGTTACATATCCGGGAAAGTGGCTGTGTGCAATAGAGTGCAAGTGGTCTCTTTCCCACCTGCTTTGAGGCTCTGCATTAAAGAGTCATAACTTGGGGATCCGGTGGTGGTGCACCGGGTGAAGCACACACATCGCCATGCTCAAGGACCCAGGTTTGAGCTGCCACTCCCCACCTGGTAGCTTCATGAGTAGTGAAGCAAGTACTGCAGGTGTCTCTCTGCCCCTCTCCCTCTCTAGCTCCCCTTCTCCTCCTTTCAGTTTCTCTTTGTCTTAGTGAATAAAGAAAGGAAGGATGGAAGGAAGGGAGGAAGGGAAGGAAGGAAGAAAGAAAAAAGAAAAGAAAAGAAAAGAGAAAAGAAGGAAGGAAGAAAGAAAGTTTGGGCCACTAGGATCAGTGGGTTTTTAGCGAAACACCAAGCCCCAGAGAGAACCCTGGGGGGGGAGGTCTTGACAGGGCGCCTGCTTTGCCATGCTTGCCACATTTGAGCCTCCAGTACACCACATGGGAACACTACAGCACCAGGGGAAGCTTTAGAGCTCTTCTGTATCTGGAAAAGTCAGCCTGGAGTGGTGAAACCCCAGCTAAGACCAAAACAAACAAACAAAAAACTAAAGGAAGGAAGAAAAGAAGTCCATGGCTTCCTCACCAAAGAACAGACAACACTGTCCATCATTATTTGCATTAAGGGATTCAAAATGCAACTTGATCTGCAGGTAGCCCTGACCTCTTCCCCCTTCTCTCCCCACCCTGGGGTAGGGGAGCAAGTCCCCAAGCCCTGGCATTGTGTCAAGGTAACTGTGAAAGAGGACCAGGGCTCTCTGCAGGTGACAGGGTGATATCCCCAAGCTGTCACATACAGCTTCTGTTTCTTTTCAGGGGATGGAATCTCAGCCTTTCCTGAATATGAAATTCGAAACGGATTACTTTGTGAAGATTGTCCCCTTTCCCTCCACTAAAAATGAAAGCAATTATCACCCATTCTTCTTCAGAACCCGTGGTGAGTATGGGCTCTCCAACCTGGCTCCCAGGAGCAGATCTTTAGTTTTTCTCTTAAACCAGAACACTGCTCAGCTCTGTCTTCTGGTGGTGGCTGGGATTGAACTTGGGACCTCACAGCCATAGGCATGAAAGTCTCTGCATAATTTAACCACTACCCTGTCTCCCAGTTCAAAATTTTCCTTTTCAGGAACTGTTATATCTGTGTTCACTTCTATACAGGGGCAATCCTGGTGAGGAGAAAAGTAGTTTCTAGAGTTAAATTTGACCCAGACAGTATTCATCTACCAAGATACCCATTCTTAGCTTGTTTTACACTAGATGTGATAGCTAATTTTCTTTTAAAGATGTTAGGAAGGCATGTAGTACAACAATGTGATTTTTTTTCAAAGACAAGGAATAAAATGCATAAGTTGATCTTGAGGGTAAAGAATAGAGCATGAATATGATTCCATTTCTGGAGTTGGAAAAGAGCTCACCCACTAAGGCTTACCCACTAGGCCTTGCAATGTATGCTGCCTTGATTCAAGCCATGGTGCCACATGGGAAGTGCCATGATACCAGGGAAAGCTCTGGTACTGTGGTATCTCTCCCACTCTCTGTCACTACATATATCTGAAATAAAATGAATAAAGAACACCATCCCGGGAGTGTTGAAAATTGCATATACAGGGGGGCCGGGTGGTGGTGCACCTGGTTGAGTGCACATGTTGCAATGTATAAGGACCCAGGTTCGAGCCTTTGGTCCCCACCTGCAGAAGGAAAGCTTTGCGAATGGTAAAGCAGTGCTGCAGGTATCTCTTTGTCTCTCTATCTCCTCCTTCCCTCTCAATTTCTGGCTGTCTCTATCCAATAAATAAATAAAGATTTAAAAAATTAAAAAAAGAAAATTGCATATACATGGTGCCCTAGCACTGAAGGAAAAGAAAGAAAGAAAGAAAGAAAGAAAGAAAGAAAGAAAGAAAGGAAGAAAGACAGAAAGAAAGACCCATAAATGATTCCATTCTTCCACTTGTGTTTAGCATCATGGCATCTGTGAGTATCAGCTGATGCTTTCAGGACTAGATTAAAGAAAATCAAGAAGCCGGGTAGTGCTGTACCTGGTTAATAAGCACATATGTTATAATGCATAGGAATTCAGGTTTAGGCCCCTGGTCCCTACTTGTAGGGGGAAAGCTTCACAAGTGGTGAAACAGTTCTGCAGGTGTCACTCTCCTTCTCTATCTCCCCTTTCCTCTCAATTTCTGGCTGTCTCAATCAAATAAAGGTAATTTGAAAAAATTTTAAAATACATATTAAAAAAGCAAGAAAATCAAGCAACCCCACACACACAAAACCCGTTGCACTATCTCCAGAAACCCAAGTCCTTAAATTTTGAGTTTTGTTTTGTTTGTTTTTAGACCACTGCTTAACTCTGGCTTGTGGTGATGCCAAGAATTGAACCTGGTACTTAGGAAAGCCTTTTTGCATAACCACTGTGTTATCTCCCCTGCCCTTGTCAGGCTTCTAAAATCTGGATGACTTTGCTATTTCCATTTATTTGTCATAAACGGAACTGCCTTGATGTTTTTTCATGATATGATCTAAGATTTCCATTAGCTTCCAATGGCAGAGTACTGAGAGTTGTTCTCAATAGCCCTCAGTGGGACATGTTTGTATTTTATTGAGTTGTAGGACTCAAAAAACTATCCTGCTAAGACTGTGTCTGTCTCTTCACAGCCTGTGACCTGCTGTTACAGCCAGACAACCTGGCCTGCAAACCTTGTGAGTATAACCTTCCCTGCCCTTTGTCAGAATGCTGTTGCCAGAGGGTAGGGTGGCCTCCAGGTGCTCACTCTGATCCTTCTTCCTGCCAGTCTGGAAGCCTCGGAATCTGACCATCGCACAGCATGGTTCAGACATACAGGTGACCTTTGACCCTGCGCCACCTGCCTTTGGCTTCCGCTTCTTCTGTCTCCACTACAGACTCAAGCATGAAGGTCCCTTCAAGCGAAAGGCCTGCAAGCAGGTGAGCTTGTTGGTGCTCATTCATGAGTACTGTGCATGTGTCCTGGGTCCTGGGGTGTGGGTGACTCTGTGAACCTCAGATTTCAAGGAGGCAGCAGCCTGTAGCTACTCTAGCATGTGCCACTGGACCCTTACACCCTGTACATCTCCATCCAGCTGACCTGGGGGGACAGAGCCTAGTATAAAATTTTACTGGGATAGCCCAGGAGGTGATGGAGTAGTTACAACATTGAACTTTCAAGCATGGGGTCCTGAGTTCCATCCCCAGCATTGCATGTGCCAGAGTGATTCTCCGCTTCTCTCTCCTTCTCTCATGTTAACAAATAAGTAAATCTTAGCCTTAAAAAAAGTAAATATTAGCACTTAAAACATTATTGGGGAGGAGTCAAGAGATAGCTCATCTGGTAGAGCTCCTGATCACTACTTGGGAGCACCATTGCAATTGGGAAGAAGCTTCATGAGTGGTGAAGCAGTGCTGTGGTGTCTCTCCTCTCTTTCCCTCTATCTCTTTCACTCTATTTCTAGGAAAAAACTAGTCTGCCCAGCAGTGGTGGATCACCCAGGTGTGAAATCCCAATGAAGCCCTGTCAGAAATTTTTAAAAAAGTATTACTAGTGAACCAAACATAATTCTAAGCATGGAATATGACAGGGTACTTTCTCAAAGTTCAGATGATGTAGCAGATAAGCACAGTTGCTTCCTGATGGAACGTTTTAGAACATAATTGAGACTTGTAGCCAGTCTCTTTTAGTTCTGAGGGGAAAGAATTGGTCCTGGTGGGGGCACACCTGGTTGAGTGCACATGTTACAATGTGAAAGGACCTGGGTTTGAGCCCCCAGTCCTCACCTGTAGGGGAAAAGCTTTGGAAGTGGTGAAGCAGGACTGCAAATGTCTCTGTGTCTCTCTTCCTCTCTATCTCCCCCTTCCCCCTTGATTTCTGACTGTCTTCAATAAATAAAGGTAATACAATGGAAAGTGTTAGAGTGGCATTGTAGTAATATCATGTGTGGCATTGTAAAATGTCCTTTGGGAGGCAAAGTCACTCTAGTAGAGGACAACTGGCCTATCATCAAATATTTTTCATCACAACATTTAACATCTTTTTTTTTTGCCTCCAGGATTATTGCCTGCACCATGAATCCACTGCTCCTGGAGGCCAATATCCCCCATTTTGTTGCCCTTGTTGTTGTACCCTTGTTGTGGTTATTATTGTTATTATTGATGTCATTCGTTGTTGGATAGGACAGAGAGAAGTGGAGAGAGGAGGGGAAGACAGAAAGGGGAGAGAAAGACAGACACCTGCAGACCTGCTTCACCGCCTGTGAAGCGACGCCTCTGCTGGTGGGGAGCTGGGGGCTTGAACCGGGATCCCTCCCCAGATCCTTGAACTTTGCGCCACGTGCGCTTAACCCGCTGCACTACCGCCTGACCCCCAACATTTAATATTTCTATCTAAACATTTCTTATCCATGTTAACTAATTTATTTAGTGCCTTATTATGTTCATTGTATTAGTCTTTGGTGATAAATAAATGAATATATAAGGAAAAAATAAATAAATAAATAAATAAAGGTAATAACAAAAATTTTTAAAGAGGAATAGATCCTGGTGACCTTTATCCAGGAAGTGATTTCTTTTCTTTTTTAAAAGATTTTATTTATTTATTAATGAGAAAGGTAGGAGGAGAGAGAGAAAGAACTAGACATCACTCTGGGACATGTGCTGCCAGGGATGGAACTCAGAGCCTCATGCTTGAGGGTCCAATGCTTTATCCACTACGCCACCTCCTGGACCACCAGGAAGTGATTTCTTTTTCCCCATTTTGAAAAAAGTTGTATTAAGAGGCGAGGTTTTTTTTTTTGTTTTTTTTTTAAGAATTTGTTTATTTATTCATGAGAAAGATAGGCAGAGAGAGAAAGACCCAGACACCACTCCGACACATGTGCTGCCGGGGATTGAACTCAGGACCTCATGGTTGAGAATCCAAAGCTTTATCCACTGCGCCACCTCCCGGACCACAAATTGTGTTTTGTTTTTTTTTAACTCTTTGTGTTATTGCAGGAACAAAATGCAGAGACAACCAGCTGCCTCCTTCAAAATGTTTCTCCAGGGGATTATGTCATTGAGGTGTGTATAACTAAGAAAATCATATTATTCTACAGAGCAAGTCTAGCTCACAGAAAAGTCTGTTTACAACATTAAAACTTTAAGCCATTGAAAATGTGTATAGCTATAGTTTACATGGTACTTTAAAATATTTATTTATCTTGAATAGAGACAGAAAATGAGAAGGGAAAGGGAGCTAGAAGAGGAGAGAGACACCTGCCACACAGCTTTATCACTCCTGAAGCCTCTCCTTTGCAGGTGGAGACCAGGGGCTTAAACTTGGGTCTTTGTGCACTGTAACGTGTGTGCTTAACCAGGGGTGCCCCTGCCTGGCCCAGCTTACATGGTTCTTAACATACTATTTTACTTTATTTAATTTTTAATTTTTTATCTTTATTTATTGGATAGAGACAGCCAGAAATTGAGAGGGAAGGGGGTGATAGGAAGAGAGACAGAGAGAGAGACATGCAGCCCTGCTTCACCACTTGCAAAGCTTTCCCCTGCAGGTGGGGGCCGAGAGCTTGAACCTGGGTCCTTGAGCACTGTAACATGTATGCTCAACCAGGTGTGCCACCACCCAGTCCCTATTTTACTTTATTTGACAGGACAGAGAGAAATTGAGAGGAAAGGGGGAGGGGACCAGTTGGTGGCACATCTGGTTGAGTGCACATGTTACAATGCTCCAGGACCCAGGTTCAAACACCCAGTCCCCACCTGCAGGAGCGTCACTTCACAAACAGTGAAGCAGTTCTGCAGGTGTCTTTTTCTCTATCTCCCCTCCCCTGTCAATTACTCTCTGTCCTATCCCCCTCCCAAAAAAAATGGCTGCAGGAACAGTGGATTCACAGTGGAGGAACCTAGCCCCAGCAATAACCCTGGAGGCAAAATAAGACAGAAAGAAAGAAAGAAAGAAAGAAAGAAAGAAAGAAAGAAAGAAAGAAAGAAAGAAAGAAAGAAAGAGAGAGAGAGAGAGAGAGGGAGGGAGGGAGGGAGGGAGGGAGGGAGGGAGGAAGGAAGAAAGTAATTTGCATAACTATTATACTGTCTCCCCAGCACTGTCTCTGTCTCTATCTGAAAAAGTCAGCTTGGAGTGGTGAAGTCCTGATGGTGGCAACAACAAAACTGATCCTTGAGTTTTTATTGTCTATTTCAAATAAATATTTTATATACCCATATAGACCTAGATCACATAACTATGATTTAAAATTTCTACATACTGTTTCTACTCACATTATAAAGGTGTATGTTAAAAGGCCTTAATATTAAAGTTTTGGTTTGGTAGTGCAGCAAAGCAAGAGTTGTGCCCATTATATCTGCCCATACCACTCTATGTTCTGTATAAATGTGTATAAATTCTAGATAGCATTCAAAAGAGCATGCAAAAGAAATGATTTTTCTGTTCTTTGATTTTCTGTTCCAATATCAAACTGGTACAACAAAAATGCCTTGGTTTCATTCTCTGTTGCCATGTTAAACACAACAAAAGACAGAAAAGAAAAACAGGAAAGAAAATCAAAGTTGTATTCAGAACGTCAGCAATCAAAGACAACATGTCTTAACATTTTGGTAGAAGCATCAGGGTTTTGAATTACCCTGTAGCAGTTAGTGGTTTTGAGCTGACACACCCTCTTGAAGCATTAATGGAGGCCCAGCAATGCCAGGTAGGATGCCATTATAGTGGAAAATCGTTAGGCTGGGGAACTCAACAAGTGATTTCATGAACGAATCAGCAACCTTTTGACTCATGAAACACAGAGTGGCCTTGAGAATGTTGAGATAATCAATTGAGTTATATCTGACTGTGAGCTAAATTTAGGCCTGTCCCAGCAGCTTTTCCTCCTACCCCCATGGATAGAGAAACGAATCTGTTGAGCTGCTTTCATGAACCAGTAATAATGCAGCGCTCTTTCTTTTGCAGCTGGTAGATGACACAAACACAACCAGGAAAATTGTGCATTATACCTTGAAGCCAGGTAAGCACTATTTTGTTTGTAATCCTGATTCTGGTAGATAGTCCATGTCTTCTGTGCTTCCTGGTTTCCAAAGACAAAACACACAGGCCAGCTTGAGCTTCTCCTAAGTGAGTTCTCTCAGTTCTGATTTTCCTTCCATCCCTATGTGAATGCCTGGAAGATCAAAGCCAGTGTGGTGTGTGTCTCTGAGACCAAATAAATAGTCAATTGTCCTGGGTAGAAAAGTGGTGGGAGGGACGGTTTCCTTAGGCAAAATTCTCATTCATAGGCATTTGCTATAACAGCTAGACTCTGAATTGTTCCTCTACTGGTCTTAAAAAAAAAAAAAAGAACCCTTTTAAAATTACCAAACCTGTGCGAGGAGGAAAGAGGGTCCCAGAAAAAGGGTCAAAGAACCTGTTCTGTGAGTTGTACTTAATAAGATGGAAAAAAAAACTCTTTGAACTTGTTATGCTGCTTAAGCTCAAAAACCTTCTCTTTGAAACCCACCTAGTGCATTCCCCATGGGCCGGGCCCATCAGAGCCGTGGCCATCACTGTGCCACTAGTGGTCATTTCTGCATTTGCAACGCTCTTCACTGTGATGTGCCGTAAGAAGCAACAAGGTATCTCTCTCTCTCTTTTTTTAAATTTATTTTTGTATTACAGAATTACATGTCGACAGTGATTTGAATCCACACCATTCCCATCACCAGAGTTCTGAATCTTCACTCTCCCCACTGCAATCCACCACAGTTCCCCTAAGATTGTAGACATGGGCCAACTATCATCTCTACAACTATCTGTCCACATTTATACATAGTTGCCCCTTCTTTTTCTGATTCATTCCTCTCTTCCCCTCTTTGCCCTTTGCTATTGTGTGATGGTAAAGTGGATTGAGCCTAGGTCTTCTCCCATGATGAAATTCTGCATTCTTTGGGGCCAGGTGGTGGCACACCAGGTTGAGCACACATTACAATGTGCAAGGACCTAAATTCAAGCCCCCAGTCTTCACTTGCAGAAGGAAAGCTTCATGAGTCATAATACAGTGCTGCAGGTGTCTCTTTGCCTCCCTTTCTATCTCCCCCTTCCTTTTGATTTATGGCTGTCTCTATCAGATTAATAAAAATAATAAAAATATTTTAAAAGTGTACATTCTACCAGATGAACTATCTTCTAGCTCCTATTTATTTTATTTTTTAATTCTCTTTATTTATTTATTGGATAGAGGTAGCCAAAAGTTTGAATAGAGGCAGCCAGAAGAGTAAGAGGGAGAGAAACAGAGAGACACTTGCAACACTGCTTCACCACTTGTGAAGCTTTCCCCCTGCAGGTGGGATATGGGGGCTTGAACCGGGGTCCTTGCACTTTGCACTACATGCGTTTAACCTGTTGTGCCACCACCCGGCCCCTGGTCCTTGCAGATTGTAACGTGCACTCAAAGAGGTTGCCACCACCCAGCGCCCCCCCCCCAGAGAAATTGAGAAGGAAGGGGGGAGATGGAGAGAGATAGAGAAGAAACCTGCAGCCCTGTTTCACCACTTGTGAAGCTTTCCCCTTGCAGGTGGGGACCAGGAGTTTGAACCTGGGTCCCTTTGCACTATAACTGGTTTGATTTTTTTAAAAGTATCAACAGTGCCAGTGCTAATTGGTCTAGCAGGTACATTTGGTTGCATGAACTCTTTCCTGACTCTCCCTACTGACAAGGATGGTCTCTGCAGTGCTCTGTATTCATCCCACATCACTTTCAGGTGAAAATCTAATTGTGACTGTTAGTGGCACCACCACAGAAGTCAGCTGGGTTTTTTTGTTTGTTTGTTTGGCTGGTTGGTTGGTTTTTTTGCCACTAGGGTTATTGCTGGGGCTCAGTGCCTGAACTGAATCTACTGCTTCTAGAGGCTTTTTTTTTTCCCTTTTGTTGTCCTTGTTTATCATTGTTGTTATTATTGTTATTGCTGTCATTGTTATTGGATAAGACAGAGAGAAATTGAGAGAGGAGGGGGAAGACATGGGGAGAGGAAGATAGACACCTGCAGACCTGCTTCACCACTTGTGAAGTGACCCCCCTGCATGTGGGGAGCCAGGGGCTCGAACCGGAATCCTTACGGCAATCTGTGCACTTTGTACCATGTGCACTTAACCTGCTGTGCTACCACCCAGCTCCGGAGCTGTTTTTTTTCTAGTTGTGGCCCAAGGGACCTATGCAGCTGGGGACCTGGGAGTGCTCCTCTAGGAGAACACATGCTGTCTACTCTTGATGTAGCATCAGAACCTGAGTCTTTGGAAATAGCACAGAGCATTGCTTCTGGGTACCAACATCATCTCCTTTTCCACCATAGAAAATATATACTCCCACCTAGATGAGGAGAGTTCCGAGTCATCTGCATACTCCACAGCACTCCCTAGAGAGCGTCTCCGGCCGAGGCCAAAGGTCTTCCTCTGCTACTCCAGTAAAGATGGCCAGAACCACATGAATGTCATCCAGTGTTTTGCCTACTTCCTCCAGGACTTTTGTGGCTGTGAGGTGAGAGGCTTTGTCTGTCTCTTACTCAAAGTGGGACCCCTACTCCTTCCTCTCCTCCCCAGATCCAGGCCCCCTTCCACGATACCTGTCTGGTTTCCACAATGGAGTCATCACCAAGTATTTGCTTACACTCTTTCTTACCTGACCAATTCCTGCCTGAAGGCCTGGAGTGGCACCCACCTGGCAGAAAGTCTGATAAGCATTAAAGAGAAGGGGCATGTTTGCATGGGGCAAATGACACCTGCCCCAGGAGCTAGGGGTGAGTGGGAAACTGGTGGCTCAGTACATACCGATGAGCAGTGGGAGGGCCAAGACAGTGTTGACTAGAGCTGTGGATTTATTTTTAATTAATTAATTAATTATGTTTTTGTTGCTGGGGCTGCATGTTGCAGGCTGTCATTTTTAGACAGACAGATCCTATAGCACTCCTCCAGTTCAGTGGGGGCCAGGCTAGAACCTGGTCATACATGTGTCAGAGCAGCCTCACAATGCAGGTGAGTTATTTAGCTGACCCAAGCAGTGAATTGAGACAATTCTCTGAGGGGGAAAAAGCAATAATACATAAAAAGCAATAATACAAAAAGCAAGTGGCAGTGCCCACTTGGCCTGCTCTGGTTTCTTACCCTTCCCTTGAGTTAAGCTGTGATATGTAGTTTTTGTATGATGCCATAATATTCACTATAAAGTCTGAAGCTTTCATGGAAGGCACACTGTTTTCTTGCAAATGTGAGAACTGTGTAGTAATTGTTTAAGACTGGAAGTTGTTTGTGCTTTTAAACTGCCTGCTAGTGGGATTCCAAGAACCTCTGCACGGGGTGAGTCTGCCCCCTAGTGTCAAAAATATGTTTTACAAATAGGCTGACATGGCTTTCCCACAACAAGAATGTTGAGCTTGGCCCATCAGCATATGTACGGAAAAGTAACTATAGACTCTCTGGTGACACATGGTATCTGCAGGTACAGACAGTGCTCTTTGCTCAACTCTATAAATAACTAACTTGAGGAGAAAAAAAATCTTATAATTATGAATATTATACTATAGAATATATAATAAGCTTAAGAAGAATGATAGTTTTTTAATTATTTATATTTACTTATTTATTATTTTTGCCACAAAAGTTATCACTGGGATTCAGTGCCTGCATGACAATCCACTGCCCCTGGCAGCCACCCTCCCTTTTTTTGTCTTTCTATTTTATCAGAAAGGACAGAGAGAAATTGAAAAGGGAGAAGGAAATAGAGAGACACCTGTACACTTGCTTCACTATTCACGAAGCTTTCCCCCTGCAGGTGAGAATTGGAGGTCTAAACCTGGGTCCTCCTGTATAATAAAGTATGAGCTCAACTGGATGGGCCACAACCCCAAGGATGATAACTTTAAAATGTTCTAGGGACTAGGAGATAGCTCACCTGGTAAATCATGCACTTTCCTTGCATGAGACCCTGACTTCAAGCCCCTCAGTACATGGGAAAACCAAAGAGAGTGAAGCAGTGCTGTGATGTCTCTCTTCTCTCCTGTTCTCTAATGTAAAGAATGGAAAAGTTAGCCTGGGGAGGCTGCTCTTTGTGCATGTGCATTTTGAACATGCACACATTTTTGAACATGTGCATTTCCTAGCACTACAGAAAAAAGATAATGCTTTAAATTTTTTTATTATCTTTATTTATTTATTGGATAAAGATAGCCAAGAATTGAGAGGGAAGGGGGTGATAGAGAGTGAGAGAGACACTTGCAACACTGCTTCACCACTCACAAAGCTTTTCCTCTGCAGGTGGGGACCAGGGACTTGAACCCAGGCCCTTATGCATTGTAATGTGTACACTTAACCAGGTGTGCCACCACCCAGCCCCATGCTTTTTTTTTTTTTAATGTTCTGTAATCTTAAACTTGAAAAAAAAAATGAGGAACTATAGTTAACATTTGCTATATTTCCTCCAAGTCTTTTTCTGCAAAGATAAATACATTGATGTAATTTTGCCTTTGGGAAGGATGAGAATGATTTGTTTGTTTGTTTAATCTATAGATTTAGTGGCATTTTGTACTATCAGCAGCTCTGTGTAAACCTTGATATTAAACCATGATAACATTTCACCATAGTGGGTTTATTTCAAATTGTTGAATTTCTCAGTAGTTCAATTTTGCCTCCTTTCTGAGGATTTTCCAGAGACAGATGACTGGAGGTTGAATTGCTCTAAAGTATCAACAGTCTTTATTAACAGATTTCTCAGTTGTTTACAATATTATAAAATTTCAAGAGTAAAGTTCCACATCTGCACATGTGAGTATAATACACCCACCATCAATGTTCCAGTGCCAGTACACCAAAGACACCCCTTTTCTCCTACCTGTCCCCTCCTATAACCACCAAATTTTTTTCAGTCTTAAGAGTAAATTTGATTATTATTACCCTATATCTATATCTGTCTATCTCCATTTTTTACAAACATTATTATTATTATTATTATTATTATTATTATTATTATTAATGAGAGGGATAGGAGAAAGAGAAAGAACCAGACATCACTCTGGTACATGTGCTGCCTGAGATTGAACTCAGGACCTCATGCCTGAAAGACCAACGTTTTATCTAGTGCGTCAGCCCCCGGACCACTCCATTTTTATATATAGCAAGGGAACAGTTTTTATTCATGCTTGATACATACCCTCAGCCTTTAGAATGTATTATGATAGTGAGAATTAGGAAAAAGTATAAAGCAACTCAAGGTCATTTTCAGCGAGTGAATGGATGTTGGGTATTGTTTTTGGAACAGAATAGGAAGACAGACATATCAGAATCCCTCCCCCCTTAAGAAACTGAGGCTGCTGTATTCAGGCATAGCCATTTGGAAATTCTGAACTTCAGAGGGGAAGACACTAGCACAGTCATCCAAGAGATGGTTTTGGCAGAATGGAATAAAAATTATCTGAGATAGTGATGCTTTCTGAGGGGGCTGGGCATATGTATTTTCCTTCTTAGCCTCCAGCTCCAAACTTGGTGTCATCATCCCCTCATCCCCAAGTAAAAGACCTCCTAGACCAGCGTGCTCACCTTTCTCTCCTAGTGTGAACAGGTTGTTACGATGTACAATTGACCAGGGATTGTGAAGAGGGGAGGTTCTTACTCCCTCTTCCTCAGTGTGAGTCACCTAGCATGTGGGTAACATTGGCATCTGGATCCAAGTACCATTTCCCTGCATACTTTGGGGTACCTTACCTGTGTAGCTATATCATTATGAGCACCATCCTCCAGCTTTCCCTCCCAGATCCACCCTGCAGAGCCCAAACTCATTAGCTGGACCAGCCCCAGTGCCTTCATTCTCTGTGCCACATTGAATCCCTTGAAGGCCTCACATGTGACTTGGGTGTGTGTAGAAGCTGTGTGCTATCATTACTATTATTGATAATTATTTAATTAATGAGAATGCCACCTGCCCCTTAATCACTGTTAGCACTGTACCTGAGAGTCCAGCACATCAACCTCCTACACAAAACTCTGTCCTTTTGACCTTTCCTTTGCAGGGGATGAATGGTCATTCCAGACCCCACATGATACTCAAATGTTAGTGGTTCCTCAAGGCCGAGCTACCCAGAGCCTGTGCACAGTGCTAACAGTGCTTAAGGGGCAGGTGGCATTCCATTATAACAAGTTCATTCTCCTTGCTTGGCCTGCAAACCATATAGATGGGTGATCCTCTGTGTTCTCTGCAGGTGGCTCTGGACCTGTGGGAAGACTTCAGCCTGTGCAGAGAAGGGCAGAAAGAGTGGGTCATCCAGAAAATCCAAGAGTCCCAGTTCATCATCGTGGTGTGTTCCAAAGGCATGAAGTACTTTGTGGACAAGAAAAACAACAAGCACAAAGGAAGCAACCGGGGCTCCGGGAAAGGGGACCTCTTCCTAGTGGCTGTGGCCGCCATCTCAGAGAAGCTGCATCAGGCCAAGCAGAGCTCGGCAGCAGCACTCAGCAAGTTCATCGCTGTCTATTTCGATTATTCCTGCGAGGGAGACATCCCCAGTGTGCTGGATCTGAGCACCAAGTACAAGCTCATGGACAACCTTCCCCAGCTCTGCTCACACCTGCACTCCCGGGATCATGGCCTCCAGGAGCTAGGCCCCTACCCCGGACTCACCAGCAGGAGGAACTACTTCCGCAGCAAGGCAGGCCGCTCTCTCTATGTGGCCATCTGCAACATGCACCAGCTCATTGACGAGGAGCCCGACTGGTTTGAGAAACAGCTGGTCCCCTCACATCCTCCCTTGCTCTGCCGCCCAGAGCCAGTGCTGGAGAAGTTTGACTCTGGATTGGTTCTAAATGATGTTACGTGCAAACCTGGAACTGAGAAGGACTTCTGCTTCAAGGCGGAGGTGGCCAGCCTCGGAGGTTTGCCCACCAAGGAGCACTTGGAGGAGGGTCAGCAGTTGGGGCTGGACGACGAGGTAGAGGCAAGGCTGGGTCCTGGTGGCTGCTCAGTCCTGCAGCCCCTGCTGCACTTGGGGAAAGCCACCAGTCCCTCTGACATGCCACGGGACTCAGGCATTTATGACTCGTCTGTACCCTCATCTGAGCTGTCCCTGCCCTTGATGGAGGGACTTTGCACAGACCACACAGAGACATGCTCGCTGGCGGGAAGCATGTCTTCCTCTTCAGGCCTGGGTAAGGCACCAGCACGGGGTTCCCTTGCAGCCCACAACCACTGTTCATAATTCCAGCATTCCTGAAAGTGGTCTTCTTCCTTTTTAAAAAAAATTTAAATTATTTGTTTGATAGGACAGAGAGAAATTGAGAGAGGAAGGGAGATAGAAAGCAAGAGTGGGAGAGAGAGATGTGCTTTACCACTTGTGATGGTTCCCTCTTTCAGGTGGGGACCAGAGGCTTGAACCCAGGTACTTGTGCATGGTAGAAAAGGATTTTTCTGATGTTGGTGCTGGCTTACTAGATGGTAAAGTTTCATGTGGCATGGACTGGAAGAAGGCACAATGGCTAAGGTGCTGGACTCTTAAGCATGAGGTCCCTGACATCATGTATGCCAGAGTGATGCTCTGGTTTTCTCTCTTGTAAGTAAATACACCTTTTTTAAAGCCTTAAGACTGGGTGATGTCACACCTGGTAGAGTGCACATATTACCAGGTGTAAGCATTCAATTCAAGTCCCCGGTCCCCACCTGTAGAAGGGAAAAGCATCACAAGCAGTCAAGCAGTGCTGCAGGATTCTTTCTGTCCCTCTCCCTTCTTCTCTATTTCTCTGTCTCTCATCAGTCTATCACAAAGAATGAAAAAGGAGAGAAAATGGCCAATAGGAATGGTGCAGCTATGCTGGCACTGAGCCCCAGTCACAACCTTGATGGAAATAAGCAAACAAACAAATGAGAGTCATGGGAAGTATTACAACTCCATGGATAGTCCTGATTAGTCCCAGACTGAAAATATTTACATGTATGAGCTGCAGAAATACTGATAACCAATTATATTGACTAATCCCCCCCACACCTAGTGCCCACAAAGGGTTTGATGTAACACACAGAATCAGCATCATGTCACCTTTCTGAACTTAAGACATTTTCTTGCCAAAATATGTTGGCTCCTAAGGCACATTTGTGGGGTTGTCTGTCCAGGGAAGTCTGGTCGCATCCTGCTAGTATCTGGAACCTGGTGGCTAAAAAGAGAGTTAATATACAAAGCCAAACAAATTGTTGAACAGCCATGGACCCAAAGGCTGGAATAGTGCAGGTGAAGTGTTGGAGGGTCCTCCATTTTGTAGACAGCTAGTAGGCATATTTTATATTTCAAAGGGCCTGTAGCTATAGTAGTGTTTTTTTTTTTCCTTGAGCTTGAAATCTGATATGCATGTGAATCCTAATTATTGTCTGGGGAGATGATGTCATGGCTGGGAAAAGGACCAGAAAGTTGGATCAGGGAAGAGAGTAGCTCCCCAATATGGGAAAGGGTTATAAATATTACTGTAAACCCTATCAATTTGATGTGATCTGGGGCCCATAATTAGCTTAGGAGCCTGTGTGACCTCTACATCCCTCTAGATCTAGACCACATTCTGTGGTCATGAGTAGGAACATTCCATGCTGCCCCAGTATTGACCCATCTTCCTCAGGTATATGTTGTCTATCCTCCCTTCAGAGGATGGAACATTCTCTACCATTGTTGATCCAGGTTGAGGGCAAGGTCCTATGGGGGCCCACAAAGGGGTCTATTTTGTTGTTCCTGATAGAGATGACTGGTAAAAATGGAGAGAGGGATTTATTTGAGGTCTAGGCCCATCAAGTCTG
Source organism: Erinaceus europaeus (assembly GCF_950295315.1). NCBI lineage: Eukaryota > Metazoa > Chordata > Mammalia > Eulipotyphla > Erinaceidae > Erinaceus > Erinaceus europaeus. The sequence continues at coordinate 33,650,959 of NC_080173.1, forward strand.
TTTGGGAGTCTCAGGACTCCCCGATTAGGGCTCAAGCTGGTGGAATGGCCTGATAGTGACTAAAGGGTCATCATTAAAGTGTGCCAGTCTCTTGCCCTTATTCAGCTTTTGCAGTCCTTGCTTTGCTAAGGTTAGCTTTGGAGTGAGTGAGAGAACTGTAATAGGAAGTAGGTGAGGAGGGTATCCAAGTCTAAGTGGACACTATTTCATTATGAACTTGATACTGGTTCACTGCAGACTATTGTGTATTTTTGCTTATATTTTGCCCTCATTTATGGATACATGTAAACATATGCTCTATCTTACAAGACATGGTCTATATCTAGGTTTTGGGACTTTGTTAGGAACTGAACCTCCTGGAGTGGAATTAGAGACTACCATGAAAGGAAAGGTCTCACCCGAGTGATGAGGGTGAAGGATTAGCAATCCATGCCTGATGTCTCTGTACATAGTCTGAGGTGAAGCATGCTGAGATGATTTATTTATTTTTTAACCAAAGTACTGCTCAGCTCTGGCTTATGGTGGTGCAGAAAAGGGGGGGATTTTTAAAAATTTATTTTATTTTAATGAGAGAGATACAGAATGATACAGAGAGAGACCAGAGCACTGCATAGCTCTGGCTTATGGTGGTACAAGGTATTGAACCCAAAACTTTGAAGCCTCAGGCATGCTGTTTCACCACCCCTGTCCTTGGTTCTTAAGTTTCACCTATATGTGACATCATTAGGTATTCATCCTTCTTCTGGCTTATGTCACCTAACATGATTCCTGCGAGTTCCATCCAAAGCCACAGCTGTTGAAGCTGGCTTCACAGACACAGCAGTCTCTCTCAGTTTAGTACAATCTCAAGAAGGATGGCCCTGCCCCTCTCAGAGCTCTGCAGGTGTCCCCCAACTACACCCATGAGCACTTCGGGTATGTAGACCCTTGATTCTCAGCCAAGGGAAATAGAACCTGTCACCTGTCAGTGGGGTGGATGTCCCCATCCTGAGCTCGTGAGAATGCCTGCCTCATCTGTGCAGAGCTCCCGCCCAGACCCCTAATCCAACCACCTGTGACCTGAGCACCTGCCCGTGTGATGAGTGTTGACATGTGACTTTGCCTTCTCTCTTTAGGTGAGGAAGACCCACCTGCTCTTCCTTCCAAGCTTCTCATCTCTGGAGCATGCAGAGCAGAACCCAGTTGCCACAGCTATGCTGACGGACTCCACGCGGTTGCCTCACTGTAACCAAACAGAAGCATCTAAGCATTGCCACTTTATCTGCCTCATCTCTCTGGCTCCCAGCTCATCTCTCTGGTTCTATGACCCACTTGGAGCTGCAGTCTCCAGCAAAGATATTTGGAGTGACACTTGGGGCCTGTCTTTGCTTTCCTCAGCCATGCATACTGTCAAAGCCTTCAATTTCCTAAAACCACTGGGACTCTGAAAGACACAGCAGGAAAAGACAACAGACCAGTCTGTGGACTTGAACCAGTCTGTGGATTTGAACCAGTCTGAGACAGCAAGGAAACCTGGAGAGAGAAGCAGTACAGAATCCACACTGATCAATCAGAATGAATTGATCTCTGCAGACATCACCTGTTTGTGTTGGCCACGTACAATTTGAAAAGCCTTGAGGGAAAAACACCTTTAGTGCCAATTACAGCCTCAGAAATCAAGTGGTGGTCTCTGGAATCCATGCCATCACGGATGATGCTTCTTTTATTTTCTGGTGTGGAACATGTGATACCAGGGATATATGGGGGAGGAGGGGAGAAAATGAGTTAAATGTCCAGAAGGTGACTGAATATGCAATTGCCTCTCATCAAATCAGTCTTTCATCTTAGTGAGTAGCATGGCTGGTTGTGGTGGGCATGGCAGGGCCAGACTGGCCAACCAGCTTTCCTGGAACTGGTTGAGCAGGCAGCAGGCACCAACACCCCACATCCACAGCCCCCTCTTAGTCTGAGTTGGTATCATGCTGGAGACAGGGCTTCCCACCAGGCTCTCATGCTTACACTGACTTTGCTGGGCTACGGATGTTTGTGCCTAGAAGCTAACTGGTTTTAAGAGACTGGTCCCCAGCTATAATACTAGAAGTTTCAGTTCCTACTTTGACCTCTGGTCCAAAGTTGTGTCCAGACATGAGGGCTCAGGAGCCATTAAATTCAGCAGTGCTTGGATGTGGGAGCTGCTGAGCTGGTTTTGAGTAATACAAAAACCTCTTTCTAAGAAGGTGAAAAGGAGGGGACTCTTGTCACAAAGAAGATGTGGACCTGAAACTGTTGAACTCTTCAGTCTGGAAGTGCCTTTCCCCTCACCCCACCCTGTGGCTCACATTTCACTCTGTGTCTCTCTTGTGCTCATCCAAGAAGAGATTGTCTCTTATGCTCCCAGGCTACCAGAAATAGGTATTTAGCATTTAGGAAGAAAAGGATTTGCTTTAAACAAGGAAAAGTTTGTGTTCTGTTATAGACTCCTCTACAGAATTTCTGTTTCCAGTGGGGGAAACCGTTGTTCAGGTTCCACAGGTCAGTCAGCAAATGTATTGCAATGCCTTGGTCTTCCATTTGGAAACCCTTCTCTCTGTGCCCCTGAGGGAGTGTGAGCATCTTTCTCCACCTTTTTCATGAGTGCCCTTGGGACCAGACACCCCGTTTTCTCAACATGCTCAGTGGGGACCATAATGTTCCCTCTGTCATCAAATGAGGGTGTTAAGGAGGACACTGAGAAATGTTCTGAAGAGGGTCAGAGCTGGGAAGGCTGGGAGTCTTCCTCCCAAGCAAAAGAGTACACACTGGGTGGGTGGGGAAGGGAGGGTCTGCAACCCCATTCGGAGGAAGTGGCCTGTGTGTATTTTTGTTGCTATACCACCCTTCCTGCTCTGGACAGGCAGCTGCTAGCTCTCAGGACAAGCACATCCTCCTCTCTGGAATCGAGTTTCCTACAGCTGCTCAGAGTGGGGAGAAAAGTGAGCTGCAGAGAGGTCATTGCTCCTCCTGCCCCTGCCCCCATCCCCAGCCAAGCATCTTATTGCAGAAGAGACAGTCCAAGTTGTTACCTTGGAATCTGATGAATACAGACCCCTACCTCCATGTGAGCCTCCTATCATGCTAGCCCTGATATGTGTTCTGAGGAGGAGATAGGACAGAGGCCCCACTTCAGAGCAGGATCAGAGAGCTTTCCCCTTGAGTCCAAGAAATGCTCTGTGCTACCTCTAAGAGTTCTGAGGGGGGCTGCTTCTAAGAAAATGTTCTGTTGTATGTGGTGAGTGAGGCTTCTTTGAGAAGGTGGTTCTAGGGACAGTGTTGGGGGCCTGGGGGACAGAGACCGTTCCATTGGGCTTCCTGAGTGTGGGAGGAGAGTTTGCCAAAATGAGCTCAGATGATACAGTAATAGAGAAAAATAATGTGGCAGTCCACAAATCAGGTGATATTTTAGTTTGGAGTTAGGGTCTGGGTGCTCAATTTGAAATCCCAATGTGGCTTGGGTGTTCAATTTGAAATACCAGCATTTGTGTTGCTCAACAAAATCAAGCTCAGCTAGTGAGGAAGCCACAGTGCCAGTGCCTTGCTGAGAACTGACTGAGAAGTTCCAGCTTCCTGCTTGGCCTTCTTAGTTTACCTTTGTCCCTTTTCTCCCCTCCCTGTCTCCTATTGGATTAATTAATGGGATTAATTGCTCTGACAGTGAAGACAAACCCTCTGTTTGAAGCAGAGCTTTATTTTCTAACTCACACATTGTTCCAGGAGATGGAAGTGATAAGATTCAGATAAAGGATGTGCCAGAGTTCAGGCTTGTAGATGTTTGGGAAATAGGACTGAACCTTAAAATGGTGTCAGTGAGAGGTCTTCATCCTGAGAGTCAGAGGCTCATGGCTGAGTCAGATGGCAGTCCAGGTTTCTAGGTAGCCAAAACTACAAGCAGTTGAAGGCAAGAGCCAGTCATTCATCTTAATTCATTAGTGGTTTACAGAGAGGATGCAGTATCTGACATCACTAGATGAAGGTGTGCATGTCTTTCAGAAATTGGCTACAAGTAACTTGGATTGCCTGGGGGTTTGGGGTAAGAGGAGGGCTCTAGGGCCCAGAGATGTCTCAAGAGGACTTGGTCCTGGCCTGGGAGGCTTTGTGACCTCCAGAAAGAATAGAAGTCATTTAGACACACACTTAGATATGGGTCATTCAGCTAGCTAATAGTTTTCTTGTTTTATGGTGGAACTGGGATCTCTTGGACTAAATTTCTAGATACAGAGACATGGGGGAGGGAGAGAGACATCACAGTGCTAGAGCTTCCCTTGGTGCTGTGTCACCTCCCATTTGGTGCTTGAACCAGGATTTGAACCTGGGCAAGGCTGAGCTGTGTCTCTAGCCCCAGGGAATAGTATATTCAACCAAAAAAATGAGGGGGCCATGAAATCATGAGACAGATTTTGGTTAATTTAGCAGCAACTGAAGACAGTCCCAGATCAGAATGTCAGGAGAACGTCTTTAGTAAGGAAGACATCACTGGAATCAGTGAGCAGTGAGGAACAGGTATTTAAGTTTGTTTGCCAAAGTTCGTTCTTGCTGCCTACTTCCCAGCTACAAGTATCTTTTTAATTTATTTCTAACTAATCTTTAGTTTTAGTCCCCCTGATTTAAGTGCCAAAAAACCGAGAAGACCACCTCCAAAAAATGTGGTTTTGAGGGAGCCAGGCAGTAGCACAGTGGGTAAGGTGTAAAGACCGGCTTAAGGATCCCGGTTTGAGCCCCCAGCTTCCCACCTGCAGGGGAGTCGTTTCACAGGCAGTGAAGCAGATCTGCAGATGTCTATATTTCTCTCCTCTTCTCTGTCTTCCCCTCCTCTCTCCTTTTCTCTCTGTCCTATCCAACAATAAGGGCATCAATAACTACAACAATAAAACAAGGACAACAAAAGGGAATAAATAAAAATTTAAAAAATCTCTTTAAAAAATATGTGGTTTTGTGATTTTTAAGAACTTTTCCTTTTGTCAGAGCCAAACATTTTTCCCTTTAAAAGACAACAAAATCTGTGGTCCGGGAGGTGGTGCAGTGGATAAAACATTGGATTCTCAACCATGAGGTTCTGAGTTTCATCCCCAGCAGCACATGTACCAGAGTGATGTCTGGTTCTTTCTCTTCTCCTGTCTCTCTCATGAATAAATAAATTCTTAAAAAAAAAAAGACAACAAAATATAGCCATTTTTCACCATTTTGTATTTTCCAACCATCTAATCTTTTTTTCTTTTTCAAGGGAAACTGTGTATATGGATTTTTATGTGAAAATACCTCCTTTTATGGAACTGGGACTCTTGCAAGAATAATCTCACCAATTTGGGTGTCCCCCTTCTTCTCCATTCACAGAGATAAAGAGGGAGAGGTGCCATAGCACTGAAACTTCTGTTATCATAGTACCTGCATATGGTGCTGGGGCTTGAACCTGGATCATATATTTGTGATGCAAGGACCTATGGTGGTGGTGGGTGTGTTTTTAAAATGTTGGCAATTAAATATAAACTTCAGGGGGGGCTGGGTGATAGCACACCTGGTTGAACACACATGTTACAATGCACAACGACCCAGGTTTGAGCCCCCAGTCCCCACCTACAGGGGGAAGGCTTTGTGAGTGGTAGAGCAGTTCTGTAGGTGTCTCTTTCTCCCTCTCTATTTCCCCATTCCTTCTTGATTTTTCCCTGTTTCTGTTACATAAATAAAGCTATTTTAATTAAATAAATAATAAAAACTTCAAGGAAATCTGGACCAGCATAACCATGGAGGGGAGAGGGCTGCTTTAGTCTACTCTCTGTCCATTTTCCAACTCTGCTCTGTAGATTTGAAGCATAAGTCATCCATGCCAAGGATGGCTGTCTGGTGCCACCAGAAGATGCTCTTGTTAAGTGTTAGCCAGTAGCTGGATTGCATCCTTCCACCCTTGCTTCCCCAGAGAAATTTAAAATGATTGTGACTGTGTTTCAACTGCTTTAGTAGCTTCTTTTTATATGCCATGGTATCTCAAAACAAACAAACCAAACAAGTTAATTCACTTCAAAACTAGATTTATGTTTTCCCAAGTTAAAACATGAGAATTCTATTTAAACTCTACGACTCTGTAAGATCTTAGGGTTTTAGCTTTTGACCTTATCATTTCCCCTCCTAGGTGTTAACACAATTCCAAACGTAGGCTGAGACTTCTTCATAAGGAACAGGCATTGTGAGGAGTTGGGCAGAAGAATCCTGAGTGTACTCCAGAACCAGGTTTCTGCTTTGTCTTCTATTTTAAATAATCTGTGAATCAACTCTGGTTGGGAGGTAGAAACAGTATAGATAGGGAAGAGAGCTTTTCCTGGTAAGTGAGATACCAGGCATCCTTCTGAGGTGTTGTGTTGGGTCATCTCCTTTCCAGGCTCGGGGTGAAAATAAACAAAAGGGAGTCTGACTGTAAGCCAATAACTTTTATTCTGATTTCAACGTGTTGGGCCCCAGGGAGAAAGTTTGAATTATCTGGTGTGTTTCCTTGTTTTGGGGCTGTGCCTAAGTTACTTCAGACATATGGCTATAGATGGGATCCTGGATCTCTAGTGAAGGAAATTCTGTAACCTACCCTGCTAATCAGACAGTCCTTTGTACTTCTTCCTTGTAGAAATTCAAACCAGCCTTTTGTTTGGCATGTAGTGGAGAAAGAACAGCTGGTCACCTTCCTTGCATTTGAAAAGCCACAGTGAAGTCTCCCTGGTGTTTTCATTTCAGTGATAAATAATCTTTCTCAGGCCATGCTTCATAGCTCTTGTTTTCTAGGGGCTTCATGTTTTTTCATAGCAGTTCTGTTTCTCAGCTTTACACTCAGTTCAGTTGCTCAAGCAGAAAAGGGTGTCTTGTGAAGACCAAACTCAGGATAGGGCTATAGGGGGAGTTCTTACATGTTTCTGGCTCCACTCACTGCTTATGTATCCAATCACTTTTTAAACAATGTTATGTCATCTGTTTTCATTTTGAGAATTATTTGCCACACATTTGGATTTTTTTTTCAATCAATAGCCCTCAATTGTATGTGGGTTCCCCCTGCCCCTGTTGTCAAACACTTGGTGCTTATTCCCGATGTGGTTAATGTCACTCCCAAACTTCTTCAAGACCAGTTTTCATGTCCTGGGTGGCAGCTACTGTTCACTCTGGATTGTGTTTTTATAGATCTCTAGACATCGCCTTTATTTCCTGATCAACATTTGTATTAAATGATGCAGATGTGGTCTAACTGCTGGTGAGACAGACAGCAGTTGCTAAGGGCTAATTTGCAAAGAGTTCAAGTGCTGACCCCTTGGGAGATATAGTCAACAGTCTTCTCCTGCTGTTTGCTTGCTCCTTGAAATTCAACTGGGACCAAGACTCCTCGGGAGCTCTTCATCTCCTAAGGGCTAGAGCCATTTCTCTGAACTTTGAACTGACCAAGCTCTGACAAAAGCAAACCCACCAGGTCTGCATATGTGATGTTGATAGCACGTAGAATTTCAGCTGAGAAGATTCAAACAAGTAGTCTTCTGGATGTCAGACAAGGTTTGCAGGGAATGCTGCTCCATTCATTGGACAAAAAAAAAAAAAAGGCCATTTGATTATACAAATGTGTGACTATTGATTACTAAAGGAAGACCCATGTGGTCACTTGCTATTAGCCCACCCCTTCCACACATCCCCCCCCCTTTTTTTTTGCTCTCAAGAAAAAAGTCTGGACATAACAAAAGTTTTATAAAAACCAAATGTATTCATTTAGAGAATAGGGGAATAGGGAACTACTACTTTCACTGTTATGTGTGTTGTTTTTGTTTTTCATTGCAGAATCTCCCTGTTGTTATGTTCTTGGGGGCCAAGTCTGTGGAACTTAGTAGTTATTGCCATTGTCTTTGTTTCTTCTTTGTGCTGGATGGAGTTTGGTGGGATAGCGAGCATTGGCAAACTGTAGCAGTGCACTCTTATTTTTACATTAAAAATGTCAATGTCTTATTTGATCTGTACAGACCTCTGTAAATAGATGACTGTAGACCACAGCCAACATTTGCAAAGTATTTTTTTGTACTGTAGACTTTCTGCATCAAATAAAACGTTTTGTGCTAAGATTGTAGCGATTTCTTGTTCTAGAACACCTTTCTGTTTCCTGAGTAGTAGTAGGGCACAGAGCAGTTTTCATAGTGTTCTGCCTCCAAAAAGGAAAGGTTGTCCAGACTCAGGAACAAAGATAGGAGCTCTGGGCAATGGCACACTCTATGGCAAAAACATGTTACCACGTGCAAGGACGTTTAAGTTCCCGGCCCCCATCTAGAAGGGGAAACTTCATGAGCAGTGGAGCAGTGTTGCAGGTGTCTCTCCCTATCTCCCCCTTCCCTCTCAATTTCTCTATCTCTATCAAAAGGAAAAGGAAAAAAAATGGCTGCAACTAACAATGGAATCATCATGTAAGCACTTAGCCCCAGAGGTAACCCTTGAGGCAAAAAAAAAGGGGGGAGAGGTATTGCCAATGCTTGTTGCACCTTTGAGAAAAAGACATGACTGTTTAACCATCCACCTTGCCCGCCAGCAGGCAGGCAGAAGCCAACACCTGTGTGGCTTCTGAATCTAGGACCAGGATACCTCAATTAGGAAGAAATCTGATCCTCAGAACAAATGGACTTCTTTGAAGAAATGTGAAAAGAGCCAGTGAAATTTGGGACCACAAACAAATTTCCTGCCTTTCCAGAAGACAAAAGGGTGCTTGTTCTTAAAACATTCTCACCTACTGTGTATTAGCTTCTTGCTGCCTATCAGTTCCCAACTCTGTCTCTGGAACTGCAATCTTGTGGCTACACCTCTGGACCTCAGTTTTCTCTCCCTCTCCCCCTCCCCTCCCCTTCCCCCTCTCCCTTTCCCTCCCTCTTTCTCTCCTCTCTCCTAAAATAGTCTTTAAAAAATTTTTTTATATTTATTTATTGGATAGAGACAGCCAGAAATTGAGAGGGAAGGGGGAGATAGGGAGAAGGACAGACACTTAGAGCACTTTCTCACCACTCAGAAAGCTTTCTTCCTGCAGGTGGGGACAGGGGGCTTGAACCCAGGTCCTTGTGCACTGTAACATGCACTTAACCAGGTGCACCACCACCTGTGGGCCTCAGTTTCTCATTTGCAGGGTTGACCAGTGAAAAACTACTCCATCAGAGTGGGGGAATTGAACAAGGTTCTGAGTGTAGAGTTTGTGCTCAGATAAATGACAAATACTAAGGAGAGGACTGTGGGTAGTCAGAAATAGCAAGAAAATAGACTTTAAGCTTTCTGGCCATCTGAAAAAGATAGTGGAAGTTTTGGATTTTGAGAACATGTGATTTTAGAAATTTAGTCTTCCTCCTTGCTTACTTGTTCTTCCCTGCTCCCTCTCTCCCTCACAAAGCACTATTGGTGCTCAGAAGAGGATATTCTGCCAAGTTCTGACCTCTTTTACTCTCTGCCATTTCTTTCTTTTTTTTTTTTTAATGATTTAATAATGATAGTCAAGACTGTAGGATAAGAGGGGTACAGTTCCATCATTCCTACCATCAGAGTTTCCACATCCTATCCCCTCCATTGAAAAAACTATTCTATCCTCCCCACTGATAAAGAGCTTTCCTGTTCTTTATTCCTCTGGGAGCATGGACCCAGGATCACTATGGGGTGCAGAAGGTGGAAGGTCTGGCTTCTGTAACTTCTCCGCTGGACATGGGCACTGGCAGGTCGATCCATACTCCCAGCCTGTTTCTCTCTCTCTCTTTTTTTTAAAGAATTTAATAGATTTTTAAAAAGGTTTTTAAAAATATTTATTCACTTTTGTTGCCCTTGTTGTTTTATTGTTGTAGTTATTGTTGTTGTTGTTACTGTTGGATAGGACAGAGAGAAATGGAGAGAGGAGGGGAAGACGGGAAGAGAAAGCTTGCGAAGCGACCCCCTACAGGTGGGAAGCTGGGGGCTCGAACCGGGATCCTTATGCCGGCCTTTGCACTTTACACTATATGTGTTTAACCCCCTGCCATTTCTTATTTGTAAGAGCCAACCTTTGAGTGCTTCATACATGATCATCTCATTTCACAGCTACTCTGCAACCTGAGTAATCTTGCAGACAAGGGCCTCCTAGACTGCTTACAGTATACTTGGTGGAGGTGGACTTTGAAACTGACCTTTCAAAAACAAAGGCAGTGGAGACCCCTATAGGCAGGGTGCTGGAGAGGATGTTAGTGTTGACCTGGCTGCTTCCTGTGCATATGTGCGTGTTCTCTCCATTTGCTACCAGAATTATTGCTGGGGTTTGGTCCCTGGGAGAGAAATCTGTCACTCCCAGTGGTTTCCTTATCTTCTTCCTTCCATTCCTTTCTTCCTTCCTTCCTTCCTTCCTTCCTTCCTACCTTCCTTCCTTCCTTCCTTCCTCCCTCCCTCCCTCCCTCCCTCCCTCCCTCCCTCCCTCCCTTTCTTCCTTTCTCATTTTTTTTCATTTGATAGTGCAGAGAGAAATAGAGAAGGGAAGGGGAGACAAGGAAAGAGACACTTGCTGTCCTGCTTCACTGCTAATGAAGTTTCTCCTCTGCAGGTGAGGATCAGGGGCTTCAATGTGAGTCCTTGCACATGGCAATGTGTGCACTCAACCACATGTGCTACCACCCGGCCCCTCTAAGACTTTTCTCCCCACAATCCTTTATGCATTCATTACCATACCCAACTTTTAGATTTTTGTGTGCAGTTATGCTTATGCAATTCCAGTGCCACTCCCACCCCCGCAGACTCTTTCCCCTCTAAAGCATGGCCCCACCACTCATGGAACTTTCCCCTTTTGCATGGTGCTGCCATGTGGTGGTCAGGGACTGGATTCCAGGCCCTCACATATGGGCCCTCACATATGCGCTCTACTTGGTGAGCTCTCTCCCAGTCCCTCTTTCTTTTTTTCTTTTATTCCTTTCTTTCTTTCTATCTTTCTTTCGACTTTCAAGTTCTAGGAAGCTGTTTGTAATGAGCTAAGCAGATGGGAAAGAGAAAAGAGAAACTGTCTTTGCTGGCCTACAAATAGTGGGTCCTTAACAAATGTCTAATCTCAGGGCCAGGTGGTGGCACACCTGGTTGAGCACACATGTTACAATGCATAAGGACCCACGTTCAAGCCTCTAGTCCTCCCCTGCAGGAGGAAAGCTTCACAGGTGGTGAAACTGTGCTGTAGGCATCTCTCTGTCTCGCACCCTCCCTATCTCTCCTCTCTCAATTTCTATCTGTCTGTCTCTATCCAATAAAAAAGAATAAAGTTTAAAAATTTTTTTTAAATTAAAAAAAAATGTCTACTCTCATCTAATCTATCCTCAGCATTCACGGGAACAAAATTGTAACTGAGGTGTGAGGAGATAGCACACACCTTACCTTATGGGAGGCCCTGCATTTGAACTCCAACATCATCTGGAAACATTACAGCAGCAGATGAGCTCCATGAATGGTGAAATGGTGTTGTGGTGTCTCTCCTGTTTCTATCTATCAAAAATTAGAGAATTGTGCCTAGGAAACTGTTGCTATACTTCACATTGGTTTGGTCTCATCCCCCCGCTTCTGGGAGATTGTGGTTTAGCCCCTGCTAGTTTCGCACTTCCCCTTCTCCCCACCCCCTATCCTACTACTTCCTGAGTTCCTGCCACAGCCGCCGGAGGAGAAGGATGCAGGACAGATCTGTGTGGTGATTAGTTTAGGAGTCCCTCTCTGACGTGGGAGGAGAAAGATGGAGGAGCACATTGCCCGCTCGTGAATAAAGATTAAACTGCGTTCTCAGCTCAGCCATGTGTCTCTGGTCGTCTCTGTTACCCACCCGTGAAGCCAGCCCTGCGATAACATATGGCACCTACACCGTGGGATGTGACCTGCCCATCCCCAGATAAGTGACAGTTTGGCTACCTATGCACTATGGCCTTCTCTTCTGCTTGTGAAGAGATCTCCAAAGACCTCTGCCCTTTCTTCATGAGACTGTTTTGCTGTATCTGGAACATTTATCTCTGGACCATTCTGTGATTTCCGCCCAACGCCAGCCCACATGAGCCGGCTTTCCACTGCGTGGCGCGGGGCATTGGGCATGGGCTCCCCCCACGCTGCTCGGCCACCGAGAGCAGGGCAGCAGGCATGGCGGGCAAGGCTGCAGCCCATCCTGGCCTCCACCCGGGGCACCTCGGCCCACGCCTTCGGCACGGCCTGCCCGCCCGTCCTCCTGCTATGAAGTCTGGACAGATCCTGGACCACCCGGAGACTGCGGGCTCCCTGCCGAAACTGGGACCCCTGGCTGAGATCCCCAACTCAGCTCTGAAGTCAGAAAAGCTAAAATACACAGAGATCCCTGCAGAGATCACTACCTACAATTCCTGGAGCTGAAGCTGCGCAAGAAGCCACCACTGGACAACACACTCCCCAAACGGCTAAGACAGTATAGATCTAAACTTGTGTTTAAAATGACATGTCTTCATAACAAAAGTTTTCCTCCTTGTGTATTGAAGACCATGTTTAAGTATATGTTTAAAGTTTGGTAAACATTAACTTTAAGGTTAAAAATGTAACTTTAAGGCTATATTCTTACCATTACCAGACAGAGTTAAGTGAAAAAGGTTTTCAACATAGTTCTCATAAAGGTAAAATTAACTTACATTTAAAGTCTGAGTTAAAATTTAGTTAAAAATCAATATATTTTAACTAAGTTAGTCTAAAAAAAAACCTGCGCACACCTAGGGTGTGTCTCCATCTTCAATGGGTGTAACAAAAGGTTAAATAGACTTGTTGATATGTAAAACTCTCGAATCCTTCTCAATTAAAAATGGTATATTGCACATTGGTTATGCTAATGATTCTCATGCCTGAGGCTTTCTTTTTTTCCCATGGTTCTGTTTACCTTTCCACATTTTATTGTTTAAACTTTAAACAACCTTAAAATCATACTAAAAAAGACCTCCAATTGTAATAGAGTTATCAGTTGTGGTAAACTAACCTGCTACAAGTTTTGTTTCATAGTAAATTAATTGCAGCGGTCAAGTTCTCTACAAAAAAGTGGAATTCCAACAGCTGACCTTCCTCATGCAACAATTCACCCCCCCCCCCCCGGTAATGCTTCGTTGGACATATGCTTTGGACTGGCACTTCTATCAGACTCACTGGTACACCTCTTGGACACTTTGCACAACTCTACAGCAGCTTCCCTATGCTGCTGGGTTTCTCAAAGATTGACTGCAGCCAGCTGCCTTGGGACTCTAGGCCATACCCCCGCCCCCATGCCAAATAATGCCCGTTGAGGCAAGTAACAGCCCCCAGAGGCAAAAGAAGCCCCCAGAGGCAGGAAATGTTTTTTTTAGCTGATAAAGTCTTGCCCACAGAGGCAAAAACGCCCCCCTCAGGCTTTCCCTTGGCAGCACACTGGTTCTTGTTGCTCGCTTACTTGTTCCTCCGTTTGTGCCAGTTTCTTTTTTGAAAATGCCTGTATGATATAGGTTTCTGTTCACCCCACACTCCTGATACTATGGTCAATTAGTTAAAAAGAAAAGGGGGGATTGTTGCTATGCTTCACATTGGTTTGGTCTCATCCCCCCGCTTCTGGGAGGTTGTGGTTTAGCCCCTGCTAGTTTCGCGTTTTTCCCTTCTCCCCACCCCCTATCCTACGTACTTCCTGAGTTCCTGCCACAGCTGCCCGGGGAGAACGATGCAGGACAGATCTGTGTGGTGATTAGTTTAGGAGTCTCTCTCTGCCGCGGGAGGAGAAAGATGGAGGAGCACATTGCCCGCTCATGAATAAAGATTAAACTGCGTTCTCAGCTCAGCCGTGTGTCTCTGGTCGTCTCTGTTACCCGCCCATGAAGCCAGCCCTACGATAACAACAGGAAACTGTCAGTGATACTGCTCAAAAGTGAGGCCCTGGGTTCATTTCCCATCACTGCATAAAATAAAGCTCAGTAGCATAACAAGTAGAAGAAGTAGAGAAGGCAAAGGCAGAAAGAAGGGAGGGGGAGGGTGCATCTTTGCAGTGAGACAAAATTCAGAGGAGGTCTTTGGGACAAAGAGTCTATACTACAAGACGAGTGAGCTTGCCTCCCTCGTCTTTTTCAGGAGATGGGGTGTTATACAGTCTTTCTGGAAAGACTGAAGCACATAATAGGGACAGAGTAATGGTAAGAGATATCATGGCCTCTGCTCTGCTAAGGCCACCTCTTCCTGCATGTAGGAATGTGGGCAAGTAGTTCCCTTGTTCTGAACCTCAATGTTTTCTTCTTTCTTTCCTTCCTTTTTAGTAGGTAGGACAGAGAAAACAGGGGTGGGGGAGACAGAGGAGGAGACAACTGCAGTACTGCTTCACCACTTTGCTGGTGAAGCTTTCCCCCTGTAGGTGGGGAGAAGCCTTGGTATTTTCATATGCAATATGAGACACTCAGCAGAGGGCTGTTATGAGGCTTAATTGAAGTGAGGCTGGATCTATAGTCCCAAGGCTGCACTTGGAAGATAAAAGGTGTTTGGTGAACAGTAGAGAGCAGATCTTGAGCTCTTTGAGGTCTATGGGAAACATATAGGAGCCAGTTATCAGCTCTCAGGAGCTGCAGCTCAGGGTGCTGTCAAGTGCTGAATTGAGGTCTTTCTTTCTTTCTTTCTCTTCCTTCCTTCCTTCCTTCCTTTCTTCTTTCTTCCTTTTTTAAAGATTTTATCTATTTATTAATGAGAAAGACAGGAGAGAGAGAAAGAACCAGACATCACTCTGGTACATGTGCTACTGGGGATCAAACTCAGGGCCTCATGCTTGAGAGTCCAATCCTTTATCCATTGTGCCACCTCCTGGACCACTGGAGGTATTTCTTAAACCCTAAGAGGAGAAGGCAGGTTCATACCTGACTGTTTGGGTGGTAATTCAGAATGAGAGGGCTTGGGTCTGAAGAGGGAGAGGGACTCCTAGAAAATTCAGGCCATAGCTCCAAGGCCTTGTGTAACCTGTGTCAGCTGTCTACAACCTTCCATTCATAGGCCTCTTTTTCTCTGGTTACCTTCTAGCCCTTTTAAGACACACTTCTCTCTCTTTAAATATTTTATTTATTTATTTGAGACAGAGAGAAATTGAGAGGGGGAGGAGGGGATAAAGAGGGAGAGAGAAATTTGTAGCACTTGTGAAGCTTTCCTCCTACAGGTGGGGACCAGGGGCTTGAACCTTGTTCCTTATGCACTATAATGTGAGTGCTTAACCAGATGTGCCACTGCCTAGCCACAAGAGACACACTTTTCTAGATGTGGTGGCTCCAAGGTCCCTGTGCCAAGGACCATGCACTCCTGTTCTAAATAGGAACAAAAGCAGAATTGTTCCTCTGACCCACTGTCAGCATGAAGTCAGGGATATTTCCCAATAGTCAGAAACTGGGGCTGTACCAAATGGAGAGAAAATAACAGCCAAGTAGAATGAGATAGTTCTGCCAGTTTTTTTTCTCACTCTTGCTGGTAAGAAACATGCCAGGGAGTGACAGTTGTCAGCATCCAGACACACTGCACACCTTCCCCATCAGCCTGGGCAGGGCCACATGACCCAGAACTGAAGGCAAAGAAAGGTGGGAGGTGCCTGCATGGTATACAGTCAGATGCTGCCTTTGGCATGTGCACCCACAGTTTTGTGTACTTGAAGACACTGCCCAACTGTGCACATGTGCAGTATTTTTGTAATATGTGTATATATATATTTTTTTGCCTCCAAGGTTATCGCTGGGACTCAGTGCCTGCACTATGAATCCACTGTTCCTGGTGGCCATTTTTTCCATTTTTCTTGCCCTTGTGCCCTTGTTGTTATTGTTGTCATTGCTGCTGGTGTTGTTGTTGGATAGGACAAAGAGAAATTGAGAGAGGAGGGAAAGACAGAGAAGGGGAGAGAAAGAAGACACCTGCAGACCTGATTCACCACTTGTGAAGTAACCCCCCTGCAGGTGGGGAGCCGGGTACTCAAGCCAATCCTTGCACTTTGTGCCATGTGCACTTAATCCACTGTGCTACTGCCCAGCCCCCTAAAAGTTTTTTTTATTAATGAGAAAGAGAACCAAAGCCTCACTCTGGCACATGTGATGCCTGGGATTATGCTCAGGACCTCATGCACTACTGCTTTCATTTATCCACTGCACTAACCCCTGGGATATTTCTAATTGTGCATTATTATTGGTAGAATTATTTTATTTATTATCATTATTATTATTCCTCCAGTGTTATTACTGGGACTTGGTGCCTATACTATGAATCCACTGCTCCTGGAGGCCATTTTTCCATTTATTTTTATATGATAGGAGAGAGAGAAATTGAGAAAGGAAGGGGAGAGAGGAAAATAGGCTTCTGCAGACCTGCTTCACTGCTTGTGAAGTGACCCTTCTGCAGGTGGAGAGCTAGGAGCTCAAACCAGGATCCTTGCATGGGTTCTTGCACTTTGTACTATGTGTGCATAGCTCAGTGCGCTACCACCCAGCCCCCAGTAGAATTATTTTCCAGCATTGTGCTTATCACCCTGAACTGAAAACTCAGCCTCCCACTCCATCCCTGAGCATGTATGTGACTTGTCCTCAGAAATATCTGTATGTCCCATCTGGGAAGTGAGGACCAATAGTTCAATACTGCACAGGCTGATAAAAGATTTGACTGTAAGGTTAGGTGAAGTTAGAGCACAGAGCCTGGCACAGATCCCCTGCCTATGAGATATGGTTCCTTGGGATGGGTTCAGGGGGTGTGTACTTATAAACTGAGACCCCTGAACGTCTACCTCAGGTCTGACTTGGGATGTAGAGGGGCTAAATCACCTAAGTGAAATTCTTATCTTCTGGAGGACTCAGCCCCACTGGGCAGCTGGCAGTAGCCTTCATGGGGGACGTCTGATTGACCAATGTCACTCCCTGTTTGAAATCACTAGTGTCCCTAGAGTGGAACCCACAGTTCTCACCTGCCTCGTGAAGACCTGGTGTACCCCTTTCTTCTCTATGGAAGTGCTCAGTATATACATATATGTATATTTTGTTGTTGTTTTGTTTTCCTCACTCCTGTGTTCCTGCCCTGAATGTTTTTTTTTTAAATTAAATTTATTTGTTATTGGATAGAGATAGAAATTGAGAGGGGAGCGGGAGATAGAAAGGGAGAGTGACAGAGAGACACCTGAAGCCCTGTTTCACCACTTGCAAAGCTTTCCCCCTGCAGGTGGGAACCTGGGCATGGACTTGGGTTCTTGTGCACTGTAATGTGAGCATTTAACCAGTTGTGCCACAGCCTGGTCCCTCCTGCCCTGGATGTTTGTATATGCTGTTCCTTTTCTCTGAAATGCCGTCTTCCTGTCTCCATCCCTCCCCTGCTGTCAAGCTTTCCCTGCCCGCTGTTCACTAGTGGTCTAGGTGATGCTTCCAGGAGTACTCCATTCAGCTTGTATGGTTATATGATGGACTTCTTGCCCACTGGAATGGCCACTCCTTGAGGCCTGGCTGGGCCCTTGCAGAGGCCCTCCCTCTAGACTCAAACTGTACTTCACAAACCAGTTCAGGGCTCCAACATTTACTCAGTAGCCAGTGGGAATCCATCACTACCTAGACTCTCAGTAGCTTAGGTCTGGCATCTACTGACCATCAAGGCCCCTGCAGCCTAGCTCTTCTTTACCCTCCCCTCTTCATGGGCTTTTGGAAGAGTGTGCTGGGCATCCACCGCTCCTGCTTTCTCTATCTTCTCCTGCTCATTCCCCTGCAGGGTGAGGTCTCAGCAAGGCCCACTTTCCACAGGAAACATCCCTGTGCCCCCGTCTGGGCTATCATACCCCTGGGGTGTCTCTCACCACACTCGGCTCCTAACTGCCTACTGTCTTACTACTCCCATACCGGCTGTGAGTTCCATGTAGTTTGGTGACAGTCACTACTGTTCCCCAGAACCTGGCATGGTGTAAGGTATGCAGCTCAAATCACAGTTAAATTGAATCTAAATGAAAATGCCTACTTGCTGGATGCCAAGTATTAGTGTGCAGATCTGAGGCACTTGCTAAGCTCTGGGTTAGGAAGGGAGCAAAAGCCCTGGATTATTAATCATAGGAATTGGTTGTGGTTAGGCCTTCCACAATGTAGGAGGATCACAAGTGGTTTTGGGAAAAAGGTTGTGGTCTGGGGTCTAGCTTTGCTTGCAGAGATGGAGTAGTGGGGCAGGTGTGGCTACTTGAGCAGGACCAGCTGGCTGGTCAGGAAGTGCTGGGTTTGATTGAGGTAAGGAGTCCTCTGGATGCTGTTAGAATGCAAGTTGATGTGCTCAATTTGCTTGCTTTCTGGACACAACACTGGGCTGTGAGCCAGAAAGAGGTCACTTGATGCTGGGAGGCTGAGTGCAGGTCAGGATGGCTGAAGTAGCTGTGAAGACAGCTTGAACACCTGGTGCTGGGGCTGGAGACCTGAAAGACCCCCATCTTTGATGAGGCTTCCAGGATTAGGAAGCTTCCACACCCCATCCTGTGAACTGGCACAAGGCAGGGATGACCAGACCTTACATCTTACAGAGAGTGAGAAGATCCTCTCATGGAGCCTGGTACTGCCACTTACCCAAGGGTGGGCCTGGCTAGAACCCTAGACCTGGGGCTAAACTTCTTCCTCTGACCTGGGGCTGGCTTCATTCTCCTTCCTTCCTTCCATTTTTTTTTTTTTTGCCTCCAGGGTTATTGCTGGGGCTCAGTGCCTGCACTATAAATCCACTGCTCCTAGAGGCTATTTTTTCCCTTTTGTTGCCCATCGTTGCTGTTGTTGTTACTATTATTATTGTTGTTATTGCTGTCGTTGTTGGATAGGACAGAGAGAACTCAAGAGATAAGAGGAAGACAGAGAGGGTTAAAGAAAGACACCTGCAGACCTGTTTTTACCACTAGTGAAGACACCTCCCTACAGATGGGGGCCAGGGGCTCAGACCTGGATACTTGTGCCAGTCCTTGTGCTTCATGCTATGTGCACTTAACCCACTGCACTACTGCCCAACCCCCTTCCTTCCTTCCTTCCCTCCCTCCCTTTTTTCTTTTTTCCTTCCTTTCTTTCTTTCCTCCTCCTCCTTTATTTTGCCGCCAGGTTTATTATTATTATTTTTTACATTAATAATTTAATGATTAACAAGGCTGTAAGATAATAAGGGCACAATTCCACACAGCTCCCACTACCAGAGTTCTGTGTCCTATCCCCTCCATTAGAAACTTCCCTATTCTTTATCCCTCTGGGAGTGTGGACTGAAGGTCTTTTTGGGGTGCAGAAGGTGGGAGGTCTGGTTTCTGTAATTGTTTCTCTGCTGGATATGGGTGTTGACAGGTTGATCTCATACCCCCAACCTATTTCTATTTATCCCTAGTTGAGTAGGACTCTGGAGAGGTGAGGTTCCAGGACACACTGGTGAGGTAGTCAGACCAAGGAGGTCAGGATGGCATCATGGTAGTGGCCTGCAATTTGGTGGCTGAAAGGTGGTAAGATATAAAGCAAATCAGTGGCTGGGTGGTGGCACACTGGGTTAAGCGCACATAGTAAGAAGTGCAAGGATGTGGAAAGATTTTGGTTCGAGCCCCTGGCTCCCCACCTGCAGGAGGGTCGCTTCGCAAGCAGTGAAGTAGGTCTGCAGGTCTCTCTCTATCTATCTATCTCCCCCTCCTCTCTCAATTTCTCTCTGTACTATCCAAAAAAAAGTTTTTTTTTTTTTTTTTTAAGGTGGCCTCCAGGAGCAGTGGATTCGTAGTGCAGGCACTGAGCCCCAGCAATAACTCTGGAGGCAATACATATCAAATTCTTCAATAAGTAGGAGCCAAAGGTAAGAATAGAGCAAATGAAACTAGGTGTCTTTGTGTGGAAAGAAGCTAGAAAGTATATTTTAGGTATGTTTCAGGTGGCCCATGACTTTAGTAATTTTTGCCTGAGCCTGACAGCTAACATACAGGTAGGCTAGGAATATTATCTGGGAAGATGGTGTCAGAGTTGAGGATAGGACTGGAAAGCTGGATTATGGCAGAGAGTAGCTCCCAAATATGGGGAAAGTATATAAATGCCATTAACCATTAACCCCTAATGGTTACTAATCCCTAGCACTGAAAAAACAGTATCATCTGTTTTCCATCTACACCATGCCTCGGCCTCGTGTGAGCTTAATGTGCAGCTTGGTGATACGAGAATCCGGCATGAAGCCCAGCCAGTCTATCTTGGCGTTACTCTCGATCGCACTGTCATTTCACGAACATCTCATAAAAACTGCAGCAAAGGTGGGCGCGAGGAATAACATCATTGCAAGACTGGCCAGCTCCTCATGGGGCGCAAGCGCTTCCACACTACGATCATCATCTCTGGCATTATGCTATTCCACTGCAGAATACTGTGCCCCAGTATGGTTCCGTAGCCCCCATGTCCACTTGGTCGATTCCAAATTATATTCCTCCATGAGGATAATTTCTGGAACCATCCGTTCCACCCCGGTTCCATGGCTGCCAGTTCTTAGCAACATCGCCCCGCCAGATATTCGTTGGGATGCGGCATCATCTAAGTTCATTTCCCACGTCTATGCTCGACCGTACCTGCCAATATACGCGGATATCTTCGCCCACCCTGTCCAACGCTTGACGTCTCCGTCACCCAATCTGGTCCCCTATGCCTACACTGAACTTCTCTGTTCCAGTCTCTTGGAAACAGAGTTGGCAGTCAGCTGAGGTAAAGAACAAACACCTCATCACAGACCCCTGCAAGCGTCAACCCGGCTCTGACCTAGCACGTTATGATTGGGCCCTCCTCAATCGCTATCGAACAGGCCATGGCTGGTGCGCCGCTATGTTCCATCGCTGGGGAGCCAGGGACGACCCGAACTGCCCCTGCGGCTCCAGACAGACTATGACCCACATAGTCAATGACTGCCACCTCTCCAGATTCAAAGGAGGTCTCGAAACTTTACATCAGGTTCAAACTGACGCTGTTGACTGGCTACGGAAGAAGGGAAAACGCTAGAAGAAGAAGAACCATTAACCCCGTCAATCTGACCTAGGGCCCATATATATTCACATTTAGCACAGGAGCCTGTCAGTCTAAGCTTGCAGTCCTGGCCACAGCTAGGAACATTCTAGGCTGCACTCATTTCAGGACCAATCTTCCTCAAGTGTCATACTAGGTAAACCCAGCCTTCCTTTGGAGAGTGGGGCAGTCCCTACCATTGCTGCTCTACATTGAGGGCAAGGTCCTAAAGAGGCCCACAAGAGGGCTTATGATGATGTTCCTAACGGAAGTGTCTAGTGATGGTGGAGGGAGGGATCTACTAGAGGTCTAGGTCCAGAGAGCCCTAGATGATGGGCCACCAGGGTTATTGCTGGGGCTCAGTGGCTGCACCATGAATCCACTACTCCTGGTAACCATTCCCCCCCCTTTTTTTTTCCTATTTGTACAGAGAGAAATCGAGAGAGAAGGGGAGATAGAGATGGATGGAGAAAGAGACACCTGCAAACCAACTTCACCGCAACACCCCCCCCCACACACACACACACACACACGCAGGTGGGGAGAAGGGACTTGAACCCAAATTCTTGAGCATGGTGATTTGTGCTTTTAACTGGGAACACTACCAGCCAGCCCCCTTCTTTTCTTAGAACCAAAGCATCACTCTGGCATATACTATGCCAAGGATCAAACTCAGGCTGTCATGCTTTAGAGTCCAATGCTTTATCCACTACACCACCCCCGGGTGAGTGGCTTCACTTGAGATGTGCCTGAACTATGCACCTGGCATATGAAAGCAACAACAAGTTCTCTCTTGCAGGTGAGAGTTGGGGGGGGGGGGGCTTGTGCCTTTTACCGGGTGGGCCACCTCCCAGCCCCTGAATCTCCTTTTTCTTTCATGGCTGAGTCCCCAGTGCAGGGCATGCCTTTTTCGAGACTGAGGTCTTGGGGACAGTAATCAGTTCTCCGCTGAGTGAATGCACAGACACCACCGCCTGCCGCTGCTCTCTCGGGCGACTCCCCGGAACCCATGGGACACAGGTGGGTGAGGGCGGCGCTCGTGGCTCTCTCTCCCGCTCACCCCCACCGTCCATGAAATCCGAGCTGGGGCTCATCCCACATGCCCAAGCAAGGCCAAGCCCCGCGGCGGGGTGGACGGCTGGGAGACCTGTCCCGTCAGTCACCCTGAGTCTGTGGCGCCGTCCAGGCGGGAGCAGAGCGCGCACGGGTTCCCCAATCGCGTAAATCCTCTCCGCAGGAGGGCTCAGGATGCGGGGAGGGGCGGGACTGAAGGCGTCACCCCCTTTCCTCCGTAGCTTTGCAGGAGCCTCAGAGTACTGGGAGGGTGGAGTTGAGTTTTTTCTTTTTAATTATTTATAAAAAGGAAACACTGACAAAACCATGGATAAGAGGGGTACAACTCCACACATTTCCCACCACCAGAACTCCATATCCCTCTGGGGTGCGAGGATCCACCTACGTGCCCCCGCCCAACCACGCCCCCACAAGAGCCAGACCACGCCCCCTAATGGCCACGCCCCGAGAGCCACCCCGCCCTGAGAGCCACCCCGCCCCTCCCTGCTGCGAGGGCCCTCCAGCTCCGCTGCGGAGCCCACAGGCGCTGAGGTGAGTTGGCTCCGCCTGGCCTGGGACCCCGCCCCTGCAGGCTGGACACCCCAGAGGGACGCTAGGCCGGGGGTGCCCCCTCTGCTGAAACCGCCTCCTCACACCCTGTTCCGAGGCGCCCCTCCCGGCAGTGATCCCGATCCCGTCAGCGGCTGCTAGCTCGCTGGCCGGGGACCCGGCGCGACCCCAGGAGACACTGCTGCACCCTCCGGCCGGTCCCCTGGTGGCGCAGCGGCGAAAGTTGCAGAGCACTTCCGGGAGGTAGGCGCCACCTGTCCGAAGCGCAGCCCTCTGCCCGGATCCCCGCCGCGTCAGGGCGCCCGGGGGCCGCATCGCTGGGGAACCCGGTCCTGGCGAGGGGGGCGGCGGCGGCGGCGGCTTTCAAACTGCGCGCGCGGCCGGGCATCCCGGGGAGGGGGCACTTGCGCGGGGGTGGGGGGGGGCAGCGCCGACCGGCTGAGTTGCGCCTGGAGCCTCTGAGCTGGCGAGCGCTGTCCGAGCGTGGACGTGGCCCCGGCCAAGTGGACACACAGAGCTTCCCTGGGGAAGCCTGCGCGCTGTGGAGACGGAGCAGCTCGTTCCTGGAGGACTCTGCTCTCGGGCAGCTTGCACCGGGCTTGCCAAGCCCTAGATGCCCTGATCTGGAAGCCACCCAGGTAGAATCACGTTCTTGTGTGCAAAATGAGCTCTGTGGCAGGCCTTCGCTGTGGGGTCGAGCAAGTTTTGTGTCACCCCTCTATGCCACATTGGGAGGATAACAGCGCACCCTGTGAGTTTAAGGTGGTGTCTGCCTAGAGTCTTTAGAATAATGCCAGCTAGGTGCCGTGTGGTAGTGGTTCCAGCGTGTTTTTTAAAAAAAATATTTATGTTCCCTTTTGTTGCCCTTGTTGATTTTTTCATTGTTGTTGTAGTTATTTTTATTATTGATGTTGTCGTTGTTCGATATTAGATAGGACAGAGAGAAATGGAGAGAGGAGGGGAAGACAGAGAGGGGGAGAGAAAGACACCTGCAGACCTGCTTCACGCCTGTGAAGCTACTCCCCTGCAGTTGGGGAGCCGGGGGCTCGAACCGCGATCCTTGTGCCAGTCCTTGTGCTTGGCGCCACGTGCGCTTAACCTGCTGCACTACTGCCGGACTCCTCTGCCGTGGTTTTTTTGGTTGACATTGGTCTGGCAAGGCAGCCACATCCCGAGCTCCTCAGGGAGGCCAGTGGGCAGGGCACAAGTGGTTGCGGTGACGTCCCCAGACACTTTGAATTAGTCTTGGGCAAAATGTGCCCCAGAATGTGAGTTGAGAGGTGGCCTTTGTTGGGGACACACTCTGGGGAAGTGGGTTCTGGGGTTTTCTGTGGCACTTTGGGATGTGACTACTGAATGTTTGCCTCTAGGGTGGAGTGGATACACAGTTTCACTTGATTCCTGCCAATCTGGGGCCCCCTGACAGGCTGACATCCTGGACTTTCTGTGTAAATGGGAATCTGCTTTGGGGACACTCATTGTCTGTCCCCCCCCCCCCCCCCCCGCAGTTTGACCCTTCTGTCAGTGGAATCTCCCTGTGTTGCAGGGAGTATCCAGGGGAACCTCCAGGAATGTCCCTGCAATGTACATGACAGGCATGGAGCACAGGGGTCTGTTTTTCCAGAAGGTTCTCTTTCCCATGGTGTATGCAGAAGTGGACTGTGAACTTTCCGTTCTCATCCCCTGTGCAGAACTGGTCCAGATTTTGAGGCAGTGGAAACACCAGGCGCTCACATGTTCCTGCACACTTGCTCAGCCCGTGGTTCAGTGGAGAATTCAGGTGTGCCTCTGCTTGAGAACATCTGATAAGAGAGGTCAGCAGGGGAAAGGAGAAGCAAGCCCTGGAAGTAAGGATTGTTGGCTTGTGGTGGGGCCCTTAGTACATTTGAGCTCAAACAGCTCAAAGATGTCTCAGTCCTTTCTTTCTTTTTTTTTTTTTTTGCCTCTAGAGTTATTGCAAGGGCTTGGGCTTGGTGCCTGTTGTTGTAGCCTTGTTGTGATTATTATTGTTGTTGGATAGGACAAAGAGAAATGGAGAGAGGAGGGGAAGACTCATAGGGGGAGAGAAAGACACCTGCAGACCTGCTTCACCGCCTGTGAAGCGACTCCCCTGCAGGTGGGGAGCCGGGGGCTCGAACTGGGATCCTTATTCCAGTCCTTGTGCTTTGCACCACGTGTGCTTAACCCGGGTGCTACCACCCAACCCCCCAGTCCTTTCTTTGTCCATGCTCTTCCTCTGGTAAGCACTCCTGAACTGCTTCTTCTCATATCTGCCTCCATCTTGCCCTTTAGCTCAGAAGTCTCTTTTCTAGAGGATTCCTTCACCTGTCTGTCCAAAACATCTCCTTCCAATGTCACCAGTAACAGTGGGTCAGGAATAGCAGTAACACTTTTTGTTGTATTTTATTCATGCAACTTAACTTGAAATGATCTTGACTCATGTATTTCCTTATGACTTCATTGTCTGCAGCCACCCAGGAGAGTATAGAATCGAAGAAAACAGATGTGTTACCTGTTTCCTCTCTGAACTCTGGTCCTTGGCACATCATAGATGCTTAATAAATATTTCTGAATTACAGAATGAATGTTTACTGAGTGAAAAAAAGTGGGGCAGGAGTTTTTCTTTGTTTTGGTTTGTTTTTAAATATATATTTTTAATTTTTATTACCTTTATTTATTTATTGGATAGAGACAGCCAGAAATTGAGAGGGAAGGGGAGGATAAGAAGGAAGAGAGACAGAGATACCTGCAGCACTGCTTCACCACTTGCAAAGCTTTCACCCTGAAGATGGGGGCTGGGGACTCGAACCCGGGTCCTTGCACATTGTAACATGTGTGCTTAACCAGTTGCGCCACCACCCATCCCTGTTTATTATTATTATTATTTTTTAATGAGAGAGAACACAAGAACCAGAGCATAACTCTGGTACCTACAATGCCTGGGATCAAATTCAGGACCTTATCTTTTAAGAGTTGTGGTATGTGGGCCAGCAAAATAGCTCACTTGTTTAGTGTGTTGCTTTGCCATGTGCACAACACAGGTTCTAGCCCAGCCTCCACTAGTTGAAGGAAACTTTGGTGCTATGCGTTGTGTTCTCCTCTTTCTATCTTGCTTTTTCTTTAAAATTTTTTTTTGTATTATCTTTATTTATTTACTGGGTAGAGACAGCCAGAAATCAAGAGGGGAGGGGGTAACAGAGAGGGGGACAGACAGAGAGACACCTGCAACATTGCTTCACCACTCACAAAGCTTTCCCCCTGCAGGTGGGGTCTATCGTGTTTTTTCTTTCTGAAAAAACTCAATAAAGCAATAAAGCTTTGGAGATGACACCCTCCCACCCACACACACAAGCACACAAAAAAGTAGTGAGATGTAAAGGAAATGGCTATCAGGAGCTCCCAGCTAAAAGTGACCTTTAGGGGGAGTTGGGTGGTAGCGCAGTTGGTTAAGTGCAGGTGGTTCAAAGTGCAAGGACAGGGGTAAGGATCCCGGTTTGAGCCCCCAGTTCCCTACCTGTAGGGGAGTCACTTCACAGGCAGTGAAAGCAAGTGTCTATCTTTCTCTCCCCCTCTCTGTCTCCCCCTCCTCTCTCCATTTCTCTCTGTCCTATCCAACAATGACAACATCAGTAACAACAACAATAATAACTACAACAATAAAACAACAAGGGCAACAAAAGGGAATAAATAAATATTAATATATATATATAATTTTTAAAAAGTGACCTTTAGGAAGTTCACATACTTCAATCTGCAGTTTAAATCACTTCCACAATCTCTCCTCTTAGGAGTTGCTTAACCTGAATTTGGCTTCTCCCAGTGGGCAACTCCAAGCCTGTTGAGAAGTCCCTTCTACTGGAGGAGAGATGTGATGGAGAGACTCTGTTACAGCCCCATTTCTCTTCTGATGGGGCCCTCAATCTTTTGCATAGTCTACTCTGACCTTCCCATCAGCTTTGTATCCAATCTTCCTTCACTAATCGTGGGCCATTCCAGTGAGCCGTGGCTACTTCTCTGCCTTCACCGGGGGTTATGGAGTCTTATGTCATCAAAGGAGGTCTGAGGTGACAAGATATCAAGAGAAAACTGCAATAGTTTAGAAACCTTCAAGGCCAAGGTCTGCTTTGCTCAGACCCCAGTTGCTGTAGTGAGCCAAGAATGTGGGGACACCAGGGTGAAAGAGGCAGGTCAAGCTCTGTGTTTTTTTCTTTTTTCTTTTTTTTCCTCTCTGTTGTTGTCTCCCCAGGTTTTTCTGGATCATTCTTTAATCAATTTTCATTTGCTATGGTCCTCACTCTAATTTTCAGATTTAATCCTTCAACCCATTATCTAAATGGTTTGTACAGATATTGTTGGATTCATATCACTTTTTATGTACAGGTTGGAACTTGAGTGTAAGTTTGTTTGAATTTATGAATCTGATTTATTGAGTCAGTTCAGGTGTCTGCGTGGGAGAGCAGTGGTATGGTAGGTGGAGTTGGTTCTGCGGTGCAGAGCTGCAGAGATTAGCTTTGTTTCCGTCTTTAGTGAAAATGGTCTGTTGAGTTAGGAAAATGGATGCCCTTTTCTCTTAAAAAAAAAAGACAAAGAAAAACTTTGCAGTTAACTGAAATCATATCTGAGCTACTTGGTTTGTGCATGTCATTTATGTAGGAATCTCTTAAGAGGGAGGACTCTGAGGACTCCTGTAGTAGCAAAGGAAGCTGGCAAGGGCCAATGAGGTAGCTCAGTGGCACAGTGTTTGTCTTGCATAGG
The DNA here is from genome assembly GCF_950295315.1 of Erinaceus europaeus. Classification (NCBI taxonomy): domain Eukaryota; kingdom Metazoa; phylum Chordata; class Mammalia; order Eulipotyphla; family Erinaceidae; genus Erinaceus; species Erinaceus europaeus. The sequence continues at coordinate 33,678,291 of NC_080173.1, forward strand.
AGAGATAAACAAGATAGTATCAGCCCTGATAGGACTGGTGTCCCTGTGGTGGGAATGGCCAGTAGATAGCTGATCTAGAGTATGATGGCAGGAGTTTGGTTGGTGTGATGAAGATGGTGAACTGGCTAAGAGGTTCCTGAGTGACATGGCTATAAGAACTGGTTTCAGTCTAGAAAATTCTCCAAGAGAGTGGCATTCCAACAGAAACCTGGGTCTGTGAAGGAGCACTTGTGGCTCTCAGAGGAAGACCATCCTTTGTGTATTGACCCTGAGGTTGTGGTCACATCCTTGGTATAACCAGCTAATTCTTCAGCCCTAGCCATGGCCTATTGCAATGAGAGAAGGGAAGGGGATGAAAGTATTTGGGCCAAACCTCCCTGCCTCCTACCACCTTAGGAGGTGATTAGAGAAAGATTCTGGCATATATGTACTCAGGTAGACAAGAGGCTGAAACCTTCCCTTCTGGAGGGTTGACTCCAGGGTGTCGATGTTTCTTGAAACTGTCCCCAAGTCATTGAACATGAGCTGGGAGCATGGAATGACACTCACACACAGGAAAGCTAGCCCCACCACCTGCCCTGGCTGCGGGCCTCTTCCTGTTTGCATCACTTGGTAACATCCTTTTGTCACCTGCAGGGTACCATTTATAGAGAGAAAGTGGTCACTTAACAGGGCTCTGATGAAAGAAATGAAGAGGTGAAAACACAAGTTCCTCCCAGATTGGTTGGTCTCTGGGTTAGTGGATGTTATTTAATGTGGCCTGAAGGAGTTGTGGCAGGGAGACTTCTTGGAAAAAGCAATGGCTAAGAGGACACAGAGTGGGCAATTGATGAGTCATGCCTGTGAGAGTAGATGGGATGGGACAGGAGGGAGAGAGAGAACATGTGCAAAGGGCCAGATGATGCAAGCCTCTCTCTCTCTCTCTCTCTCTCTCTCTCTCTCTCTCTCTCTCCCTCCCTCTCTCTCTCTCTGTGTGTGTGTGTGTGTCTGTACTGTGGAAGGGAACTGACACAAAATCCTTTGATAAATGCCACTTGATATGAACTGTGTCTTATGTACCCACATCTTTTAAAAGTAATATTTTATATTTTATTTACTGGATAGAGACAGGAGCTGAAAGGGAAGGGGAAGATAGGGAGAGGGAAAGAGAGGGACCTGTAGCACAGCTTTACCCTGTAGGTGGGGATTAGGGTCTTGAACCTGGGTCCATGTGCACCTGACATGTGCTTTACCATGCGTGCCACTTCCTGGCCCCACCTGCATCTTCTTAATCACCACAACTCCTCCATGTCCCAAAACTTGCCTGCCTCAGCCCACCAGCTAGCTCAACTCACCTCCTTGTGCTAACACCCACTTCCATTTCCAGGCTCAGTGTGGTTCTAGATTGTTCATCCTGTGGATAGAACCCAGCCCTGAGTTCTGCTCTAGTGCTGAGCTCATTAATATTAATAACTTCCTGGAAGCTGGAAGGGTTCAACACACTGATTCTGATGCAAAGTAAAATATCTGGGGGGCATAGTATGAAGCACAAGGACCCATGCAAGGATCCTGGTTCGAGCTCCCAGCTCCCCACCTGCAGGGGGTCACTTCATAAGTGGTAAGGGTCAGGTCTGCAGGTGTCTATCTTTGTCTCTTACTCTCTGTCTTCTGCTCCTCTCTCAATTTCTCTCTGTCCTATCCAAAAAAATTGAAAAAAAAATGGCCACAGGAGCAGTGAATTCATAGCACAGCCACCAAGCCCCAGTGATAACCCCAGAGGCAAAAAACCAGAACAAAACAGTGAAATGTCTAGAGGATGTAGAGGTGGCAGTTTGGAGTCCTGTGTTCCAGTTTCAGCTCCACTGTCCCAATCAGAGGACCTTGAACAAGGTGACTAAGCTCTCTAGGCCTTAATTTCCTCCTGTGAGTGGTGACAGTGCTTAGTTATGCCTGTTAGATTTGCTGTGAGTATTAAGTGAGATGCTTCCTCTCAGTGTCCCCCTCACAGACCAGTCAGGGCTGGCTTGCTCTCACAGTCTGGTAACTTAGCACAGATCCCAGGTCTCTCTGTCACTGCTTTGTGCCCAGGTCTCCTGAGAGTTTCCCTTCTGATTTGGAGTCATCACCAGAGATGAGTGCTATTATTTTGGGAGATGATTTTTTACTTTTTTCTCTTTTATTTTTAAAATTGCCATCAGTGTTATTACTGGGACTCAATGACTGCACAATGAATACACCACTCTAAATGGCCATTTTCCCCCCTACCTTCTTAATAGAGAAATTGAGAGGGGAAAGAAATTGATGCCCTGGATTTGATCCTTGATGCCACATGTGACAAAGCAGTGTTCTCATCTTGTTGCATCTTTATAATAAAAGGGAATTGGGCGGTAGTGCAGTGGGTTAAGCGCAGGTGGCGCAAAGCGCAAGGACAGGCATAAGCCCCCGGCTCCCCACCTGCAGGGGAGTCGCTTCACAGGCGGTGAAGCAGGTCTGCAGGAGTCTATCTTTCTCTCCCCCTCTCTGTCTTCCCCTCCTCTCTCCATTTCTCTCTATCCTATCCAAAAACGACGACATCAAGAACAACAATAATAAACAACAAGGGTAACAAAAGGGAAAATAAATAAATAATTAAAATGTAAAAAAATGGTCTGAAATCCCATTACATATATAATTAACATAATAGTTATACAAAGAGACTCTCAAACCTGAGGCTCCGATGTCCCAGGTTTAATCCCATACACCACCATAAGCCAGAGCTGAGCACTGTACTGGTAAATAATAATAATAGTAGTAACAATAATAATAAAAGAAAATGAGAGGGAGAGGACATACATACGGGAGGGAGGGAGAGGGAGGGAGAGAGAAACACACACACACACACACATACACACACACACACAGAGAGAAAGAGAGAGAGAGAGAGAGAGAGAGCGCTAAACTACTGCTTCACTGCTTTTGTAGTTTCTCCCCTGCAGGTGGGGTTCAAGCCCCCTAGGGGCTTGAACCCAGGTCCTTACACATGGTAATGTGTGTATCCTACTAGGGGTGCCACTGCCACCCTCCCTTCAGCCCCTGGGAGATTATTTTCTTAGGGGCTAAATCTGAATCGTGAAATTGGAGGTGAGTTTGTTATGAGACATTGCTGAGACTTCCTCAGCCCAGCAGGGTCCTCTGTCATCCATCTTCCTGGACCCAGCTGACAACATCACCACAGCTTACCCTTGGTTTTCAGATCCTGGCAGCATAAAGGAATGCTCTGACTCATCTTCTACCCCACCCCACCTCATGTCATCTGCTGGACCCTCTAGTGGAGCTGAACTCCATGTGCCCCAGAGGCTTCTCCACTTGCCCAGTTTTGCCCCTATTCTTCCCATTGCTCACTTTCTGAACTTCCTGCACCACACATTCCCAGCAGCCTCTCTCTTCCTTTCTCCTACTCTTGTGGCTGGAGCAAACAACACTCTTTGGCATGAGAAACCCTTGTTATATTCTTAACATCCCCAAATTCAATGAATCAGAAGTTGTAGAGTGAAAGAAGACATGCTGTCTCCCCTCTTGCAGATCTACTTCAACAGAGAACATTTATGATTAGCTGACTATATTTCTCTCAGGTTTTTATGTAGTGTGTGTACCTGTCAAGCATCTTTAAGCACCCATCTGATGGGCTCACTTTATATGAATGACTCCCCAGCCAACTTCCTTCCTATTTAACTGTATGTCTAAGAGCTCTTTCTTTGACACATCTCTCTTTTTGGCCTGTCCAGACTTTCCTGCTCCACAGAAGGAGTGTATTGCTTGTGTAGAAGCTTGCTGTCTGTTCTCCTGGGCATACCTCTAGCAGTGGAATTGTGCATCATATGGTAACTCTGTTTAACATTTTGAGAAGCTATCTTACTGTGTCCCGAGTGACCACACACTGCGTTTTGCAGCCCCATCAGCAGTGAGTGAGGAGCTCACCTTCCCCTAGACTTGTTTTTTCTTCTCTTTTATGTCGATATCCTAGTACATTGTGGTTCTGGTTTTCATTTCTGTGGTGGCTAATGGTGGTGACTATCTTTTCAAAGACTATTTTTCAAGTAACTTTAGGTTCACGGTGAAATTGAGAGGGTGTGATAGAGATGTCTTGTATACTCCTTGCTCAACACATGCACAGACTATTTATTTCATTATCAATTTCACTTGCCAGAAATTTGCATTTTTACCCAGGATGAACCTATAGATTGACATACCACAATTGTTTAGAGTTCATAGTTTACCTAAGGGGTTACTCTTCTTAAATGATTAAGATTTATTTATTTGTAAGAGAGAGAAATGGGAGCTGGCAAGTGGCTCACCTGGTAGAGTGCAGATGGCACCATGTGTGAAGACCCAGGTTTGAGCCCTGAGCCACCACATACGAGTGGCTACAAGGAGGAAGCTCCATGAGTGGTGGAACAGTACTGTGGTGTCTCTCCCTCCCTTTCTTTCTTTCTTTTTTTTTAATTCTATATTGAGGGATTAATGGTTTACAGTCGACAGTAAAATACAGTAATTTGTACATGTGTAACATTTCTCAGTTTTCCATACAACAACACAACTCCCACTGGGTTTTCCTCTGCCATCATGTTCCAGGACATGAGACTTCTCCCTAGCCCCACCCCAAGAGTCTTTTACTTTGGTGCAATACACCAACTCCAGCCCAAGTTCTGCTTAGTGTTTTCCCTTCTGATCTTGTTTTTCAATTTCTGCCTATGAGTGAGGTCATCCCATATTCATCCTTCTGTTTCTGATTTATCTCACTTAACATGATTCCTTCAAGCTCCATCCAAGATGAGGTGAAGAAAGTGAATTCACCATTTTTAATAGCTGTGTAGTATTCCATTATGTATATATACCACATCTTTCTCTGCCACTCATCTGTTGTTGGATACCTGGGTTGCTTCCAGGTTTTGACTATTACAAATTGCACTCCTATGAACATAGGTATAATCTTTTTGGATGGTTGTATTTGGTTCCTTAGATATGTCCCTAGGGGAAAAAAAAAGATATATCTCCAGGAGAGGGATTGCAGGGTAGGTCCACTTTCAGCTTCCCTGAGGGTTTTCCAGACTGCTCTCCACAGGGGTTAGACTAATTTACATTCCCACCAGCAGTGCAGGAGGGTTCCTTTGTCTCCACAACTTCTCCTCTCCCTGTCTTTCTATCTAGAAGAAGGGGCGGGGGAGGTCTCTGAGAATGGTGGAGTCATGCATGCACAAAACCCTAGCAATAAGCTTGATGGGCAAAAGAGAGAGAGAGAGAGAGAGAACACCAGAATTTCACTCTGAGATATGAGACCCTAGGAATTGAACTCAGGTGGTCTGGGAGATGGCTCAGTGGATAAAATACTGAACTCTCAAGCATGAGGTCCTGAGTTCAAGCCTCAGCAGCACATGTACCAGGGTGATATCTGGTTCTTTCCCTCTCCTCCTTTCTCATTAATAAACAAAATCTTAAAAAAAAAAAAAAAAGGAATTGAACTCAGGACCTCAGACAAGCAGGTCCTGTGCCCTACCATTAAGACACCTCCCCAAGCACAAGATTTTCACTTGCCATTGCATTTTCAGTGAAGCTGGACAGATATATAATGGCATGTATTCACTGTCATATACAATGGACTTATACTATAGTAAAAATCCTTCATGCTTCATCTTCTTATTTTCTTCCCTCTGCCCCCAGCATAGGGATTATTATTATTATCATTATTATTATTACCTTCAGGGTTATCTCTGGGGCTCAGTGCCTGCACTATGAATCCACTGCTCCTGGATGCCATTGTTCCCATTTTGTTGCCCTTATTATTGTTGTTATTGTTGCCATTGCTGTTGTTGGATGGGACAGAGAGAAATAGAGAGAGGAGGGGAAGACAGAGAGGGGAAGAGAAAGACACCTGCAGATCTGCTTCACTGCCTGTGAAGCTACCCCATTGCAGGTGGGGAGCCAGGGACTCCAACTGGGATTCTTACACTGGTTCTTGTGCTTCGCACCATGTGCTCTTAACCTGCTGCTGCAAACACATTTGTCCAGGTTCTCATGTGGGTATACATTTTCAGCTCTTTTTGGAGAGTGACTGCTGTATCATATGATTTTGCAAGAAGCCACCAAGCTGTCTTCTAAAGTGGTTGAACCATTTTGCAATTTCACCAGTGAAATCTGAGCATTCCTGTTGCTCCACATCCTCCCAGCCATGAAGTTGTCAGTGTTCTGGGCTTTGACCCTTCTGGTGGAGTAGTGGTGTCTACCTCATAGCTGTTTGGTTTTTTTTATATTTATTGATTCCTTTTTTAAAAAAATAATTTATTTATTCCCTTTTGTTGTCCTTGTTGTTTTATTGTTGTAGTTATTATTGATGTCATTGTTGGATAGGACAGAGAGAAATGGAGAGAGGAGGGGAAGACAGAGAGGGGGAGAGAAAGACACCTGCAGACTTGCTTCACCACCACTCTGGGTTCCCATGTGAATTTTAGTTTAGCTTGTCAAATTCTGAAAAAAAGCAGCTGAGGGCCTGATAATTTTTGATAGTTTTGCCACCTTAACAGAATCAGGTTCCTAATCCTCAAGTGCCTTATACTTCCCCCCACTCAGTTCCCTCATCACTGAGTCTGCCAAGAAGACACTCACATGCCCATCCTTCAGGTGATGCAGACAAAGATTCAGGGGCATTAGTATATCTTTTCTTCTTGAAGAAAATGATGCTGTGGAGTGTCTAATCTACTGCTGGAGACCTCACACCCTGGAGGCACCAGGGGAAGGGGAGGGTATCAGAGTGAGGCTGCATTTATGTTTCAACTGAGGTGACATTGATTTACACTATTATTTATGTACATGTTTCAGGAGTGCTTCTCCCCCCATACCTCTTGAAAAGCACGTTTCACACAACACCCACCACCAAGATGCCCAGATTGGCCCTCTTGAGATTACATCTATCTTGTCTTTTGAGAAAAGTGGCAGGGTTTCACATAAGGAAAGGGTTTTGCTACTAAAATAATTTTTAAAAATATTTATTTATTTATTCTCTTTTGTTGCCCTTGTTGTTTTATTGTTATAATTATTATTGTTGTCATCGTTGTTGAATAGGACAGAGAGAAATGGAGAGAGGAGGGGAAGACAGAGAAGGGGAGAGAAAGATACCTGCAGACCTGCTTCACCGCCCATGAAGCTATTCCCCTGCAGGTAGGGAGCCGGGGGCTCGAACCAGGACCCTTAATGCTGGTCCTTGTGCTTTGCACCACGTGCGCTTAACCCACTGCGCTACCGCCCGGCTCCCCTAAACTAATTTTTGCCACCACTACCAGCTCTAGCACAGTGGGTCATAACTTGAAGGGTGGAATAAACCTAAGAGATGAACAATAATGTATATTCAACTATTGTACCCCATACACTTACTTGAGTTCCAGATGCAGTCAGTGTTTTGGCTCAAGTCCAAGTGCATTCTCATGGAAGAGAGAAAGAATGAAGTGCCTGCCTTTGTATCAGTGGGAGACTGGTTGTCCAAATGTAAGGACCAGCCTGGAAAACTGCAGATCTCCTCACACCTCTGCTGCTGATTCTCAGCTGGTGTGTGGAGCTTTTTCTTAAACAGAAACAGTGCTAATGAGGGAGATTGGAATGAGATTGGAATGTTTCATCACTGTTGCTTTAATTAAAAAGGCACTAATTGGGGTGGACACTTTAGTTTGTTTCTGGAGGGAAAACTCACATGCATTTGAAATTATTTTAATATCTTCAGACTCTGTGACCTGGGAAATAGCACAGTGGATTAGTCCTGTATTATTCCCCCATTTCCTCCAGGGTTGTCGCTGGGGCTCAGTGCCTGCACTATGAATCACTGCTTTTGGCAGCCATTTTTTTCTTTTCTTTTTTTTTTAAATTTTTTTAAAGCATTTAAAAAAATATTTATTTTATTTTTTTATTCTCTTGTTGCCCTTGTTGTTTTATTGTTGTAGTTATTATTGTTGTTGTCATTGTTGGATAGGACAGAGAGAAATGGAGAGAGGAGGGGAAGACAGAGAAGAGGAGAGAAAGATAGACACCTGCACACCTGCTTCACCGCCTGTGAAGCGACTCCCCTGCAGGTGGGGAACCGGGGTTTGAACCGGGATCCTTGTGCCGGTCCTTGTGCTTTGCGCCACCTGCGCTTAATCCTCAGCACTACAGCCCGACTCCCCTTTCTTTTTTCTTTTCTTTTTTTCCTATTTTATTTGACAGGACAGAGAGAAATTGAGAAAGGATGGGGGATAGAGAGGGAGAGAGAAAGATAGACACCAACAGACCTGCTTCACTCATGAAGTGTCTCTGCTGCAGGTGGGGAGTGGGCGCTCGAACCTGGGTCCTTGCACAGGTCTTTGAGCATAGTACTGTGTGCATTTAACCAGGTATACCACTGTCTGACTCCCTTGTATTGCACTTTCAATGAATTTGAGCCCCAGCATGGCATGTATTAGAGTCCTATTATGGTTTGCTCTCTCTCATCAATAAAATGAATAGATAACTTAAAGATACAGCCATATCTTGGGGCTAGGCAGCAATGCCCCCAGTTGAGCACAGATATTACTATCTGCAAAGATCCAGGTTCAAGTCCCAGTTGCCATCTGCAGGGGGATAGCTTCATGAGCAGAGAAAGGTCTCTCTCTCTTTCTCTTTCTGTCTTCCTTAACCCTCTCATTTTCTCTCTGTCCTATCTAATAAAAAAATAAAAAAGGACTACTGCAAAATATATACCTGAAAGCAGGATTACACTAGAGTTTGCAGTGAGTACCTCCCTAACACTTCCTCTCCACTATTCCAATCTTGGGATCCATGATTGCTCAACAAATTGTTTGGCTTTGTATGTTAACTCTCTTTTCAATCACCAGGTTCCAGATGCCACCAGGATGCTGGCTAGGCTTCCCTGGATTGAAGACCCCACCAATGTGTCCTGGAGCTCAGCTTCCCCAGAGACACACCTTACTAGGGAAAGAGAGAGGCAGACTGGGAGTATGGACCGACCAGTCAACGCCCATGTTCAGCGGGGAAGCAATTACAGAAGCCAGACCCTCTACCTTCTGCAACCCTCAACGACCCTGGGTCCATGCTCCCAGAGGGCTAGAGAATGGGAAGGCTATCATGGGAGAGGGTGGGTTATGGGGATTGGGTGGTGGGAATTGTGTGGAGTTGTACCCCTCCTACCTTATGCTTTTGTTCACTAATCCTTTCTTAAATTAAAAATATAAATAAAAAAAAATTTAAAAAAATAAAAAAAATAAAAATAAAAAAGGAAAGAAAAAAGGCCACTAAGAGCTGTGTATTTATCATGCAAGCACCAAGCTCTAGCAATAACCCTGTTGGCAGAGAGAGAGAGAGAGAGAGAGAGATCGGTCGATCTTGAGAATCTGAGATCCTCTGGTATATGGACTGTATCCCCTTTACCTAGGCTGAGAGAACAGGGAGTTTGCAGGGATTTTATTTCCATTCTTCAGTAAGGAGGGCATGTGCACTCATGTGTGTGGAAAGTTAGGGGAAAAACATAATGATACAACCCAGCCCCAGAACAAGGAAGCTTGTCACAGCAGCACTAAGGTCTAGCCTGAGAAGGTGCAGCTAAACTGACCTCAAGTAACCTCTTTTCTAACCTCTCTGTGACATGGCCGGGGGTGGGGGGTGGGGGGACTTCTTCGGTACAGCTCAGCTTTAATCTCAAGCTCTTCTGCTTTCCTTCACAAATCACTTACATTTTATGTGTTCTGTTCTGGGCAGGGCCACCCTAGTCCATAACCAGCACTGTGAGTCAGAAAATCTTGAAACAATCGCCAGAGTAGTTTGAGGCAAGAGCTGGTGGGTTCCTGTGGGGAGGTGGGGTGACAGAGCTGAGTCCAATGATAACAGCTCCTTTTTATTTTACATGTTTATTTTTTTTTTCACCACAGCACTTCTGGGTTCTATTTTATGGTGGTGTTGGGGATCAAATCTCGGAGCCTCAGTCAGGAACATCTGTAGTGTAAACCACTGTGCTATCTCCCCAATCCTGCAACTCTATTGTATTACACCAACTGTGAAAGCTAGTGTAATTCTCTTTCAGATTAAGCGATAGTGGTGGTGTTCCTAAGTTTGATTGCACACTTACAGTGTGGTAGAATTTGACTTCTCACACATGTTTTTGACAGTGTGCCACTGAAAAAGAATCTAAAGTAAGTGTGTGTGTGTGTGTGTGTGTGTGTGTGTATGTGTGTGTGTGTATATATTCCTATCTGAAACAAGTTTATGTAACAATACTTACCCTGTGTGTTTAGTACCATCTGCTAATTCATTGTTTTAAATTGTTTTTATTTATTGGATAGAAACAGTCAGAAATTGAGAGGGAAGGGGAGATAGAGAGGGAGAAAGAGAGACACCCACAGCCCTGCTTCAGCACTCACAAAGCTTTACCCTGCAGGTGGTGACTGGGGGCTCAAACCTGGGTCCTTCTGCATTTAACATGTGTGCTCAACCAACCAGACCTTCTTGATAATTCATTTTCTAAGTTTTTTTTTTTTGCCTCTAGGGTTATCATTGGGGGTTGGTGCCTGCACTACAAATCCACTGCTCCTGGAGGCCATTTTTTTTTCCATTTTTGTTGCCTTTGTTGTTATATTTATTGTTATTGTTGTTGGATAGGATAGGGAGAAATCAAGAGAGGAGGGGAGAGAGAGGGGTGGAGAGAAAGACAGACTCCTGCAGACCTGCTTCACCACCGCTTGTAAAGCGACCCCCCCCACACACACACAGGTGGGGAGCCAGGGGCTCGAACCAGGATCCTTAAGCCTGTCCTTGCACTTTGTGCCATGTGTGCTTAATCTTCTGTGCTACTGCCTGGCCCCCTTATTTTATAATATTTTTAAAAATTTAATTTTAAATAAGAGATTGATACCAAAATGTTTTTGCTTCCTTTCTGTAAATCTCAGGAGAGAATTACTGGGTCATAGAGTATAGGTTCATTTCTAGTATTTTGAGAAACCTCCAGACTATTTTTCCACAAGGGTTGGATCAGTTTCCACCAGCAGTGTAGAAGGGTTCTTTTCCCCTAACACCCTCACCAATACTTGTTGTTTTTGTCCTGTCTAATATATGACATTCTCACAGGTGTAGAATGCTAACTCATATCATTTTTATTCTTGCTCTCCTTTTTCAATGTGATGCGAGAGATGGAACCCAGGATCTCACTCATGTAAAACCTGCACTTTACCACTGAGCTATCCTGGCCCCAACTGCTCATAATTATTTTCTAGACTATGGTGAATTTATGCTTTGTAAAAGAAAAATGTTGGGTTTTATAACAGTCCACTAAATTTCCTACTTCAGTGGGTCAAATCTTGTTTATAAAATATGGCTATCGTGGTGGTGCAGTGGATAAAGTGCCTGTGAAGTGACTCCCCTGCAGGTGGGGAGCTGGGGCCTTGAACCGGGATCCTTACGCTGGTCCTTGCGCTTTGCACCATGTGCGCTTAACCCACTGTGCTACTGCCCAACTCCCTTAATTTCTTTTATAAAGTGGGTTCTCAACCATGAGGTCCTGAGTTTGATCCCCGGCAGCACATGTACCAGAGTGATGTCTGGTTCTTTCTCTATTCCTATCTTTCTCATGAATAAATAAATTCTAAAAAAAACCAAAACATGGATATTCAATTCACTATGTATTTTACATATATTATTTCATTTAGTCCTCACAATAGCTTTATGGAGAAGTTATCCCTATCTTATAGGTAGGGATACTGAGGGAGAGAGGTAAGTTGCTCATTCTCACAGTATGATTGAGTGGTATTGCTGGGAATGAATTCAGTCAGTCTGAGTCCTACTGAGCACTTATAGTGTGGCAGCTGGGGAAATGTCTCACTGGTAGAGCACCAGACTTGCATGACTATGGGCTTCCTGTTTGATCCCCACTGCATATATCAGAGTGTTTCTCTGGTCTGTCTCTCTTTCTTTGGCTCATGTGAAATTCCCTCTCCTCCACAAGTATTAATATTACATGAAATTTTAAAAGCCTTGTTTATATTGTGAACCCTGGTCACATGCCTGTCTCCTGAAGCAATTAAGGAATAAAGTATTGGATCAGTCAGTGGCACATCTGGTTAAATGTGTGTGTTACCATGCATAGGGACCTGGGTTCAAGTGCCAGTCCCCACTTGCAGGGGGATAGCTCCATAAGCAGCAAAGCAGTTCTGCAGGCATCTCTCTCACTTGCTGCCCTTCTCCATGCTGCCTCTCAATTTCTTTCTGTCCTATCAAATAAAATAAATGAAGTTTAAAAATAAAAAAAAAGAAATTAAGGGAGTTGGGCGGTAGCACAGCGGGTTAAGCACACGTGGCACAAAGCACAAGGACCGTAAGGATCCCTGTTCGAGCCCCCGGCTCTCCACCCGTAGGGGAGTCGCTCTATAGGTGGTGAAACAGGTCTGCAGGTGTCTTTCTTTTCCCCTCTCTGTCTTCCCCTCCTCTCTCCATTGCTCTCTGTCCTATCCAACAACAACGACAGCAATAACAACAACAATAATTACAGCAAGGGCAACAAAATGGAATAAATACCTTCTTTAAAAAATTAATAAAAAAGAAATTAAAAAATGAAACATAAAAAAGGAATAAGGTATAATTTTTAGCCTAGTGAGTCATAAACTAGCCACAATGTGGAGCCAGTAGATAGCTTACTTGGTAGAGCACACACTTTGCCACACATGAGGACCTGGGTTTGAACCCTACTTTTTGTGGGAGCTCCAGGGGAAGCTCTACGGATGGTGGAATGGTACTGTGGTCCCATTTTTCTCTCCCCTTATCTGAAATTAAAAAGGAAAAAATAAAAGTCTGCTGGGAGCAGTAGAATCTTGTGGGCTGAGGATTGTGTGGGTAATAACAAAAGGGGATACAAAGCTAAGATTGCTTATTTGGTTTAAAGTTGAGTTTAAAAGTAGATATATCTACTGTGATGGCTTTGATTAACATGAAGACATGATATTTTTCTAGGTATCTGTATTTTTCAAGGCCTGTTTTTATCTTTTCAGTCACCCAATGACTGTAAATATTGCATAAGCACAAGTTGTAGGAGATAGTTCTGATAGTTATTTTGGGGATGTTTAGTCAGCATTCTCTAGAGAAAGAAACCCCACAGATGTATAAAATATACTGACACATATGCTATATATATTATATATAATGTATACTGTTGTCTATTGCATATAAGTGTGATACATTTTTTAAAATTTTTTATTTAAGAAAGGATTAATGAACAAAAACATAAGGTAGGAGGGGTACAACTCCACACAATTCCCACCACCCAATCTCCATAACCCACCCCCTCCCATGATAGCTTTCCCATTCTCTAGCCCTCTGGGAGCATGGACCCAGGCCAGACCTTCTACCTTCTGATACATTTTAAAAAAAATTTTATTTACTTTCCCTTTTTGTTGCCTTTTTTTTTTTTAGTTGTTGTAGTTATTATTGTTGTTATTGATGTTGTCATTGTTAGATAGGACAGAGAGAAATGGAGAGAGGAAGAGAAGACGGGGGAAAGATAGACACCTACATACCTGCTTGCTTCACCGCCTGTGAAGTGACTCCCCTGCAGGTGGGGAACTGGGGGCTCAAACCGGGATCCTTAAGCCAGTCCTTGCGCTTCACGCCACGTGTGCTTAACCTTCTGCACTACTGCCCAACTCCCATATGTGATACATTTAACATAACAATATTTGATGTATAGTGTATATTATACAAAAGATGTATTATATATACCACACAGAGAGTATGTATGTGCATGTGCAAAGGAGGGAGAGAAACATACTTATGAATTAGTGATTTACTCTAAGTATGTATTTTATTTGATAGGACAGAGAGAAGTTAAAATGGGGAGATAGGGAGAAAGAGACACCTGCAGCACTGCTTCACCATTGTGAAACTTTCCCCTGCAAGTGGGGACTAGGGGCTTGAAACTAGGTCCTTGAGCATTGTAACATGCATCATCCCCCCCCCCCCAAGTCATTTATTTCATATTAGAAATACCTTCATGTTTACAAAAACATTTAGAATAGTCTTTGGGCACTTCTTCTTCTTCTAGCGTTTGCCCTTCTTCCGTAGCTAGTCAACAGCATCAGGCACTGTGGTCTGGCATATCAAATTAAGCATCACAGAGGGATGGGAGACAGTAGAGCACATACTTTGCCATGTTTGACACCCCCCCACACACACACACTGGCCACCACATGGGGGCACCATGCAAAGGGAAATCATAACAACAGGCAGAGTGCTGCTGTGGTATCTCTTTTTCTCTTTCTGTGTCTCTCCTTCCCTGCTTGGTGATTTATGGGGAAAAAGAGCTCCAGAAATGGTGGAATTACTCAGGAATGAAGCCACAATGAAGTCTTAGCAGGCAAAAAAAAAAAAAAAAAAAAAATTGAGCAGTCCAGACAGACAGAGAGTAACATAGTGTTTGAAGTTGTTAGGAGGAAAATAGACAGAAGGGAGGAAATAGACAGAAGGGAGCAGGACTGGGATATTGTTACAAACAGGAGGACAGTTTTGAAAGAAGTTCTCTGCCTGAGTGATTGTAAAATAAATGCATCTTTGTTTCCCATACAATTAGGGGTTCAATAAAAGTTGATAGGTGGCACAATGGTGCATATTTTCGGTTAAGAATTGAATAAATGGGGAGTCGGGCTGTAGCGCAGCGGGTTAAGCACAGGTGGCGCAAAGCACAAGGACTGGCATAAGGATCCCGGTTCGAACCCCGGCTCCCCACCTGCAGGGGAGTCGCTTCACAGGCGGTGAAGCAGGTCTGCAGGTGTCTATCTTTCTCTCCTCCTCTCTGTATTCCCCTCCTCTCTCCATTTCTCTCTGTCCTATCCAACAACGACAACAACAATAATAACTACAACAATAAAACAACAAGGGCAACAAAAGGGAATAAATAAATAAAATAAAATTTAAAAAAAATTTAAAAAAAGAATTGAATAAATGAATTGAATGGATTAGGACCAGTGCAAAGATCCCGGTTCGAGCCCCTGCCTCCCCACTTGCAGGGGGGGTTGCTTCTTGAGCTGTGAAGCAGGTCTGCAGGTGTCTCTCTTTCTCTCCCCCTCTCTGTCTTCCCCTCCTCTCTCAATTTTTCTCTGTCCTATCCAACAACGACAGCAATAATGACAACAACAATAATAACAATAACGATGATAAACAACAAGGGCAACAAAAGGGAAAAAATAGCCTTCAAGAGCAGTGGATCTGTAGTGCAGGCGCCAAGCCCCAGCATTAACTCTAGAGGCAAAAAAACCCAAAAAAAAGTTAAATGAATTTTTTTGCATCTCACTTTAGACTAGCAGCCTGAGCACTCAGGGCCTTAAGTAAACAACCATTTATCTGCTGCAGTGGATGTTTAAAACACTCCATGGATCTATCTGGAGGGTGCTGTGTGTGCTAATGTAGCTTTTCATCTCAGCCTAACCTTGGGAGATTTGGCCACACAAGCTGTGTTGGCCATTGGGTTGCAGGTCGTAGTAACCAATTCCATTGGTCTCTCCCCATATTTCTATATGCTGCGTGGGAAGCCAGTCTGCATATGGAAAGATGGTATCTAGGCATTAAATTCATTATAGCACTCACTTCATTTGAATTGAGATGGAATTTACATACCATAAACTTGACCCTTCCATAGTGTGTGACTCACTAGGTTGTACAGCCACCACAGCCATCTTACTCTAGAATGTTGTCATCATCCCTAGAATATGGCCTTTATTAAAATATTATTATTACTTTTAAAATAATTAAGCATTCAAGAACATAGCAAACAGACTGTCATTTCCCAATTAACAACAAAAAAATTTTTTTTTCTTACTCCTTTTCTGCCTTTACTTCTTTATCTCCATTTCTTGTCATTTTGAGTTAAAAGCTGTTAAACTTTATTTTTTAAATTGCTTCCAGTGTTATCATTGGGGCTTGGTGCCTGAATGACAAATATCACCACTCCTAGTGGATTTTTTTTTTTGAAAGAACAGAGAGAAATTGAGAATGGAGGAGGTTAGAGAAGGAGAGGGGGAGAGAGGGGAAGAGAGAGAGAGAGAGAGAGAGAGAGAGGCAGACCTGCAGTACTGCTTCATCACTTGTGAAGCCCCCTTGTTCTGCAGGGTCCAGGGACTTGAACATAG
Source organism: Erinaceus europaeus (assembly GCF_950295315.1). NCBI lineage: Eukaryota > Metazoa > Chordata > Mammalia > Eulipotyphla > Erinaceidae > Erinaceus > Erinaceus europaeus. The sequence continues at coordinate 33,694,427 of NC_080173.1, forward strand.
TAATGTGTGTGCCACCTCCTGGCTCCCAGTCAGAAGCTCTCACAAGACCTGGTTGACTTCAAAACTTTGCCTCCCAGCCTCTCTCACTGAAAAAGTTACGATAAAATGCACACAATGTAAACTTTGCGTCATGGTCACTTTTGTGTCCAAATTAGTCATGTGAAGTGTATTCTCATTGTTGTACAACAACTTGCAGAACTTTTTCATTTTGCATAACAAAAACTTTATACCATTAAATGAGAATTCTACACTTCCTCCTTTCCAGCCCCTGCTGTCTGCTATTCTGCTTCCTGTCTGTGAATTCAACTATTCAGGGTATAAGTGGAACCAATACTAAGGATATGATTTTTATTCCTTTTTATGACTGGATTATTTTACTTAATTTAGTATATAATATGATGTCTTCAAGGCTCACCCATGCAGTAGAATGGGTCACAGTTCCATTTTTACTAGCTGTGGCTAGGGTTTCACTGCTCGGGCCAACTGTTTTAAATAGGGAAAGAGAAAAAGAGAGGGAAGGGCACTCAAGCTTCCTTCAATACCTTTGGGGGGCCTATACTCAAGCTTGGGTTGAATATATGGCAAAGCAGGTACCCTCTCAGGTGAGCTGTCTTGCCAGGCCTTAGACTTTCTTTTTTTTTTTTTAAGGCTGCATTATATTTTGTTACATGTATATGCCACATCCTGTATATTGAGGGAAAGTTGGATTGAATATACCTTTTGACTTCTTTTTTGCCTCCAAGATTATTGCTGGGGCTCCGTGCTTCACTACAAATTTACTGCTCCTGGAGGCCATTTTTTCCTTTTTGTTGCCCTTGTTTATCATTGTTGTTGTTGTTATACCTTTTGACTCTTGTGGATGATGGTTTTTAAACCCCTTAGCCTCAGCAAGTTGGGATTCCCTGTCCCCTCCCCAAGCCCTTCTTGCCCTGGTTAGCAGTGACTGGGAGCTGTTCATTTGAGTGACAACCTCCCCCTCACACTCCATCCTGCCTGACCACCCGCAGCATTTCATGTATTTGCTCACTTTCTCATCCCTGAAACCCTTTCTTTACCTGACATCTGAGTCTCCTCACTCTCCTCTCCTCTCCTCTCTCTACATCCTAGTTAATAGCAACTTTGTCTTTCTACAGCTCAGCCCCAAAGTCAAAGGCGCCACCTTTTCTTACACTTGCTTGACAGTCCCACTGTGCAGACATAAAATGTACCTGGAAAATGGCCACTGCCTCCACCCTTGTCCAAGGTGCTCTCCCCTGAATTCTCTGGTGATCTCTTTGCTGAACCTCCAGCCTCTGTCTTTTCCCTAGCCAGTAGGAAGCTTTTTTTTTTAAAATGTATTTTATTTATTTACTTTAATGAGAGAGAGAGAGAGACAGAGATAGACTGGAGCACTGCTTAGCTCTGGTTTACAGGGGATTGAACCTGGGACACTGGAGCCTCAGACATGAGAGTCTCTTTGCACAACCATTATGCTATGTACCCCACCAAGGAGGATTTTTTTTTGCCTCCAGGATTATCACTGGGGCTCAGTGCCTGCACTATGAATTCACTGCTCCTGGAGGCCATTTTTCCCATTTTGTTGCCCTTGTTGTTGCCTTCATTGTTGCCACTGCTGTTGTTGTTGGATAGGACAGAGAGAAATGGAGAGAGGAGGGGAAGACAGAGAGGGGGAGAGAAAGATAGACACCTGCAGACCTGCTTCTGCTTCACCGCTTATGAAGTGACCCCCCAGCAGGTGGGGAGCCGGGGGCTTGAACCAGGATCCTTAAGCCAGTCCTTGCACTTTGCACCATGTGTGCTTAACCCACTGCACTACCGCCTGGCCCCCAGGAGGTTGTTGGTTCAGCAAGAGCTGAAGTCCTTACAGCAGTTCACAAGGCCCACTCAACTTGGGCTGTTTCTCTCTGACTCCTCCTCGAGTTCCTCTCCCCCTCAGCACCCTATTCCAGCTGCATCAGCTTCAATGCTGTTCACCCCAGGGCCTTTGCACTTACTGTTCTTCCTGCCAGGAATGGTCAGTGATGCCTGTACAACTTGGTTGCTCTCTTCAACCATTACACAGATATTACCTTCTATAGCCATCATATCTCAAATGTTGGCTTCCCCCCACCACTCTTCTCTGCATTGCTTAGTATCTTTTCTCCTTGTCCCCATCATTTTCTAATAGAGTCTGTTTTGCATATTTATCTTATTGTCTGCCTCTCCTACTAGGAGGTAAACTCCAGGAGGATGGGGTGTTTTGCTTTCTTGTTCCCTGCTATACCCTCTGCACCTTGCCTGCCACTGAATAGAAGATCAATAAATGTTTGTAACCAGTAAGTTACAGTTTGGAAACTAGAGGTTAAACAAACAAACAAACAAACAAACAAAACAACTTTGTGAGTCCTCCACTTGATACAGTTCTTGTCTGCATTCTGTAAGTAGTTGCAGATGTGCGTCTTCCCCCTCCCTCTTTACGCACCAGACCGCAAACCTAAGCTGCTTCAAAAAGTTGTCATCTACCCTTCAAAATTACTGCTTGTTAAACAGCGACATGTTTTATTGAGAAGATGTAGCAACTTTATTTGATCATGTTTTCTTAGTCCTCCCTCGATTAGGCACTGGAAAGTCTCCCTTTCAACAGTCTTCCCTCTCTGCCCAAGTCTCCATTCCTTAAGGGGATAGTGTAGCTGAGCCTAGACACACCAGTCCCCCCACCCCTCTAGTTTTGATGGTTGCCCTGTGCTGCAGGCTGCCCCCAGGCCACCCTAGCTTGTTCAGAATCTACAAGAAGAGAAGCTTGGAGGCACCTGCATGTAGAGCAGTGAGGATCCTCTCTGCCCTGCCTCAGTGTAGAAGGTCACTTGGGGAGGAGAGGGGGGTCCATACCCCCTCTTTGGATTGCTCACTGAACTGCTTCCACAACCACCCCTCCCCCTTTTTAAATCAGTTTTGAAGGGGTTGGATCTCTTGCTGCAAAAAATGAGTCTAGAATCATCCAGCGCAGGGGAGTACCACCACCACCACCACCACCACCACCACCACCACCACCACCACCACCCCCACCCCCACACAATTTTTAGATTTTTCTTTGTCATTACTGGAAAATATATGTGAGAGCATCCTCTGCTTAGGTTCAGATGCTGGACTGCCAAGCTCAGTTCCTTTGCCTGTGAAATGGGGGTGAAAACAGTCAACCTTGCCCTTACCTTAGGGAATTGTTTTTAAAAGCTAAATGGCAAATGCATTGAAAGTCTGAGCATTGCTGAGAATGTAGTGACAAGAGCCCTTGAGAGTCTTAGCTCTAGTAGCTGCTGCCTTTGGGACCAGATTCACAAAGTCTGGAGGAGTAAAAGATGGAATCACCATGTCGCCCTGAGCTTTTAGTTTTTAATCTTATTTTTTTTCCTTCACACTGGAACAGTGCTCAGCTCTGATGTATGGTGGTACCAGGAATTGAACCTGGGACCTTGAGGTCTCAGTCATGAATGTCTTTTATGTAACCATAGTTCCCTCTCCCAAGTTGAAAAGCTTTGAAGCAGGGATGCCAACAGATACTCAGGTTCTGAGCATTACTCATAATTATCAAAAAGTACAGCAACTTAGACATTTATTAGAAGGTGAACAAATTAATTCATGAACTGGGGCATAGACATGGGATGAATTCTGCTAATTCAGCCCCAGAAAACTATGTGGATGAACCTTGAAAATATTGTCACTAAGGGAGATCAGCCAGTTACAAAAAAGAGTACAGTGTGAGATTCTGTTTGTAGGAGGCACTCTGAACAAGAAAATTCACAAGATGGAAGTTATAAAGGGTTGGGAGACAAGGGTGTTATTGTTTAGTGGTTGCAGGATGACAAGTCTTAAGAGATGAATAGTGATGAGAATTCTGCAATATTGTGAACTCGATGCAATTGAGCTGTACCCTTTAAAAGAGTAAATCTGGGAGTCGGTCGGTAGTACAGCGGCTTAAGTGCACATGGTGCAAAGCCCAAGGACCGGTGTAAGGTTCCCAGTTCGAGCCCCTGGCTCCCCACCTGCAGGGGAGTCGCTTCACAGGTAGTGAAACAGGTCTGCAGGTGTCTGTCTTTCTCTCTCCCCCTCTGTCTTCCCCTCCTCTCTCCATTTCTCTCTGTCCTATCTAATAGCGATGACATCAATAACAATAATAACTACAACAATGAAAAACAAGGGCAACAAAAGGGAAAATAAATTTTAAAAAAGTAAAAGGCTAAATCTTAGGGTTAGTCTGTTTTACTGTCATTAAAAGTAATGTCAGGGTAGGGGCAGGCAGTGGCGTACCAGTTAAGCAACACAGTGTGAAGCTCAAGAACCCACACAAAGATGCCAGTTCGAGTTCCCGGCTTCTCACCTGCAAAGGAGTCACTTTGCAAGTGGTGAAGCAGGTCTGTAGGTGTCTCTCTGTCTCCCTCTCTATCTCCTCCCCTTTCAATTTCTCTCTATCCTATCCAATAAAAATAAAAAATAGCCCCCAGGAGCAGTGAATTTGAAGTGCAGGCACCAAGCCCCAGTGATAATCCTGGAGGCAAAAAAAAAAAAAAAAAAAGTATCAGAGGAGTTGGATGGTATGAATAGTTTGTGGACATGAACAGTGAGTTTCCTGAGCTATTTCTTTCTAGGATGAAGTTAAATTAAAGTGGAGCACACAGTGACAAAGCAGGCATAGACCAAGAGGGAAACGGGTATGTATGTGTGTGCATGTGTGAAGGAAGCTCTGATTCTGCAGGCTGGGATCTGACAGGACAGGAGTGTGGGGGATGATGGGAAGAGGGGAGTGTGCAAAGGAAATGTTCTTAGTGACTGTGGGCAGGTCAACTCCAACCCCGTCAGATGGGACCAGAGCCATGTGACTCACAATTAAACTCTCATCAAACAAAGGGATGTGGCAGGGAGGGGCTGACCCATGGCTTAGAGGCCACTGCTGCTCTGAGCTTTCTCTAGGTGCACCCCCACCCCCTGATTCCGGAGGCAGATGTACCTGCCTACTGTGCAGGCCATCAGCAAGCCTCTTCCTCCCCCCTCCCCAGGACCTAGTTTGTCCAGATTCTTTTTCTTTCTCTCTCTCTTTCTTTCTTTCTTTCTTTCTTTCTTTCTTTCTTTCTTTCTTTCTTCCTTCCTTCCTTCCTTCCTTCCTTCCTTCCTTTCTTTCTTTCAATTTGTGATTTAATGTTAATTTAAAATTATAAGATAACAGGAGCGTAATTTCATACCTTTCTGTGTCAATTTCCTCCACTGAAAACATTAGTTCTCCCAAGATCATAGATATGGGTTGGCTATCATGTATATATATATTTTCCTCCTATGGTCCTGCCTTTTTCCTCCCTTTCTTCTTTTTTTTTCTTTTCTCCCTTTCCTGTTCTCTCTTCAGGTCCTGATGGAATTGGAGTTCAGAGCCCTCTGGCCACCTTCCCCTAACATTTACCTCTCTGGGAATCTGGACCAAAATTCTTTATGGGGTGCAGAAAGTGGGGGTTCTGGCTTCTGTAATTGCTTATCCACTGGGGATTGGTGTTGGCAGGTTGATCCATCCCCCCAACCTGTTTCTGTCTTTCCCTAGTGGTGAAGGGCTCTTGGAGGCGAGGCTCTAGGACACATTGGTGAAGTTATCTGGCCAAGGAGTTCAGGATGAAATTGTAGTAGCATCCACAACTTGGTGGCTGAAATACTGTAAGATATAAAAAAAAAGGACAAAATTTTAAATGGACAGGAGCCATAAAGTAGGAATAGGGTAGTTGGATGTAGGGATTTCAGGGTGGATAGAAGCTAGTCAGTCTATTTTAAATATGTTCCTAGAGGTCCACGAGTGTGGTCATTTTTGCTGGAGCTTAATAGCTAACCTGGTGGTGGACTAAATGTATTGTCTGGGAAGATGGTGTTAGAGTTGAGAACAGGATTGGAAATCTGGATGAGGGCAGAGAGTAGCTTCCAAACTTGAAGAAAAAAAATTTTTTTTTATTTAAGAAAGGATAAATTAACAAAACCATAGAGTAGGAGGGGTACGACTCCACACAATTCCCACCACCCAATCTCGATATCCCACCCCCTCTCCTGATAGCTTTCCCATTCTCTATCCCTCTGGGAGCATGGACCCAGGGTCATTGTGGGTTGCAGAAGGTGGAAGGTCTGGCTTCTGTAATTGCTTCCCCGCTGAACATGGGCATTGACTGGTTGGTCCATACTCCTAGTCTGCCTCTCTCTTTCCTTATTAGGGTGGGTCTCTGGGGAAGCGGAGCTCCAGGACACATTGGTGGGGTCTTCAGTCCAGGGAAGCCTGGCTGGCATCCTGATGGCATCTGGAACCTGGTGACTGAAAAGAGAGTTAACATACAAAGCCAAACAAATTGTTGAGCAATCATGGACCCAAAGCTTGGATAGTGGATAGAAAGTGTTAGGGGGGTACTCACTGCAAACTCTGGTGTACTTCTGCTTTCAGGTATATACTTTGCAGTAGTTTACGGATACGTGTGAACATATGCTCTCTCTCACAGAAACTGGTATATATCTAGGTTTTGGGACTTTGTTAGAAAGTGAACCACCTGGAATGGAATTAGAGTATACTATGAAAGGAAAGGTCTCACCCGAGTAATGAAGCTGAATGGTTGTCATTCCACACGTGAAGTCTCTGGACACAGTCTGAGTTGAAGCATGTTGAGGTGGCAATCGTTGCGTTGATTAGGTTGCGATGGGCAGATGCAATATTATTTGATATGGATTGGGAGAGGCATATGGTAAAGTGGGCCCTATCCAAGGGTTCCAGGACTGGGGGAAGTAGAGGCTCTATAGTGGAGATGTGAGGTTCCTGCTGTCTTTGGGTTCAAAAAGACAATCGATAGTTAATGTTATCATCACATTATTTGGTAATTGGGTTAACTTTGAAAAATCCTTTTGTTAGGGTTTGCTGTACAGTACCCAGTATCTTGTATATAGCTGTGCTATTGGTTGCTTCTGATCTACTTCGTCTAGGCTTTTGAGAGAGTCCGCATATCAAATACACAGCCTATATTTTAAAACGACTCAGTCTGTGTTTTAAAAAACTTCGAGACATACAATTAATTTTCCCCCTCTCATATTAATTAACTAGTGATTTATATGACTACATTTTACTAGGAGTGTACATAAACACCATTCCCACCACCAAAAGACTGTGACCCATCCCTCCCACCAACTCCCACCTCCCACTGGCCCAGGAAGCTGCATGTCTACCCCTCACCACAGGGTTTTTACTTTGGTGCCCTACTTACAATTTGGTCAGGTCCTGCTTTTAGTTTCCCTTTCAGATCTTCTTACTCAACTTTTGTTGATGAGTGGGATCATCCCATACTCATCTTTATCTTTCTGACTTAGCTCACTTAACATTATTCCTTCTAGCTCTGTCCAAGATGGGTCAGAGAAGGTGGGTTCATTGTTCTTGACAGCTGCATGAAGAAAATTTTTAAGTACAACTGTTTACCTCATCAGTCTGACTCAGGGCCCATACATATTTCATATTTAGAATAGGAACCTGTATAACTTGAGTCCCTGTCAGTCTGTATTCACAGTCCACGGTCACCACTAGGAACATCCTAGGCTGGGCTCGTTTTAGGACTAGTTTTCCTAAGTGGCAGAGTAAGATGACAACCTAGCCCTCTTTCGGAGGGTGAGACAGCCTTTACTATTGTTAGTTTATAATGAAGAAGCCCACAATGAGAGCTTATAATGACGTTCCTGATGAAAGAGTTCCAGTGATGGTGGAGAGAGGGATTTGCTAGAGGTGTAGATCCACTGAATGTGTGTGTGTGTGTGTGTGTGTGTGTGTGTGTGTGTGTTTGCCAGTATCTTTCTTGACCAATGGTATACAGTATTTCTTCTAAAGATTATCAGGGGGTGATAATGTTGATGCTGTCAAAAGAGACTAAAAGATGTATCTTACTTTCTTTTGTGTAATTGATTGAGTAGATAAGTGATTGAGGAAAGTGAAATAGGGGGTAGGAGAGGAGGGTGTTTAAGCCTAAATAATAAATACTTGATTAGACCTTCTTTATACCTTTTTACTAGATTGCTGAGCTAAACAGTTCTAAATCTAATTATAGAGGACCATTAAGCACTTCTGTTTTGAGGTATACAGTTGCCCCTCACTTATGGATACATGTATACCTGTACCCAGTCCCTGTCTAGGATTCTTGTGAAGCTTCCCTTGGAAAACACAAACAGTGGGGGTGTGGGAGCTGCATCGCAGTGCACTTGCTGTGACCAGTCCTAGGTTCAGAGCTCTGCCCTCTTCCTCTCCCATCAGTTGGTCTTGTCAGAGTTGTTTTGTAGAAAACAGCTTATAGCTTATTTCTTTTGTAGAAATGAGCTTATAGGGGTGAAGCTACTTGCCAGGACCACACAGGCTGCAAATGGCAGAGCTGGATTTGAACTTGTTGCTGATTTCAGAAGCTAGGATGTCTCTCATACACACACACGCACGCACGCACGCACCCACACACCCACGCACACACACACATGTACGTGGAAGATGAGAACCCAAAATGTAATGGATCGCTAATTCACAGATGTATAGAAAATGTTAATATTTTACCCTTGTGCTTAGGAAAAGTAGCTGAAGGATATAGATAATTCAAGTTTCAAACAAAACAAAAAAGATCATTATTTGGTCTGATTGTGTTTGAGTGTTTCTGGTCATTTTTGTTGATGCCTTTGGGTTCCTGAGGTCCTGAAGACACTAAAGCTGTTGAGTGCTGAGTGCTACTCACTGTGAAGTATTGGGATATGCTAGCCAGGACAGTGATCTTTATGGTTTGCAGACCTGCAGTGGCATTTCAGAGACCTTGCTTGGTGCTGGGCTTTGGAGTGGGTGGTGGCTAGGGGCTTTCTGGGCAAACAAGCTCAGATGCTGGCCTCTGGAGGGAGCTGATAGGCTCATTCAGGAAACAGATACTGATCAAGCCATCACATGACTGTGAGCAAAATTATGGCTGGGGCAGTGCTGAGAAGCTACATGTAGAAATGCTTAAGACTGGGAAGTCGGGTGTTAGCACAGTGGGTTAAGTGCAGGTGGCGCAAAGTGCAAGGACCAGCGTAAGGATCCCAGTTTGAGCCCCCGGCTCCCCATCTACGGGGGAGTTGCTTCACAAGTGGTGAAGCAGGTCTGCAGGTGTCTTTCTCTCCCCCTCTCTGCCTTCCCCATCTCTCTCCATTCCTCTCTGTCCTATCCAACAGTGATGACATCAATAACAACAGCAATAATAACTACAACGATAAAAACAATAAGAGCAACAAAAGGGAATAAATAAATAAATATAAAAAAAAGAAATGTTCAAGACTGCAGTGTAGACCCCATTCTACTGGGATGAAAGAAGGAATGAGACCTCAGCTTGAGGCAGTATCAAGGGGGGAAGGTGTGTGTGTGTGCGTGTGCATGTATGTGTGCACATATGCACTCTGACGTGGTCAAGGCCAAGAGAAGTCTTTAAGGCTATTTGCCTGCCAGAACCACTATATGTTAGAAGGGCTTTATAATAAATCAGTTGATTGATTGCCCATCCACCTCTTAGAGAGCTTTGTGCTGTGTGTGAGGGCCTGGGAGATAGCTCATCCAGTAGAGTGTATGACTTACCAAGAGCAAGGCCCCAGATTTGAGCTCCAGCACCACATAAGAGCACAACTGATGTCACCAGGGGAAGCTCTAGGGATGGTGGTGAGGTGTTGTGGTGTCTTTCCCTTTCAGTTTCTGTGTCTCTGTGGTAACATGTACGTTCAATCAGGTGTGCCACCACCCAGCCCTCTCTGTCTCTATATATAATGAGAAAAAATAATTAAAAGAGGTCAAATTGCACATGCATGAGGCTCTGGTGTTGCATAAATATTAGATGGCTTTTGACTGAGCATAGAAAAAGCATCTCAAGCTTAACTTTCTTGCATACCTTGCCTCCCCTTGTCATACCTGCTGGTCTTATAGGTGTTACACCACGCAACCCTGATCTTGATCAGCCTTTGGGTGCTCATTCTTTTCTCTTCAGAACTCATTCTAGAGCCTGTTTTCTTGCCATATGTAGATCTTGGCTCAGTTGTTGCAAGGAAGGTCTTTGCTGGGCATGTCTCCTTGTTATCCCCACTCCAATTACATTAGTCTCTCCCAAGACTGTGAACATGGGGACTGTGTCTAGTCATATCCTGTGTCCCCTCCTGACTCCCACCCCATGAATGCAGAGCTCTGGAGTTCAGCATCCTGATAGGCACTATGCCACACTGTCCTTCTGCATATATACTCCTGTTAATGATTTTGCATTTTTGGAGGACCTTCACCCACTTGCATTTGTCAGGATAACCTTATGGAGAAATTGTGGGATTTTTAGGTGAGATGAAGGTCTGTGGACTGTGTCCAGAAGTCCCCTTCAACTAGAAGGACATGTGCATCTGAATGCTGTTGGTCTACAGGAGGTGGGATGGAATTAAGTGCTTTTGAAGAATCCTAAGAAAGGACCATGGTGCCTGCATCTTCTCTGGGTGACAGAGATGGTTCCAATGCTGTGTCTGCTTTGTGGTCATAGCTGACAGGGCTTTACCCTAGAAATCCATCCTAAACTTCCTTCAACCCATCATACACAAAAAAGTATTTCTAATTGGTGATCAGATGTAAAATAAAGCATGCTAACTAAAGTTAATACTCTGGGGCTGAGAGATAGCTCACACAGTAGAGTGTATACTTCACCATGTGCAAGCAGCTGGGTTCAAGCCACTGGCATTACATGAGAGTACCATTCATGGCAGATGTTGTGACATCTCACCTTCTCTCTGCCTCTCTTCCTTTGTGTCTCTCTTCTTTTCTGTCTCTGTCTTAAATTTAAAGAGGAAATGTAAAAGAGCCCAGAAATAGCTCACTGCTAACCTACCAGGTGCAAAGAATTGGCACACCAAAATAAAATAAATACATGAATAAAATAAGTAAAATTTATACTCTGTGGCATATTTTGACAGTTAATCTTACAATGTAGACAAAATGTAACCATGTATGGTGACTGGACTTGTGGCAGTCACTTCTCATTTCACAGTGTATATAAATATGGAATAAATCAGTATGTTGTATGTCTGAAGCTAATGCAATGTTATTTATCAGTTATTCATCACTAATTATATGAAAAAGCTCTAGAGCCCAGGTGATGGCACCTGGTTAAGTATAGACATTACACTGCATAAGGACCCAGGTTCAAGCAGGGGGGAAAGCTTCATAAGTGGTGAAGCAGGGCTGCAGGTGTCTCTCTCTTGCTCTCTTTTTCAAAATTTTAAGTGTTTTATTATCTTTATTTATTTATTAAATAGAGATAGCCATAAATTGAGAGGGGAGGGAGAGATAGGGAGAGAGATAGACACCTGCAAAAAAAGGTCTAAGTATTTGCTATGAGAGCAAGATCAGAGCACTTGCAGGACAGTTAGGGAGAAAGCAATTATTATTATTTTTTAGTATTTTTATTTATTTTTGGGTAGAGACAGAGAAATCGAAAGGGAAAGGAGAGATGGAGAGGGAGGGAGATGAGAGAGACTCCTGTAGTCCTTCTCTACCACTCATGAAGCTTCACATATGCATGTGGCGACTAGAGACTTGAACTATAATGTGTGCATTCAACCATGTGTGGCACTGCCTAGTTTTGAGAGAGCAATTTTGAGAATAGGCTGAAAGGGAGAAGAACTCTGAACTCTCCTAGCCTGCATCCTGGCAGGGCTTTGCTCCTTTGAGTTGCTGTCCTCCCCCTCTACTCCTCCTCTGCTCTTTCTCCCATCTCACCCTCTGCTCCTGTGGCAGCCTTTGGGGGGATGCAGAGGTGTACCTGGGCTCCCTGAGATGCTGCTGGGGAGGGAACCGGGCGTTGCTATGCAGGTGGCAGGAAACCCAGAGAGAAGGTGGAGGCTGTCCCTTTCTGCCTGGGCACATCTCTCAACACCCACACCTTGGACTGATCCTCAACAGCAAATGAAAGCCTGTGTGTGTGTGTGTGTGTGGATGGCCTGGGGCTGGGCTGGTGCCCTGAGAAGGCTGGTGCCTAGGGGTGTGGCTTGTGCTCCAGGCTCTTTGGCGTTGTGCTCTGCTCTTGACAGGCTGTTAGGCATAGTCTTAGTTCCCTGGCTGTGGGGTGTGGTTTGCCTTTTATCTGGGTCTTTGTGGTCTATGTATTGTGCTCACTCTCTTTCTCTTAATTATCTTTATTTATTAATTGCATAGAAACAGCCAGAAGTTGAGAGGGAAGGAGGTGATGAAGAAGAGAAATAGATACCTGTAGCACTGCTTCAGCACTTCCAAAGCTTTCCCTTTGCAGGTGGGAACTTGGGGCTAGAACTTGGTTCCTTGTACATTTTAACATGTGCTCTCAACCAGGAGCGCCACCACCTGGCCCCTGTCCTTATGTTCTCCACCCCCTTCTACTGCCTCCTTTTGTTGTTGTCTATTTATTCCAGACTCTTTATTTTTTAGAGACAGACTGACAGACACACACATACGGGGGTGGGGGTGGGGAGTGGAGAAAGAGACCACAACACCAAAGTTCCTTCCAAAGTGGTGGGGACTGGGCTTGAACCTGGGTCATATACATGGAAAAGCAGCACGTTATCCAAGTGAACTATCTCACCAGTCTCCTTGTGTCCTAGAAATCCTTTACATCACTTCACCAAGAGAAAGTGTGGCAAGTGTAGGGGCTCACCATTGTGCCAGTGAAGGGAGCTGCCAGACACCATATGCCAGCCAGGGCTGGGGATGCCAGAGTGAGGTGCACTTGTGGCTTTGGGTGAGTTACTTTGCCCTTCTGTGCCTTCACGAATTGGATGAGAGAATAAATTCAGGCAAACCCGGATCAAGTGAGAGTCATAACAGCAGCACCTTTTGTGTTGGTGGCCTTAGTGATGTGATCAGTGCGAGTGCCTGGAGAGGGCTTGGTGCAGTCAGCGCTCAGTGATGGTGGTGCAGTGGAGATGTTGATGGGGGAAGAGTTTCCATGTGTTGGGGTAGTGAGGGAGCATCTCTACTTTCAGGGGCCCAGCACATCTGTGAGAAGAGCACTTGGGGCCTGCCATGCTCTGCAGATGTTCCCTGGCTTCATTAAAATTAAATAAATTATAATTACTATTACTATTGTTTTGCTGCCAGGATTATCACTAGGGCTTCATAACTACATGATTCTATTTATTCCAGACTCTTTATTTTTTAATTACTTTGTTGGGGGTAGCAGGGAGTAAGAAGTAATGATATACAACAAGACTACGGTTTCTTATCTCCTTGTGACTGGCAAGAAAAAAAAAATCTTTTCTCTTGCTACATCTTGGATGGAATTTGAAGGAACCATAGTAAGTGAGATAAGCCAGATGAATGAATACCAGATGATCTCATCTGTGGGTGGAACTGAAGAAACAAAGAAAGTGTAAATACAGGGTGAATTTTACTCTTTTTAGCTACAAGGTGAGAAACAGAGAAGAAGAGAAACATAGAAAGGAAGAGAGAGAAGGAGAGACACCGCAATGATCCACTGCTTGTGAAGGTTCCTCTGTGCAGTGCTCCCATGTGTTGGCCTGCAGCTTGAATCCAGGTCCTCTCACATTGGGTCTCCTTTATTTCTTCTTCTTTTGTTGTTTTATTGTTGTCACTGGGGCTTTAATGCTTCAGGAAGACTTTTTCAGACACTAACACAGAGAGGGAAAGATTGCACAGCACCAAAGCTTCCTCCACTGCAGTGATAGCCAGGTTGAAACCCGGGTGACATGCCTGACAAAGCAGGTGTACAGCTTAAGTGAGCTATTCTTTCCAGGCTTTACTTATTTTTTTTAATTATTATTCCACATCTGACCACAGGTCCTTGTTTGACCCTTTAACAGAATTGAAGTGATGTGCATTTTAAATTCAATGCAGCATCATTTAATGAGCATGTCATCTATAGAATACAGCAGAAATGTTGACTTCATATCCAACTGCAAAAGAGTCCATGTGTTTGTCCTCAGGTACATGGCTCTCCTGGGACCTGCTGTGCAGACTGCAGTTTACTTCACTTTTATTCACACGGCATGAATTCCAGAACACATCTGTCTAGGAGTGAGCAGGAGGATCATTGACTTGTCTACTATAGTTTCTTCTCTAGCTAGTCAGTTAGGCCCAATCTCTTTCTCTCTTTCTTTATCTCTCTCTCCCTCCCCCTCTCTTCCTCTCCCTTCCTTCCTTCCTTCCTTCCTTCCTTCCTTCCTTCCTTCCTTCCTACCTTCCTTCCACCTTCCTTCCACCTTCCTTCCTTTTTTCCTTTCTAATAAAAACAAGTATCCTTGTGCCCAGCTCCTTTCTGTGCCCTTCCCAGTCTGGTCCCAGCCCTTGGGTACAGCACTTGACTCTCTGGTCACCCTATTTGTCCTCAGACCAGTTGTATATCCAAGGTCTGTCAGTGACCTTCATAGCTACTGTCTGCCCTGGAGCTCAGCCACAGGCAGAACAGAGCTCTGTCCCCTCTTGGTGGCCTTACCTTCTGGGGCAGCTGTGGACTCAGCTTGATGTCATGCCCATTTTATGAACTCCACGTAGGATCTTCACAGTTAAGTACTCAAAGACTCAAGCCTGGCACTTTGAGCAGACCTGGTGACTTTGAATACTTACTACTCTTTATGAGAATAGTAAATAGTACAACACTGACCAGAGGACCCCTGACTTTTATTAGTTAGTTACAGGATACATCAAAGGAATTCCAAAACAGCTTACAGCAACAGAGGGCATACTAGTTCATTAATAAGGGGGAACAAAATGGAGGAGAGATAGCTGCAGAAGGACTATGTCATAGTTAGCAAGGCCATCACATCTCTTCTAACAAGCTTGCAATATTTCAGGGCTTTAAAAAACTAGTACTCCTAATGGAATCTCAGCAGTTATACAGCTTGAAAGGTTAAAAAGTCACATACTTCCTCATTCATATCAAGTATCTACTAAGCTATAGTGGGTCACTCTGGTGTGGAACTAAGACATCTATGGACACCAATTAGTTACAGATGTTGAGAAGTTACTAGTTAGGCCATGGGTTGTGCAAACCTGAGGTAGGCACAAGCCTGGAATGCTAAGAGATATCCTGGACATGTCTCAACAGTGTCAGCACTCCTGTTAGGTCCCTCAGGCCTGGTGGGAATGGAGGGGAGGAAGGCCCAGAAACGAAATTGGCACTAAGTGTTGCATTCTCACCCTTCAGGAGGCATTTGCAGAAGATGAGTCCAGAGATTGACCCAATTTGATTGAATTTGTATTTTAAAATCTTTATTTAAGCTTTAAAATGTTTTATTTGATCTAACATTGCAATAAAACATAGAAGCTTCAGCTGTGCATTGCTCCAAGTCAATATCTGTAGATGCTACACCTGCAGCACTGCTTCAGCCCTTGCAAAGGTTTCCATCTGTTGGGGGGTGGGGACTAGGGGCTTGGGACTGAAGGTTTAAGCTTAGTAACATGTGTGCTCAACCTGGTGCACCACTAGGTTTAATGTTTAAATACACATTAAAAAGAAAAGAAAAGAAAAGAAAAGAAAAGTAAAAGAGGGGCTGGGACAATGGTGCACCTAGTTGAGAACTCAGGTTACCATGTGTAAGGACCTGGATTCAAGCCCCTGGTCTCTGCCTATCTAATTCTGCTCTTCCCTGTAGATGGACCACCTCTGGAAAGGGTGGTCCAGGGGGTGGGTCTGAAAGTCCCATACCACCCTGTGCCCTTCATGCCCCTATGGCATGGAATAAATGTGAGTCTGAGGTCCCAGGTCTGTGTTCTCCCTCTGTCTAGCTCCTGATATGACCTGGGATGTAGCCAAATGCAGCTGTGGGCCATGCTGGAGTAGAGAGCCTTTGAGAACCCCTTTGAGAAGTGGCTTTGGGGGCTGGGTAGTAGCACAGTGGGTTAAGCTCACATGGCACAAAGCACAAGGGCTGGCATAAGGGACCTGGTTTGAGCCCCCGGCTACCCACCTGTAGGGGGAGTTCTGCAGGTGTATTTCTCTCCCCCTCTCTGTCTTCCCCTTCTCTCTCGATTTCTCTCTGTCCTATCCAACAACAACAACAGCAATAACAATGACAACAATAAGGGCAACAAAAATGAGGGAGGGGAAAGGCATCCAGTAGCAGTGGATTTGTAGTGCAGGCACTGAACCCCAGTGGTAACCCTGGTGGAAAAAAAAAGTGTCTTCTAGAGCCTTTTTGGGTGGGATTTTGGACTCTGCAGGATTTTCCCACTAGTTTTAGAACATACCCTCCAGTATCAGAGGCTGTAGTCCCCCTGCTCCTTTGTTGAATCTTTCTCTGCTGACATATGGGGCCTGAGCAAAGAGATGGTACTCATCTAACTAGAGTTTTACTTTTTTTTGAACTTTATTTTATTTTATTTTATTTATTTTTGCTTCCTGGGTTATTGCTGGGGCTCAGTGCCTGCACTACGAATCCACTGCTCCTGGAGGCCATTTTTCCCATTTTGTTGCCCTTGTTGTTGTTGTTATTGTTGCCATTGCTGCTGCTGTTGTTGTTGGATAGGACAGAGGGAAACTGAGAGAAGAGGAGAAGAAAGAGAGGTGGAGAGAAAGACAGACACCTGCAGACCTACTTCCCCACCCTGCAGGTGGGGAACTGGGGGCTTGAACCAGGATTCTTTGGCCACTCCTTGCACTTTGCCCCATCTGCACTTAACCTGCTGCACTACTGCCCAGCCCATTTAACTTTATTTATTTATTTATTTTTTAAATTTTTATTTATAAAAAGGAAACACTGACAAAAACCATAGGATAAGAGGGGTACAACTCCACACAATCCCATAATCAGAACTACGTATCCCATCCCATTCCTTGATAGCTTTCCTGTTCTTTATCCCTCTGGGAGTATGGACCCAGGGTCATTATGGGGTGCAGAAGGTGGAAGGTCTGGCTTTGTAAAAGGGAGGTAGAGAGATAGAGAGAGAGAAGCCAGAACACTCACTCTTGCACACTGGGCGCTGGGGATAGAACCAGGAGCCTCAGGTATGCAAGTCTGGTACTCTGCCCGTTGAACTATCTCTTCAGCCACTAAAAAGCAAGGCTGCATATTCCTGTGAGATGTTGGAAGTGTGGAGGCCTGGACCAAGGGGTCAGACCCAGCTCTTCTGCCTCTGGTATCATTCCATCTGAGAGAACTTGGCCAGCCACTTACACAGGAGGCCACTTCCTTCTCTGTAAAATATGGATGACATTGTGTCTCTCTTGGGGATTGAGTGTGACTCAGGGTGGCCACAGAGGAGTTCTCTCTCCCCCTCTCTCTCTTTTTAAATTGACCTTAGGGTTATCACTGGGGCTTGGTGCCTGCATGATGAATCCATTGATCCTGGAAGCCATTTCCCCCTTCCTTCCTTCCTTCCTTCCTTCCTTCCTTCCTTCCTTCCTTCCTTCTTTTCCTTCTTTCTTTCTTTCTTCCTTCCTTCTTTCCTTCCTTCCTCTCTCTCTCTCTCTTCTTTCTTTCTTTCTTTCTTTCTTTCTTTCTTTCTTTCTTTCTTTCTTTCTTTCTTTCTCTCCAGGGTTATCACTGGGGCTCAGTGCCTGCACCACGAATCCACTGCTCCTGGAGGCTATCCCCCCCCCCTTTTTTGCCCTTCTTGTGATTGTTATTGTTGTCATTGATGTTGGATAGGACAGAGAAATTGAGACAGGAGGGTAAGACAGAGAGGGGGAGAGAAAGACAGACACCTGCAGACCTGCTCCACCACTTGTGAAGCGACCCCCCTGCAGGTGGGGAGCTGGGGGCTTGAACCGGGATCTTTAAGCTGGTCCTTGCACTTTGTGCCATGTGGCTTAACCTACTGTGCTACTGCCCTATCCCCCTGGAAGCCATTTCCCTTTCTCCCCCTCCCTCTCCTCCCCCCCCCCCTCTCTCTCTCATGTGTTTGTGTGCTTGTATCCTGATTCTCCCACTCACTAGCTCAGTGGGCCTGGGAAGGTTTTCCATAAACCCTTTATGCCTAAGTTTCCTCATTGATGAGATTCTAGTCTCTATAATATTGTTGAAGTCAGACAGGACCAAGCATTTTGATGCCCTCTGTAGGGGACCTGGTGCTTAGAAGACTGTCATCACCATCACCCATGGGGACAAGTAGGACAGTGAGGACTATGGGGATGTGGCCCTAGCCTGTGGGCAGTGCCCATGTTACAGCAGGCAGCACAGGGCCCCAGACTGCTCTCAGCACTGGGCCTGACCCCTCCTGCCACTGGTCCTCCATGAGTGATCGAGTGTGCTCTGTGCCTATCTGCAGGGCCATTAGTATCCCCCAAGGACCCTGGGGGAACCTGAGAGGGGGCAGGCTGAGGGCACTGACTGGTATAAAGTAGGGGCTTATGGCTTTTTCCTTTTGTTGCACTGAGACTGCCTTCCAGTGTGAGGATTTGTCCCAGCTCCAATGGGGCAAACCATGCAGGAAAGGAGATGCCCAGGTCAGGAGTTGCTGGGTGAACCTGCAGGGATAAGCGTCTTCCATGGGGCGGTCGTGGGGACCTTGTGTTTGGATTCTCTCCCCAGCGGTGTGATGGTTGCACTGCTTGAATCACTAGCAGGTGGAACCACTCCAGTAGGCTGTAATTGGTAGCAAATTAGTGAAATCACTGGCCTCTGACTGAGTGTGTCTCAGTGCAAGTGACCTCATTATCCTGCAGGTGCATAGCCAGAGGAGAGATCCTGGGTGCCCAGCCTTCCTCATGCTTATTGACATCCCTCTCACTCTTGTGGGGCTCCTTACCTCTCTGCCTATCCTCCCTTCCTTGTCATTATATGTGCTGTATCCTTTGTTCAGAGCAGCCCACACTTGACCTTACAGGCTCATATTTGTCATTCAAAAACTCAGCCTCAGCGTCACCTCCTCTGAGAAGCCTTCGATGATCCCCTTGGGCTGATGTCATAAATGTGCTTTGTTATTGCTGCTTTACTGCACTGTGATGCAGTGATCAGTGTTCATTTTTTAAAAATTTTTTATATTTATTTATTTATTCCCTTTTGTTGCCCTTGTTTTTTTATTGTTGTAGTTCTTATTATTATTGTTACTGATGTTGTCGTTGCCAGATAGGACAGAGAGAAATGGAGAAAGGAGGGGAAGACAGAGATGGAGAGAGAAAGGTAGACACCTGCAGACCTGCTTCACCACCTGTGAAGCGACTCTGCTGCAGTTGGGCTGCCGGGGACTCAAACCATGATCCTTAGCGCCGGTCCTTGTGCTTTGCACCATGTGCACTTAACCTGATGTGCTACTGCTTGATTCCCCATTTTTTTTAATATTTATTTTATTTATTTATTTATTCCCTTTTGTTGCCCTTGTTGTTTTATTGTTGTAGTTATTATTGTTGTTGTCGTTGTTGGATAGGACAGAGAGAAATGGAGAGAGGAAGGGGAAGACAGAGAGGAGGAGAGAAAGATAGACACCTGCAGACCTGCTTCACCGCCTGTGAAGCGACTCCCCTGCAGGTGGGGAGCCGGGGTTCGAACCGGGATCCTTATGCCGGTCCTTGTGCTTTGCGCCACCTGCGCTTAGCCCGCTGCACTACAGCCCGACTCCCTGATTCCCCATTTTTTTTAATGAGACAAGTTTAGTACCTCTCCTCCAAATATACCAACTATACAAGACACTTTATTTCCCCCCCAGGGTTATCGCTGGGGCTCGGTGCCTGCACTGCGAATCCAGTGCTCCTGGTGGCCATCTTTTTTCCATTTTTTATTTATATTTATTTATTTATTTTTTGCCTCCAGGGTTATTTCTGAGGTTCAGTGCCTGCACTATGAATCCACTGCTCCTGGAGGCCATTTTTCCCATTTTGTTGCCCTTGTTATTATTATTTTTGTTGTTGTTGTATAGGACAGAGCGAAATGGAAAGAGGAGGGGAAGATGGAGAGGAGGAGAGCAAGATAGACACCTGAAGACCTGCTTCACTACCCATGAAGCGACGCCCCTTCAGGTGGGGAGTTGGGGGTTTGAATCGGGATCTTTACGCTGGTCCTTGCGCTTTGCACCACCTGTGCTTAACCTGCTGCACTACTGCTGTCCCCCTTTTTTCCATTGTTGTTGGTGTTATTGTTGCTGTTATTGTTGTTGATGCTGCTGCTGTTGTTGGAGAGGACAGAGAGAAATTGAGAGAGGAGGGGAAGATAGAGAGGGGGGAGAAAGACACCTACAGAACTGCTTCACTGTTTGCAATGTGCAAAGATAATGCCTCTCCTCAGGGCCAGGAGATAGCTCACCTGGTAGAGCTTGCACCTGGGTTTGAACCTTGTCACCACACGGAAGCATCACAGCCTCAGGGGATGGTGGAGCACTGCTTTGATAAATCTGCCTTTCTACTTCTCTCTCACTCTCTAAGATACAAAAATGAAACGTCTGGGAGGAGTGGAATCATGCACACACCAAGACTTCATACCACAAGTAATAGTAGTTGTAATTATAGGGGGCTTGGTGGTGGTGCATCGGTTGAATACATATGTTACAGGTTCAGCCCCCAGTTCTCACCTGTAGATGAGAGCTTTGTGAATGATTAAGCAATGCTACAGATGTTTCTTTATCCTTCCCTTTCTTTTTCCTTTTTTATTTTTTTTTCCCTCCAGGGTTATCACTGGGGCTCAGTGCTGGCACTATGAATCTATTGTTCTTGGTGGCCATTTCTTTTTTATTGGATAGGACAGGGAGAAATCAAGAGGGGTGGGGAAGATAGAGAGGGGGAGAGAAATATAGACACCTGAAGACCTGCTTCACCATTGGTGAAGTGACCCTCCTGCAGGTGGGGAGCTGGGGGCTCAAACTTGGATTCTTGCATGGGTCCTTGCACTTCATACTATGTGCACTTAACCCACCTGGCCCCTGTCCTTCCCTTTCTTCTTTTTCTTTTTTTTTTTAAATATTTATTTATTTTCCCTTTTGTTGCCTTGTTTTCTCTCTCTCTCTCTCTCTGACTCTCTTTTACCAGACCACTGCTCAGCTCTGGCTTATGGTGGTGCGGGGGATTGAACCTGGGACTTTGGAGCCTCAGGCATGACAGTCTCTTTGCATAACCACTAAGCTGCCTCCATCCTTTTTTTTTTATTGTTGTTGTAGTTATTGTTGTTGTTATTGATGTCATGGTTGTTAAATAGGACAGAAAGAAATGGAGAGAGGAAGGGAAGACAGAGAGGGGGAGAAAAAGACCTGCTTCACTGCTTGTAAAGTGACTCCCCTGCCAGTGGGGAGCCGCTGGGTCGAACCAGGATCCTTATGCCGGTCCTTGCGCTTTGTGCCACCTGCACTTAACCCGATGCGCTACCGCCGGACTCCCTGTCCTTCCCTTTTCACCTCTACTTTTCCTCTCAAGTTTTCTCTTACCTATCAAATACATAAAATATTAAAAATAGCAACAACAGTAATAGTAACATCGATGTCTCCCCAGTAATCTGCAGGTCCCTCCTCTGTAGATGAGGGTGGTGGGTGCTGGAGAGCAGTGCCAGGCTGGTACAGCGGTGTCTCTGGGGCTGTGCTGGCCATATGGCAGGCCTCTTGGGAGGGAGTGCTTGGGCTGAAGCCGACCACCATGAGTGGTGTCCCCAAGACAACTTGGCTGCTGGAGTCTTTATCTCTAACTCAGTTATGCAGCTGCAGCATTACTCAGGGTGGTGGCCTTGTATTCAGCCAAGGACTCTGGGTCACGTGTCTGTCCTCCAGGGAGGTGAGGTCATTAGGGCAGGTGGCTTGAGACCTTGTGGTCATAGCCTGCTTGTCCAGGCAGCCTTCAGCCTGGCCTGAGCTCTGCCCTGAGCTTGGCAGTATGCTCCCCATGCTGACAGTAGTCTGGAGGACAGACTGCTGTTACTGATAAGTGTTTGTGAAGCTCCCCACATGGTGAGTGTGGCACCCAGCCAGGTAGGCCAGGGGTTTTGGCAACTCACTGTCTGCAGAGGCTATGTCCTCATGAGGGAGCTGAGGAGGAAAAGGTACCATTTGGTGGAGGTGGTTGGTCTGTTATTTATGGAACTCAGTAAGTTTTCTTTCCTCTCTCTTAGCAGACCTCTCTTGTTTCTTGTTCTTTTTAGTAATCAAGCAGGTACAGTGTTTATTAAGCACCAAAGATATGCCCTCTTCTCTGTTCAAGTGGGGGTATTATTGGAGCACAGTTGGCTTTTAACCCCACCCTTCCTGCTGTGAGATTTGGACTTTGGTCATAGGTTCAAATCCCACCCTTCCTGTAATGAGCTTTCCTGTTTCCTCCTGTTCACGGGGCCATGAGAATATGTACCTCATTGAGTGGGAGAGAAAATGAGATAATGTCTGAGGAGTGTTGAGCCTGAGGCATAGCTTAGCTCAACAGGAGCTGCTAGTAGTAGTGGTGGTGGTGTTAGTAGCAGCAGTAGTTGTGGTGTTAGTAGCAGCAGTAGTTGTGGTGTTAGTAGCAGCAGTAGTTGTGGTGGTGGTAGTAGCAGCATCAGTAGTAGTTGTAGTGGTGGTGGTAGTAGCAGCAACAGTAGTTGTAGTGGTGGTGGTAGTAGCAGCAGTAGTAGTTATAGTGGTGGTAGTAGTAGCAGCAGTAGTAGTTATAGTGGTGGTAGTAGTAGCAGCAGCAGTAGTTGTAGTGGTGGTAGTAGTAGTAGCAGCAGTAGTTGTAGTGGTGGTAGTAGTAGCAGCAGTAGTAGTTGTAGTGGTGGTGGTAGTAGCAGCAGTAGTAGTTGTAATGGTGGTAGTAGTAGCAGCAGCAGTAGTTGTAGTGGTGGTAGTAGTAGCAGCAGCAGTAGTTGTAGTGGTGGTGGTAGTAGTAGTAGCAGCAGCAGGAGCAGCTGCTGCTAAAGTAGATAGTAGGAATAACATTGACATTCACATGAAATCAGAATGAGGAGAGAGAGAGAGAGAAGTGATCTGATTTCTGTTCCTGAGAGTTTGCAGTCTGTCTAGGAGAGCTCAGCGAAGGCACTTGATACTATCAGTGTGATAGTTGTCAGTTGTCAGGGTGGTGCTGCTTCTTCAAAGGTGAAATGACATCTCCTGTGAAGCAGAAATCAGGAAAGAGGCAGAGGAGCCTTCCTCATTTTAAGCTGTAGTTGCATTTGTTGTGTCTTCATAATCATTTTCTTGGGCTTGCAGGGAGCAAGGTTGGAGAACTGAGCATGGCTTAACTGATTCAAAGGAAACAGAGAAACCAAGGAAATAGCTCATCTGGTAGAGTGTGAGGGCTGCATGTGCCAGATTCATGCTCTGGCTTTCTTCTCTCTCAGGTGAAACCCTGTCTCTATCTCAGATGACATATATTGAATACAAACATAAATCTTAGTAAGAGACAAGAAACTTACAAATCAGCATTATTTTTTGAGAGGGTTACTGAGAAATCAGGTGGAGGAAACTTTGAATAGGCACAACAGCTTTTAGAAGATTCCTGGAGCTTCTAACTACAGCACAATATGCCTGCAGCACAGGGCATGGCCATAACTGTACAGCCCAGTGGGTACCTCAAAGTAAACACACCTGTGTGGCAGCACCCAGGTTAGGGATGAGACCTCATAACCACCCCCCATGCCCTCTTCTAGCTCCTGTACCCCCACTTCCTGCCATCTTGGTCTCTTATAGCTTGTGGGGGTGGGGGGAGGTTTGTCTGGCCATGTCCTCTTCATGGATCTGATGCAGTATTGTGCTCTTGTGTTTGCTGTCTTCGACTCAGTAGCATCTTGTGAGAGTCAGCCTTGTTCTTGCTTGTGTCTGAATTGCCATGAATCACTGCCATTTATTTCATTCATTCTGTGCTTGATGGCCTTCTGGTGTGGGGCTTGTGGTTGCCCAATCATGGCCACACAAAAGATGCCCATGACCTAAGCCCTGGTCATGAGTATCTTTCTGCTGTTCAGATCTATGGCTAGATCACCTTAACAGGGCAAAAGGACCATTGCAGTCGGTGTAATTAGGTTAAGGATCTTGAGGTGGGGAGATGCCACTGATTACTTGGGCGGGACCAGTATGGCCACAGGGATCTTGCAGGAAGAAAGCAGGAGTGTCTAGCTCAGAGGCTGAAATGTGAGGATGGAAAGGCTACTTTGAAAGGAGAGAGGAATGAAAGTGAGTGTTAGTAGCTCTGAAATGGAGGAAGGGGCGGCCACACAAAGTTTTTGTTTTACTTTTTTCTCTCTTTCTTTCTTTCTTTCTTTTTTTCTTTCTTTCTTTCTTTCTTTCTTTCTTTCTTTCTTTCTTTCTTTCTTTCTTTCTTTCTTTTTTTTTTTTGCCTCCAGGGTTATCACTGGGGCTCAGTACCTGTACTACAAATCCACTAATCCTGGAGGCCATTTTTTCCAGTTTGTTGCCCTTGTTGTTATTGCTGTTGTTTTTATTGTTATTTCTGGAAAGGACAGAGAGAAATTGAGAGAGGCAGGGAAGACAAAGAGGGGGAGAGAAAGATAGATACTTGCAGACCTGCTTCACCACTTGTGAAGCGACCCCCCTGCATGTGGGCAGCTGGGACTCAAACTAAAATCTTATGCTGGTCCTTGACCTTTGCACCCTGTGCACTTAACCTGCTGGGCTACTGCCCAGCCCCCCTATTTTCCTTTTTTTTTTTTGCTCCCAGGGTTATTTACTGGGGCTCAGTTCCTGCACTACGAATCCACTGCTCCTAGAGGCCATTTCCCCCGTTTTCGTTGCCTTTGTTGTTGTTATTGTTGCTATTGATGTTGTTGTGGGATGGAACAGAGAGAAATCGAGAGAGGAGGGGATATGGAGAGGGGGAGAGAAAGATAGACACCTGCAGATCTGCTTCACTGCCTTTGAAGCGACCTCCCTGCAGGTGTGGAGCCGAGGGCTCCAATTGGGATCCTTACTCTGGTCCTTGTGCTTTGTGCCAAGTGCACCTAACCTGCTGCACTACCACCTGAATCCCTCTGTTTTACTTCTTAATGTAGTAATTGTTTACTTGGAGACATAATCCTTTTCTACATGACTATGGCTTTATCTTAAAATAATATGTATTTTAAAAAGAATTTTCACATGTAAATATATTTTACATGTAAATATATATCCACATTGTTTCATATATGAAGATTTGAGTAGCCTTAGAGGCTGTGCAGTGGTAGAGTATAGAAGTGAGGAGTGCAGGTAACCTATTAGAACTGGAAAAGGCAAAGGAACAGAATCTTCTGGAAGGAAGAAAGGCAGTCTTGCCAAACTCGTTTATGGCCTCCAGAATGACCAAATGATAAATTTGTATTCTTTCAAGCCATAATATTTGTGGTAATTAGTTACAAAGGCATCAGGAAGCTATCAATAGCACTGAGCATTTGTACATAGTGCAGCTGAGAACATTCTAGAAAATGCCCTGGGACCTGAACTATGAAGTGCCTACAAGTGGAGTTGATGGTCCTCCAGGCTGGTGGGACCCGTTTACATCCCCACCTGCTGTAAGATGTGAGAGCCGTGGTCACCTAACCTCTTCACCAGCACTTGGTGTTTTCCAGGAAGAGAGATTTTTCCAGTGAAGGAATTAATGAGACTTGGTGTCCAAGGGCCACAGCCATGGTTGGCAGGAAGCTAATGCTTAGCAAACACCTGCCAAAGCTGAGCCACTCAGCTGAGGAGAGGAATGAGGAAGGGGAGGAGGGGCAGGCATTTCCAGCTGGGGAGACTGGAATTTCTTTCCTGTGGATGTGATGGGGTGGGAGGTGCTGAGTAACACAGAACCTTTCAGCTGAGGAGTATCTCTGAGCATCTTAGCTCTCTGATGCCTAACAACAAGGGGTGGAGGAGCCCCTGGGATTCAGTCAGCTGCCTGGAGTGTGACCACTGCCCACTTGTGAGTACTGTATCCTTCACAGCCTCTCACAGCAGCTCTGGCTTTACCATCTCTGAAATGAGGGTGATTGGGGC
Organism: Erinaceus europaeus; assembly: GCF_950295315.1. Classification (NCBI taxonomy): domain Eukaryota; kingdom Metazoa; phylum Chordata; class Mammalia; order Eulipotyphla; family Erinaceidae; genus Erinaceus; species Erinaceus europaeus. The sequence goes on from NC_080173.1 coordinate 33,720,261, forward strand.
TGGGGTGGCCTCCATGATGGGTATGGTCAAGCTCATTTTCAGTCCTCTCTCACACTTGCTCAAGCTGCTGTATTTATGCCATTGCTGCCAGGGTTATCATTGTGTCTCAGTGCCTCCAGGACAAATCTACCTCCACTACTCCTGGTGGGTGACTTCTTCCTTCCTTCCTTCTTCCTTCCTTCCTTCCTTCCTTCCTTCCTTTCTTTCTTTTCTTTTTTTTTTAACTGGAGCACTGCTTCAGCTTTGGCTTATGGTGGGGTGGGAGTGAGGGTGGTGGGTGGGTGGGTGGAATTGAACCTAGGACTTTGGAGCCTTAGTCATGAGAGTCTCTTTGCATAATCATTATGCTATCAACCCCCTTCCTTCCTTCCTCCTTTCCTTCCTCTCTTTCTTTCTTTCTTCTCACTCTTTTTTTAAATTTATTTATTCCTTTTTGTTGCCCTTGTTGTTTTATTGCTGTAGTTATTATTGTTGTTATTATTGATGTGGTCATTGTTGGATAGGACAGAGAGAAATGGAGAGAGGAGGGGGAGAGAGAGATAGACACCTGCAGACCTGCTTCACTGCCTGTGAAGCGACTCCCCAGCAGGTGGGGAGCCGGGGGCTTGAACCAGAATCCTTATGCCGGTCCTTGCGCTTTGTGCCACGTGCACTTAACCCACTGCACTACCACCCGACTCCCCCTTTCTTCTCTTTTGAGGGAAGGGAGAGTCAGAGGGTGAGAGAAAGAGACACTTGCAGCACAGCTTCACTGATAGTAAAACTTCCTTTCTCCTCCTAGTCAAGGGACTAGGAGCTTTAACCCAGCACTGGAGGCTGTACTTTTTGAAACAGTTTGTCCTTCTGCTCACTCATTGAGCTGTGACAGTTTTGCTCTGCATGTTGTCACACAGGGGTTAGGAACATAGACTCCAAGCTGGTGCTTGACTCAAACCTCTGTTGTACCATTGGTTGTCTGTGTGTCTTAGGCTGAAGCCTAACTTCTCTGTACCTAGCTCTGTATCTGATTTCTAATGTGGGTGCTATCTGCCTTCCAGGGATCTCTGAAAATGTAATAGTCTATCTTGAGGCCCAGCCCCTTCATAATCCTTACTTTTTGGGTAAAAAAAAGTGGGTACCCCCATTCTAGCCTATAGCTATATGCCAAAAGGCACTAGTTAAACACTGTCTGAAGAACACCTCCCCAGTCCCAGGAGGGCAAGTTCTGAAACCCTAACTGGTAGCTAGCCAATGGGCCCTTCACAGACAGACTGTGCCCTCTGCCAGCTGCCCAGACATGTGGTTTGGAAGGAAGGGCCTGTGCTCTCTCTTGAAGCAGTCACTGGGCTGCTTGATCCTTGCAGCAAACTTTACTTCCAGGTGGAGGCCATAGGGACCCAGATATCCCCTCTGTATTGTGAGCTCGAGCCCCCTCGCACCTCTCCATACTTTAGGCCCCATGCCTCCCCTCTCGATTTGTTCCTGCCCGCTCCCAGATGGAACCAGGGATCTCAGCTGCTGAAATCAGCTCCCAGGGATGCCAGAGCCCTGGCCCTGGACAGGGATGCTGAATGTATCTCATGGTGCTGTTTGCATGTTCTGTGCCATGAGGATCAGAGCTTAGTTTACTGGACTAGCTCACTTGGGTCTGAGAGTTTATGTAGCAGAACTCTGATCTGGGCAGGGTGCATATGGTTGGGCAGGTGAAAGAAGTTAGTAGAGGTGACTGAGCTGGGCTGGAGAGATTGCAGTGGCAGGGTTCACTGGCATCCAGTGGCTCTGAGCTCCCTCTGGCCTAGCAGGTACTGGTCTGGAGGCCAGTACACCATTCCCTGGCATGGGCTGAAAAGGCACTTCTGGTGTTGAAACTGCTGGTGGCTTGGTCTGTGGGTGGTACCAGATGAAGTGGTAGATTTGTATTTATGACCTTGTTACAGAAAGAGAATCTGTGTAAATCGGGTCCCCAACTCTATGCCAGGTGCTTGTACTGGAGTCTTCATAGTGGATGGTCTCACAGACTCAGTAATACCCCATCCCCCTGTCCTGTGAAGGGCCTGCTTGAAGTTGAATGTGCTTTATTTTTATTGGGTGCGTTAGTGGTTTATAGTAAATACCATTGCTGATACATGTGTAAAATATTTCAGTTTTCTGCAAAACACTCTCACCTGAAGCCTAGGTCCTCCTGAATCACCACACACCAGAATCTGAAAGCCTCCCCCTCCTCCCCAGAATCCTTTACTTTGGTGCAATACACCAAAACCCAGTGTAAGTTCTACTTTGTGTTTCCCCTTTCTGTTCTTATTTCCAAATTCTGGCCATGAATGTGATCATCCCATATTAATCCTTCTCTTTCTGGCTTATCCCACTTAGCATGATTCCTTCAAGCACCATGCAAGATGAAGTGAGGAAAGTGATATCATCATTCTTTGTACTATGTGCACTTAACCTGGCGTGCTACTGCCTGGCCCCAAGTGACTTCATCATTCTTAATAGCTGAGTAGTGTTCTTTTGTGTATATATATCACAACTTTCTCAGCCACTCATCTGTTGTGGGACACCTAAATTGCTTCCACGTTTGCACTATTAGAAATTGTGCTGCTAGGAACACAGATCTCTTTGAATGAGTGTGTTTAATACTTTAGGGTATATCCTCAGGAGTGGAATTGCTGGATAATAGGGCAGGTCCATTTCTAGCCTTCTGAGCATTTGCCAGACTGCTCTCCATAGGGATTAGACCAATTTATATTCCCACCAGCAGTGCAGGAGGGTTCCCTAACCCCACCAGCATTTGTTACTATTCTTTCTAATGTCTGACATTCTCACAGTAGTGAAATGGTATGTCGTTGTTTTATTTGCATTTCTCTGACAATCAGTGACTTGGAGCATTTTTTTCATATGTCTGTTGGCCTTTTGGATCTCTTGTTTGGTGGATATTCTGTTCAGATCTTCTCCCCACTTTTGGGTGGGATCATTTTTTTTTGTTGTTGTTGCTGGATTTGGTTAACTTTATATTTTGGTTAGTAGGCTTTTGTCTGACATATGGCCGTCTCTCATTCTGTAATAAGTCTCCTTGTTTGGGTTTTTTTTTTTTTTTTTTGCCATACAGAAGCTTTTCAATTTGATGTAGTCCCATTAGTTTATTTTGTTTTTGTCTTACTTGCAATTGGACTTGAGTCATTAAAGATCCTATAAAAGTTACATGGAAATTCTGCTATTATTTTCCTCTAAGTATTTGATTGTTTCTAATCTAACATCCAGGTCCTTGATCTTGATCCATTTGTAGTTTACTTATGTGTATGTTGAAATGTAGTGGTTCAGTTTCATTCTTCTGTATGTTTCAACCCAATTTTCCCAACACTGTTTGTTGAAGTGAATCTCCCTTCTCTATTTAATATTTTGGGTCCCCTTGTAAAACATTAGATGACTATAGGTATAGGGGCTGAATGTACTTGTTTAAAAAATTTCTTTATTGAGGGATTAATGTTTTACATTTGACAGTAAATACAATAGTTTTTACATGCATAACATTTCTCAGTTTTCCACATAACAATACAACTTCCGCTAGGTCCTCTGTCATCTCTTATGGACCTATACTCCCCACCCACCACCCCAGAGTCTTTTACTTTGGTGCAATACAACAACTCCAGTTCAGGTTCTACTTGTGTTTTCTCTTCTGATCTTGTTTTTCAACTTCTGAATGAGAGTGAGATCATCCCATATTCATCTTTCTGTTTCTGACTTATTTCACTTAACATGATTTCTTCAAGATGGGCTGAAAATGGTGAAGTCACCATTTTAATAGCTGAGTAGTATTCCATTATGTATATACCACAACTTCCTCAGCCACTCCTCTGTTGTTGGACACCTGGGTTGCTTCCAGGTTTTGGCTATTACAAATTGTGCTGCTTAGAACACAAATCATTTGGATGGGTGTGTTGGCTTAGGATATATCCCCAGGAGAGTAATTGCAGGATCATAGGGTAGGTCCATTTTGAGCCTTCTGAGAGTTCTCCAGACTGCTCTCCACAGGGGTTGGACCAATTTACATTCCCACCAGCAGTGCAGGAGGCTTCCTTTGACCCTACAACCTCTCCAGCATTTGCTGCTGCTACCTTTTCTGATGTATGACATTCTCACAGGAGTGAAGTGGTATCTTATTGTTGTCTTTATTTGCATTTCTTTGGCAATCAAAGACTTGGAGCATTTTTTCATGTCTTTCTCAGCTTTTTGGATCTCTTCTGTGGTGAATATTCTGTCCATGTCCTCTCCCCATTTTTGGATGGGGTCATTTGTTTTTTTGTTCTTAAGTTTGGCAAGCTCTTTATATATTCTGGTAATTAGCCTCTTATCTGATGTATGGCATGTAAAGATCTTCTCCCATTCTGTGAGGGGTCTCTTGGTTTGGGTATTGGTTCTTTTGCCGTGCAGAAGCTTTTGAATTTGATGTAGTCCCATAGGTTTATGCTTGCCTTAGTCTTCTTTGTAATTGGATTTGTTTCATTGAAGATGTCTTTAAAATTTATGTGGTAAAGAGTTCTGCCAATATTTTCCTCTAAGTATCTGATAGTTTCTGGTCTAACATGCAAGTCCTTGATCCACTTGGAATTTACTTTTGTATTTGGTGAAATATAATGGTTCAGTTTCATTCTCCTGTGTGTTTCAACCCATTTTTTTCCAACACCATTTGTTGAAGAGACTCTGATTTCCCCATTTAAAAGACTGGGCAGCTTTGTCAAAGATTAGATGTCCATAGGTGTGGGGGCTTAATTCTGGGCTCTCAATTCTATTTCACTGGTCACTGTGTCTATTCATGGTCCAGTACCAAGTAGTTTTGATTACAGTGGCCCTATAATACAATTTGAGATCTGGGAGTGTGATGCCTCCAGTTCTGTTATTTCTTCTCAAGACTGGTTTGCAATTCTAGGTCTTTTCTGGTTCCAGATAAACATTTGCAGTATTTGTTCTATTCTCTTAAAAAATGTGGTTAGGATCTTGATGGGGATAGCATTAAATCTGTATATGGCTCTGGGTAGTATATTCATTTTGATGATGTTAAGTCTTCCAACCCGTGAACATGGAATATCTTCCCACTTCTTTGTGTCTTTTTCAATTTCCTTGAGTAGTGACTCATAATTTTCAGTATACAAGTCTTTCACTTCTTTGGTTAGGTTTATTCCTAAATATTTTATTGTTTTTGTTGCTATAGTAAAAGGAATTGATTTCTGGATTTTGTCTTTTTTTTTTTAGCATCAGGAAAATTAAAATTAGAACATTTTACTGTAATATATTTCAAGGAAAACTGCTTCTTTTTTTTTTTTTAAGAAATAAGGTATTTTATTTATAAAAAGGGAACACTGACAAAACCATAGTTCCCACCACCAGAACTCTGTAGCTCACCCCCTCCCCTGATAGCTTTCCTATTATTTTTTTTCTTATTTAAGGAGACATTAACAAAACCATAGAATAAGAGGGGTACAGTTCCACACAATTCCCATAGCTTGATCTCCATATCCCATCCCCTCCCCTGATAACCTTCCCATTCTCTATCCCTCTGAGAGTATGGATCCAGGGTCGTTGTGGGTTGCAGAGGGTGGAAGGTCTGGCTTCTGTAATTGCTTCCCTGCTGAACATGGGCATTGACTGGTTGATCCATACTCCCAGTCTGCCTCTCTCTTTCCCTAGTAGGGTGGGGCGCTGGGGAAGCAGAGCTCCAGTACACATTGATGGGGTCGTCTGTCCAGGGAAGTCTGGTCAGCATCTTGCTGGCATCTAGAACCTGGTGGCTGAAAAGAGAGTTAACATACAAAGCCAAACAAATTGTTGAACAATCATGGACCTAAAGACTGGAATTGTGCAGATGAAGTGTTGGGGGGGTATTCCCTGTATGCTCTTGTGTACTTTTGCTTTCAGGTATATATTTTTCCCTAGTTTATGGGCACGTGTGAACCTATGCTCTATCTCAGGGGACCTGGACTATATCTAGGTTTGGGGACTTTATTGGGGAGTGGAACACCTGGAATGGAATTAGAGAATACTATGAAAGGAAAGGTCTCACCTGAGTGATGAAGCTGAAGGGTTGTCATTCCACACCTGAAGTCTCTGGTCACAGTCTGAAGTGAAGCATGCTGGGGTGGCACTTGTTGCGTTGATTAGGTTGCGATCCGCGGATGCAATATTATTTGATTTGAATTTGAGAGTGGCATGCAGGAATGTGGGCCCCACCCTAAGGTTCCAGGACTGGGAGAAATATAGGCTCTATAGTGGAAATGTGAGGTTCCTGTTGTCTTAGGGTTCAAGAAAACAATGGATAGTTATTGTTATCATCACATTATTTGGTGATTGGGTTAACTTTGGAAAGTCCCTTTGATAAGGTTTGGGGTATAATACCCAGCATCTTGTATATAGCTGTGTTGTTGGTTGCTTCTGTTCTCCCTGGTCTAGGCTTTTGGGAGAGAACATATCAAAGACAGCCTATGTATTAAAAAGACAGTCTGTGTTTTAAGAAGTTCTAGACATATGATCAATTTTCCCCTCTCATATTAATTAAATAGTGGTTTATATAATGTTTACACTTTAATAGGGTTGTACATAAATGGCATCCTCACCACCAAAAGACTGTGTCCCATCCCCACCACCCACCCTCGCCCCCCCACCCTCCACCGTGCCAGGATGCCCAATGGCCACCCTCCCCTTCACCACAGTGTTTTTACATTGGTGCCCTGCTCTCGATTTAATCAGATCCTGCTTTTCGTTTCCATTTCTGTTCTTATTTCTCAACTTCTGTTGATGAGTGGGGACCTCCCATACTCATCTTTATCTTTCTGACTTATGTGACTTAACATAATTCCTTCTAGCTCTGTCCAAGATGGGTCAGATAAGGTGGGCTCATTGTTCTTAATAGCTGCATAGTATTCCATTGTGTATATGTATCACAGCTTTCTTAGCCACTCAGCTACTATTGGGAACCTGGATTCCTTCCAGGTTTTAGCTATTATGAATTGTGCTGCTATGAACATAGATGTACACACATCTTTTTGGTTGGGCATTATGGAATCCTTGGGGTATATCCCCAGGAGTGGAATTACTGGGTCATATGGAAGGTCTATGTCTAGCCTTGCAAGAGTTCTCCAAACTGCTCTCCAGAGAGACTGGACCAACTTACATTCCCACCAGCAGTGTAGAAGGGTTCCTCTGTCCCCACAGCCTCTCTAACATATGTTGTTGCTGTCCTTTTTGATGTATGCCATTCTCTCAGGAGTGAGGTGGTATCTCAGTGTTGTCTTTATTTGCATCTCTCTGACAATCAGCGACCTGGAACAGTTTTTCATATGTTTGTTAGCCTTTTGGATCTCCTCTGAAGTGAATGTCTTGTTCATATCCTCTGCCCATTTTTGGATGGGGTCATTTGCTTTTTTAGTGCTAAGTTTGCTGAGTTCTCTGTATATTTTGGTGATTAGTCTCTTATTTGATGTTTGGCATGTGAAGATCTTCTCCCATTCTGTGAGGGGTCTCTTTGTTTGTGTGATAGTTTCTTTGGCTGTGCAGAAGCGTTTCAATTTGATGTAGTCCCATTGGTTTGTTTCTGCTTTACTCTTCCTTGCAATTGGGTTTGTTTCATCAAGCATATATTATTTCTTTTGAAGTCATCCCATAGGTCTCTGTTGTTGTTTTCAGTTTCTTCTAATCTCATTTTCACATCTCTTACTTCTTTTTAAAAAATATTTATTTACTCCCTTTTGTAGCCCTTGTTTTTTTGTTGTAGTTATCATTGTTGTTGTTAATGATGTCATTGTTGGATAGGACAGAGAGAAATGGGGAGAGGAGGAGAAGACAGAGGGGGGAGAGAAAGACACCTGCAGACCTGCTTCACCGCTTTGCTCCACCTGCGCTTTACCTGCTGCACTACCAACGGACTCCCCTCTTACTTCTTTTTAATTGTCTCTAATTCATCCTTGATCTTGCTAATTCTGTCTTCAGCCTCATTTATTTTATTCTCTCTCCCCTCTACTGTTTTCTGTAGTTCATCTATTTTGTTACTCTGTTCTGATACTGTTTTAGCTTGTTCAACTAGTTGTGTTATTAGCACAGCTATTTCAGCTTTTAGCTAATAACTTTGAGATAGTGTTTTCTTCCAGATTCTCATTTGTTGTTTCTGCATTTCTGATGACAATTCTTTCAAATTCTTTACTCACTCCTGTGACTGTTTCCTTAACTAGTGTTTCGATGTTGACCTAATTATTTTGTGCTTCAACCTTTAGGTTGCTTTTAGCTGGACTCTTGTCCTGGTTCATTTCTCCAGTATTTCTTGTCATTGGTTTAACCATTTAAGTAGTATGTTATGAGGTCCCACTCTCAGTACTTTTCAAATTACTGATCACTCTTGCCTGGATTGACTTGTGTCTAAGTAAGGTACTTAAAGAGTTTATAGTTGTGGAAATAAACAGTTTCAATATTATTTCAATCCCTGAGTTGGAGCACAGTGGCTGTTATAGCCGCTTTTGTTCTTTTTCTTCCCTGAAGGCTATGGGAGTCTCAGGTCTTTTAAACTATAAATAGGCTTCTTAGCTTAATTACTCACTTCTGACCAAGAGATAAAACAGGGTTGGGGAGGGATAGTACAGTGGTTATGCAAAGATACTCTCACACCCCAAGGATCCAAAACTCTGGGCTCAATTCAGCTTCTCTGCCAAGAAGCCAGGCAGCACTGCTGAGCCCTCTGAGTTTCAAAACAAATCCATTTATAGTCTGCATGTTCTGAGGCAATTATTCACCATGTTCCCATCAGGAGAACAATGTGGAAAGGCTCCCACTACACAGTCACACTGTTAGGCCACCTAGGTGTAGCTCTTCTCCTCAGTTTCCTGGTCAGTGCTCTGTTCCCGTATGTCAGCACAGGGCCTCCCCCCTGCTGCTCCAGTCTCTGAGGGCAGTAGCAATGGAGACTCACAGTTGTGTTTGGTGAGTCTTAGGGGAGTCCTCTCCTCCCTTCATCAGTTTTTTCTTGGTAAAAGGGATTGGAGGTGGTGCCTCAACTGGTAAACAACTGGTAAACTCCTGGACTGTTATCAGCCACTCAGTCTCTCCTTAGGTTCCTTGCCATCCACGGGCCACACATGTTTGCACTCACCAGTAATTTGGGGGGTTCCTGAAGTCATTCTAGTCCTGCCTTGTTGCAGTCCCAGCTGATCTCCTTTGATATTCCTTGTTGACCCAGGAGAGACCTGAATGTACTTTTTGCCTAAACTAGACGGTGAGGCATTTGTCCTCACTCCCTACTCCCCAGTCACACACATGCAGCTTGTCTCAAGCTCTGGATGACTAAAATCAAGCTCAGTAGGGCCCCAGTGTCAACTGAGATAAGAATTAGCTTTCTATAAAAATAGATCCCAATAAGAAATCAACTTGAAGAACAAAAGTCTTTTCTTCTCTGAGATAAGAGGGTGGTCATGTTCTGTGTAGTCACTCAGGGCGTATTATATCTCACTTCTCTGCATCCTCATAGCTGAGTTCTGGTTAGTGAAAAGGTCGACAAGACGTTAAGAATGTTTTCTCCTTTTTTTAACTGGAGCCCTGCTCAGCCCTGGCTTGTGGTGGTGGTGTGTATGTGTGGGGTGTGGGTGGGTAGGGATTGAACCTGGCACCTCTGGTGCCTCAGGTATGGAAGTCTTTTTTGAGCCTGTTTTCAGACCTAGACAAGGGCTAGAAGCTAGCTTACTTTGGGGAGGCCCTCCTCACCATGTGTGAGGCCCGGACTCCACATGGGAGAATCATGAAGTTGGGGAGCACCACTGATGGTGGAACAGTACAGTAGTGTCTCTCCTCTTGGCCTCTCTAAGTGAAAAATTAAAAAATCAGCTCTGGGTGGTTACTCATGTACAAGGTCCAAGTTCATTTCCTGGTACTACATTGAAAAAACAACAACAACAAAAACAAGACCTATAGCATAGTGGTTATGTAAAACAACTTTTATGCCGGAGGTTCTGGGGTCCCAGGTTCAGTCCTCAGCACCACCATAACCCAGAGCTGAGCCATGCTCTTTGATAAAACAAAATAAAAAATCAAAAGGGAAGAGTGACCTGTCCCCTCTTCTCCCATCCCACTGAAATTCATCTGGCCATGTCTCTCTGCAGGAACTTGAGTGCACTGTGGGAGAGGGAAGAGTAGATTTTGATAGACACCAGGCAGCCTTCCTTAGACACAGTCCTTGAGTGCAGCTTTCTGTGTGTCTAATGGAAGCACACCCATGCTATAAATACTGTTGCTTTGCTTTTTTAGAAAGAAGACCTGGGACAGCCACACTGTATCTCTCAACAATCCCTAGTAATGAATCAGCATGTCTTCAGAGGAATGGAAGAAAACAAGGAAAGGTAAAAAACAAATAACCAAAACCCATAAAAATGTTACTTAAAAAAAATTTTTTTTTTACAACAGTTTAGTACAATGCAGACCTTCAGTGAAGCTTCTGTAAGTTAGTGGAGGCTGTCAAGAATTTGGAGACATCAAGATTTTTATATGTTCCATTCTCTTATCTCCTGATTTCTGACTCCAGAGGGGGTTACCTTTGTTCAGTAAGAGGAAAATTTTCTTTTTAAAAAATTTTTAAAATTTATTTATTCATGAGAAATATGAGAGAGAGAGAGAGAGAAAGAACCAGACGTCATTTGGGTACATGTGCTTCTGGGGATTGAACTCAGGACCTCATGCTTGAGAGTCCAATGCTTTATCCACTCTACCACATCCTAGTCCAGAGGAAAATTTTCCAAGACTTAGAATGAAGAATTAGTATAGAAAGAACTGATGTGGTATAATATCAGACATCTGATCCTCAAAATTGGAAACTCAATTCAAGAAAATGTAGGCACATACTCAGATGTGCTGTATCAATATTTATGGAATGTAGGAGGCAAAGACAACTCTTGAGGGAGGCCTGGCAGTGGTTCACTGTACCATGTTCAATGACCAGAGTTCAAGTCCACGGTCCCCTGCAGAGGGGAAGCATCATGAGTGGTTAAGCAGTGCTGAAAGTATCTTTCTCTCTCCCTCTCTATCTTTCCTTCTCTGTCAATTTTTCTCTGCCCTATCAAATAAAATAGATGACTGTTAAAGAAAGAAAGGGAGTCGGGCAGTAGCGCAGCGGTTAAGTGCATGTGGTGCAAAGCGCAAGGACCAGTGTAAGGATCCCGGTTCGAGCCTCTGGCTCCCCACCTGCAGGGGAGTCACTTCACAGGGGGTGAAGCAGGTCTGCAGGTGTCTGTTTTTCTCTTTCCCTCTTTGTCTCCCCTCCTCTCCCTATTTCTCTCTGTCCTATCTAATAATGACAACATCAATAACAACAGCAACAATAAAAACAACAACAAGGGCAACAAAAGGGAAAATAAATAAATATAATTAAAAATTTTTTTAAAAGAAAGAAATTAGAAAAAAGTTTAGGTCTTGGTAGGTATCTGTTTTTTTTAAGGTATTATTTATTTATTTATTTTCCTTTTGTTGCCCTTGTTTTTATTGTTGTTGTTGTCGTTGGATAGAACAAAGAGAAACGGAGACAAGAGGGGAAAACAGAGAGGGAGAGAGAAAGACAGACACCTGCAGACATGCTTCACCACTTGTAAAGCGACTCCCCTGCAGGTGGGGAGCCGGGGGCTTGAACTGGGATCCTTACTCCGGTCCTTGCGCTTTGCGCCATGTGCATTTAACCTGCTGTGCTACCACCCGACTCCCAGCTATCTCTTTTTGTTAAGATATTGCCTCTTCTTCCCATCTCTTTTTTTTTCTTTCCCTTAAAAAGAAAAGTATTAGATTTTTTTGGTTTTTTTTAATGATCTTCTGAGGCCCAGGGCCTCACACATAGAACTTACCTCCCAGGTCTCTTATGGTCGCCATCATCATCACTGGCAACACTTTATTTATTGTGTATTGGGCCCATGAGGATTCCCTTGCTGACTACTCTGATTTCATTCTCCCTGTGACTGGCTAAGGCAGAGAGTTGTGTTGTCAGCCCCAGAACCAGTATGGTCACAAGACAGCACAGCTACAGAATTCTGTTCTGGACCAACCCAAACAGTAAATGCTTTCTCTTGCCCTGAGCTCTAGCTCCACTTTGAGGTGTCCCCATGCCTACTGAGTGACAGATCTCCCATAGACATAGTGTTGCCATGGTTACATCGGATTCTCTATAGCTTGGTTATATGCAGCAGTCACTCTGCACCTGCAGTCAGAATACAGTGAAGCTGAGATTGGAGGTTCTAGGAAGCAGGTGACAAGTGTATTACTGTATTTTTTATTGGAAAACAAATTCGCAACTTGGAATGAATTTGAGGCAAATTGTACCATAAGCAGATGTTCTTTAGGTGGCTAAAATAAAGTTTAAAAAGTAAGTAACAATGAAAGGAAATGCTTCTGGTACAGGACCATCAGTACAAAGAAAATAGTGTACAAGTACTTGGATAATACACCCATTTTGCAATAGTGCAACTTTTTTTTTTACTATTAATTTTCCCTTTTGTTGTCCTTGTTTTTATTGTTGTTGTTATTGTTGTTGTTGTCATTAGAGAGAACAAAGAAATGGAGAGAGGAGGGGAGAACAGAGAGGGGGAGAGAAAGATAGACACCTGCAGACCTGCTTCACCACTTTGAAGCAACTCCCCTGCAGGTGAGGAGCCGGGGGCTCAAACCGGGATCCTTAAGCCTGTCCTTGTGCTTTGCGCCACCTGCACTTAACCCGCTGTGCTATAGCCCGACTCCCACCCTTGCACATTTTTTTAATATTTATTTATTTTCCCTTTTGTTGCCCTTGTTGTTTTATTGTTGTAGTTATTATTGTTGTTCTTGATGTCATCGTTGTTGGATAGGAAAGAGAGAAATGTAGAGAGGAGGGGAAGACAGAGAGGGGGAGAGAAAGATAGACACCTGTACACTTGCTTCACCGCCTGTAAAGTGACTCCCCCTACAGGTGGGGAGCCGGGGGCTCAAACCAGGATCCTTACGCTGGTCCTTGCGCTTTGCACCACGTGCACTTAACCCGCTGCTCTACCACCCGACTCCCATCCTTGCACATTTTAACATGTGCACTCAACCAGGTGTGCCAACACTGAGCCCCAGAGTGCATACTCTTTCCCACTCATTCTACTTTAGAGGCATAAGTATTCAGAGCAGCATGGGTTTTAGACTCATTTTTTTAATTCACTTCTTCTTCATTATTTGTTCGTTTTGCCTAAGATAAAAATACAAGAGTTCATGCATGTGCTCCACTACCAGGCCATTCCCCTGGCCCCACTATCACAGTGTCAAGCCTGGTGTGATGAAATGATGGTCTAGATTGACACAGGGATGAGCTTCAGTCCTGGGTCTATGCCATTGGGTCTTTGGTCTTCACAGCTGCTTGTCTCAGGACTTTCAGGAGCCCAGTCTCTCTCACTCCCCATCTAGAGATTATTGGCCTATAATGCCTGGAAGGAAACCAGCCATGGAACAATCAGTGAAGATTGGCTGAATACTCCTGCATGCCCCAGAGATGAAGGGAGGGGTGATAGCTGACTTCTTAGGCAATTTGAATCACAGGGCAAGGAGGTAGCAGGTTGTAACTGAGTGGGAGCTGCAGTCCTTCCTCGGTCAATGGCATAATAATAGCACCTTCTGCACTGGGTTGGCGGACATGTTAGCAGCTAATCACAGTAAATCCTTGTGCTGGCAGTTCTTAGCATCCAGCAGAGGCAGCTGCTCCAATGTGTGTTTATTTTTATCCCTCCGCAGAATGAGGGACCTAGGAGGAATTTCTGCCAGGAGGCTAATGGGACCAGACTTGTGTTTTAGAAAGGGTAACCTAGCCAGGTGGTGGTGCGCGCAGGTGAGCACACAAGTTACCATGGGCATGGATCTAGGTTTGAGCCCTCACTCCCCACCTACAGGGAGGAAGCTTCACAAGCAGTGCTGAGGTGTCTCTCTTTATCTTTCCCACTGTCTCTCTCCCTTTCCTCTCTCAATTTCTCTCTGTTCTATCTAATTAAAAAGAAAAAACAAAAAGGAAAAATGGCTGCTAGGAGTGGTAGATTTGTTGTGCAGGCACTGAGCTCCAGTGATAATCTGGTGACCTGGACCAGAGAGATATCTCATCTGTTGTGGTGCCTGCTTTACCCTGCACACAGCCCACTTTGAAGCCTCAGCACCACAGGGGAGGTTCTATGGCTCTGGTAGTTTGACATCTCTTCCTCTCTCTGTCTCTGTTTGAATGTAAAAAAGTGACTTTGAATAGTGAAATCACATATGTGAGAGACTTTGGTTCTGCCAAAAAATGAGAAAGAAAGTAATACAAAAAAAAAAGCAAAAAAGAGAGAGAGCAATACAAAAGAAAGCAAATACAAAAGAATACAAAAAAAAATACAAATACAAAAGCAATACAAAAGAAAGCAGGAGAGAGAGAGAGGAGGTGGTAGTGTTTACACTAGAGTGTACATGCTACAATGTGCAGTATTCCAGCCCCCGACCTCCTACTGCATGGGGGAAACTTCACAAGAATTGAAGCAGTGTTGCAACATTCTCTCTCTCTCTCTCTCTCTCTTTTCTTTCTTCCTTCCTTCTTTCCTCTCTCTTTCCCTCTCTCTCTTTCTTTCTTTCTTTCTTTCTTTCTTTCTTTCTTTCTCCCTGTCTTTCTCCCTATCTTACCCTTCTCTCTCATTTTCCCTCTGCCATTATCTAAAATAAGTAAAATAAAAACATCTATAAAAAAAGAGAAATGGTAAAAATGGACACAATTTCAGTCAGATAAGCTATTGTCTTTTTACATCTGCCTTACCCGGAGGCAAAGTCCCTGGGCCACACCGTACCCCAATTATTTGGTGCCTCGCACATAGTAGTTGCTCACTGAAGCTTCTGGAAGGATGGGTGCAGGGGGTGCAGTAATGGAAAGGGTGGGCTTTGGATTTTTGAGGTGAGGTCGTGGGACAAAGGCAGCCAGTTATAATGACCTCAGCCTTTATGGTGATCCTTCACTCCCCATGGAGAGAGGGGCTCCTGGAAGCCCCATCTACAGACTACACTTTCCTCTGAAAACTAAGCTAAGTTCCTGTTATTTATGGACATTTTTTTATATTTATTTTATTTATTTATTCCCTTTTGTTGCCCTTGTTGTTTATTGTTGTAGTTATTATTATTGTTGTTGTTGTTGGATAGGACAGAGAGAAATGGAGAGAGGAGGGAAGACAGAGAGGAGGAGAGAAAGATAGACACCTGCAGACCTGCTTCACCACCTGTGAAGCGACTCCCCTGCAGGTGGGGAGCCGGGGTTCGAACCTGGATGGACATTTTTTTTTCCTTCTTTTAGCCAGGACTTCATGCCAATGTGATTCCACTGCTCCTGGTAGAATCTTTCTTTTTTCATTTTTCTCTTTTTTTTGGCCCTCCCCCATTATAGGGAGAGAGAGAGAGAGAGAGAGAGAAACACCATAGCACTGTTCCAGCACCTATGAAGCTTTCCCTTTACATTTGGGCTCCTACTTGGTGGCCAGGGGCTTGAACATGGGTCCTTGCACATGGAAAACTGTGTGCTGTACCTGGTAAGCCATCTACTAGGACCAGGCTATGTTGTTCTTTTTTCTTTTCTTTTCTTTTCTTTTCTTCCTTTCTTCTTTTTTTTAATAACCAAGGACTTTCCTTTTATAGTTATTTATTTTATCTTATAAGACAGAGAGAAATTGAAAGGGGGGAGGAAATAGAGAGAGAAAGAGAGATACCTGTAGCCTTGCTTCCTGAAGCTTCCTCCCTGCAGGTGATGACTGGGGGTTTGAACCTAGGTCCTTGATCCTGGAGGCTTTTTTTTCCTTCCCATTTTTGTTGTCCTTATTGCTCTTGTTGTTCTTATTGTTATTGTTGTCATTGCTATTGTTGTTGTTGGATAGGACGGAGAGAAATTGAGAGAAGAGGGGAAAGGGGGGTGGAGAAAGATAAGACACTTGCAGACCTGCTTCACCCACCGCCCATGAAGCAGCCGCCCCACAGGTGGGGAGCTGGGAGCTCAAACTGGGATCCTTATGCAAGTCCTTGTGCTTAGCACCATGTGCGCTTAACTCACTGTGCTACCACCCAGCCCCCTGACATATTGTCTTTTAATCAGTCACCTTAATGGTGAGGAATGCTCTTTCCACACATTTTCACTCACTTGCAGGGGGTAATGGTTTACAGTATAGTTGACACATTGGTACATCCTCTCAGATGATAGATACCTCCAAGACACTCTCTCCCCAAACCTAGGCCCTTTTCCACACTCATGTACCAGGGCCCCAGCACCCCTTATCCCTTCCCCCCCTTCCCCAGAGTCTTTTGCTTTGGTGCAGTACACCCACCTCATAAAGTTTCACCTTATATTTTTCCCTTATTGACTTTGCTTCTTAATTTTCACCTGTGAGTGAGATCATCCAGTCAGTATTTGTCCTGCTCTTTCTAGCTTATCTCATTCAATATGATACTTTCAAGGTCCATCAGCAGTCCACACATTTA
The DNA here is from genome assembly GCF_950295315.1 of Erinaceus europaeus. Taxonomy (NCBI): domain Eukaryota; kingdom Metazoa; phylum Chordata; class Mammalia; order Eulipotyphla; family Erinaceidae; genus Erinaceus; species Erinaceus europaeus. The sequence continues at coordinate 33,736,728 of NC_080173.1, forward strand.
TTAACTGAGCAGCCATTGTTAGAACACAGGGTTTTAGAGGAGGAGTCCCTGAGGAGGGCAGTTTGGGGTTACCATCTGTGACCCAATCAGGACAATATAGCTTCTTCATGCCTTGGTTTCCACAGCTCTGCAATCAAGCCAGCAGAATTTCTGACATTCTTCCAAATGCAAAGAAGAGAACTTTAAAGAGAAAAACCCTTGCCCATCTTTTACATCGACTTGTGTTGAAATGGGGTGGTGGGGGGTATAGGATTCAATAGAGACATGGGAATGTTTGAGTTCATTCATTTACTTAACTTTCCAGCTCTACTCAGCAGCCCTCAGGTTCATTCAGCCCTCCTTCCTTTAGGAAGTTGCTCAAACCAAGGCCTAGACTTTCCTTGTGGAACCTCTTATCCTCAAGTTCATTTAATCTTTTGTGAGATTCAGAGACCATGGGAGGGAGACTCACATATGTTATACATGACTGGTGACTGGGCTGTGGGTCACAAGCCTATTCCTTTCTAATTGGTTAATTTTTTTTAACTTTTCTAGTTAGATGGCAGATTCTTCCTCAGTAATGTTACTTGGTCATTTCCATCTTATTCTGACTTCAATGAACTTGCTCTGGTGTGCCACTTAAATGTAATATTGCTTTTGATCTAAGTCATACATCTCTTAAGATTTCCTTTTCTCCTATTAAGAGATTTCAAAAAATATTTTTTAAAAGGATCCATTTTATTTCATGAGAAAGAGAAAGTGAGCTAGAACATCACTCTGGCATATATGATTCTGGGCATTGAACTCAGGACTTCATGTGTCCTGAGGCCACTATGCCACCTTCAAAACTGTAAGAGATTTTTTTTTTTTTGTTAAGTCAGCTGTAGTTTCAAAATTTAACAAGACTGATGCCTAGGGAGACAAAAATTTAATGTTCTTTTGATTCTGATTTTAAGATGAATTATCTTGATTTCCAAATATTAACCCATCTTGCAGTCTCATAACTTTATTTGGTTGTGATCTGTACTTCCCTTAGTACTTAAAGTATTTTAACCTAATGCTATTTGAAGATGCAGTTGCCTTATCTCATGGCTGACAGGAATGCTGACAGAAGACCTTTGCTTCATCTTGGGAGGTTGAAGTAAGAGTGAGCAAAGCATTTATTTATTTATTTATTTATTTATTTATTATTTGTTGCCTCCAGGGTTATTGCGGGTGCTTGGTGCCTGCACCACGAATCCACTGCTCTTAGAGACATTTTTCCCCCTTTTGTTGCCCTTGTTGTTTTAACATTGTTGTGGTTATTATTATTGTTGTTGTTGCTGCCGTTGGATAGGACAGAGAAATCGAGAGTGTAGGGGAGACAGAAAGGGAGAGAGAAAGACAGACACCTATAAACCTGCATCACCACTTGTGGAGCAAGTCCCCTGAAGGTGGGGAGCCGGGGGCTCAAACTGGGATCCTTACACTAGTCCTTGCGTTTCGCGCCATGTGTGCCTAACCCACTGCACTACCGCCCGACTCCCAAGCAAAGCATTGTATCACTAGGCCGCCACACCACTGCTGATAATTTGCTGTGTGTGAAAACATTGTCTGATGGATGTATTTCAGTCACTGTTCCTTGTAACATGGAGAGCTTGTGATTTGATGCAGTGATTCCATTAGGGCTTATTGCTGCAAGTATCAGACACCCAATTCATTCTGGATTCAGCTGTGCAGGGAATTTTATGAGCACCCATGTAAATAGGAGGCCCAGCAGTGGACAGCTTCAGACCTAGCTGGACCCAGAAGTTCACTGTTATCAGGTTCTTTCCTCCTTTGGCTCAACTTTCTCTTGTATTGGCTCTGCTCCTAGGAAGACTCCACCAATGTGATCCTCCCAGCAGTTCTGGCCTGACACCCTCCACAGCTGTGGAGTGACTTCATCATCTCCCTTTCTGTTCAGACAGGGATCCCCAAGTTGTCTGGTGTTTGTTCAGCTGGGAACACTTGTTCTCCCTGCACTTGAGCACTTAGGGCTGTGGTGGTGGGACAGGATAAGATGAGTCTCAACCACAACCCATGAATGGAGGTGTGCAGTCCCCCTAGTTGGTGATCCTGGATGGTGGAAAGAGCCATGTTCAGGGCACCAGAGCCAGTGACCCTCTTTCTTCTGTGGCCTTTATAGTGCTTCATCACTGTTCTCCTTAGATAGTGAAAGGCAGAAGGAGACAGAGATAAGAGAGACAGAGAAGGAGAGATAACACAGCACTTCACCGTTTCACCCCTCAAGAAATTTCCCTCCTACAAGTGCTCCTGTGTGGTGGCCTGGGGCTCGAACCCAGTTCCTCATGCATGATACTGTGTATGCTTTACCTGGTGAGCCACTTGCCAGCCCCTTCAGTGTTCTTTCTTCGCAGGTGATGGGGAAGGGGAAGAGGCTGACAGACTGTGATTGCTGACTTCACCTGAGGGTCTAGAACATCTCAGACTGAATCAGGGTCCTCAGCCCCTCCCTGAAGTTCCAGACCTTCCTTGCTGCCCTGAATCATGCACAGCGGCCAGTGTGGAGAGAGAGAGCACTGACTGGTCCCCCTGAGATTGAGCTGTGACATAAAGGATATCCTGTTCTAATGCTTAGCTCTGGTGCCCCTAAGTATAATGATATTTGTTGGAAATTCTGTTTCATTCTCTTTTCATGAGAACTTGGAAGACAGGCATTTTTAGTTATTTATTTATCATGGGACTAGAGTCCTATGCATGTGAAGTTTCACCATTCCAGATCACTTTTTCCATCACATAAAGACACAGAGACAGGGTGAGAAGGGGTGGGCAATGGAAAGAGACACTACAGCATCAGAGCTTTCCCTGGTGCCACAGCACCTCTCATGTGGCCCTAGGGCTTGAGCCTGGGCCTTGTTCATGATAAGACACCCACTCTGGGGGTTGGGCTCCCCACCTGCAGGGGAGTCACTTCACAGGTGGTGAAGCAGGTCTGCAGGTGTCTATCTTTCTCTCCCCCTATCTGTCTTCCTCTCCTCTCTGGATTTCTTTCTGTCCTATCCAACAACAAATGACATCAACAACAATAATAACCACAATAAGGCTATACAACAAGGGCAGCAAAAGGTGGAAAAATGGCCTCCAGAAGCAGTGGATTCATGGTGCAGGCACTGAGCCCCAGCAATAACCCTAGAGGCAAAAAAAAAAAAAGACACCCACTCTACACAGTGAGCTATCTCTCACCCAGAGGGTAGACACAAAACGGTGTCTTTGCTGCAGTGTTATTCATTTTACAAGGTGAATATATAGTAACAAAGTTTTAACTTGGTACAATCTTGCCTGGTCTGATTTTTTTCATCTCGCCAAACTGCTTTTATTTTCACCTTTTAGCCTTCTTTATTTTTTTATTTTTTAATTTCTTAAAATTTTATTTATAAAAAGGGAACAGTGACAAAAACCATAGGATAAGAGGGGTACAACTCCACACAGTTCCCACCACCAGAACTCAGTAACCCATCCCCTCCCCTGATAGCTTTCCTATTCTTTATCCCTCTGGGAGTATGGACCCAGGGTCATTATGGGGTACAGAAGGTGGAAGGTCTGGCTTCTGTAATTGCTTCCCCGCTGAACATGGGCATTGACTGGTTGATCCATACTCCCAACCTGTATCTCTCTTTCCCTAGTGGGGCAGGGCTCTGGGGAAGCAGGACTCCAGGACACATTGGTGGGGTCATCTGCCCAGGGAAGTCTGGTTGGCATCTTGTTAGCATCTGGAACCTGGTGGCTGAAAAGAATTAAACATATAAAGCCAAATTGCTGACTAATCATGAACCTAAAGGCTGGAATAGTTTAGATGAATAGTTGGGGGGGGGTCCTCTGTTTTGTAGATAGTTAACAGGCCTATTATAGTTATATTGCAAAGGGCCCATGACTATACTATTGTTTCCCCACCTCCCACCCCGAGCCCAACATCTGATATGCAGGTGGATCCAAGTTATTGTCTGGGGAGATGATATCATGGCTAGAGAAAGGACCAGAAAGCTGGATCAGGGACGAGAGTAGCCTCCCAAATATGGGAAAGGTATATAAATACTGTTGTTGATTGTATCTTCTTCTTCTTTTTTTTTTTTTTTTGCCTCCAGCCACTGGGGCTTGGTGCTTGGTGCTTGGTGCTTGGTGCTTGGTGCCGGCACTACAAACCCACTGCTTCTGGTGACCATTTTTTCCTTTTTTTTTTTTTTTCCTAATTAGGTAGGACAGAGAAATTCAGAGAGGATGGGGGGGGGGGGAAGACAGAGAGAGGGAGAGAAAGATAGGCAGCTGCAGACCCTCTTCACCACTTGTAAAGCATTCCTCCTGCAGGTGGGGAGCAGGGGTTTGAACCTTGGGTCCATACCAGTATCTTTTTACATAGTACTATGTATACCACTGTCCCCCCACTTAGCTTTTATTGAGTTGTAAATGTAGTGATATATTTGCCAGCTTATGTGCAAAGCTTGGTGGGTTTCTATCAGCATTCCAAGCCCTCCAGTCTTGCTACTGCACTCATTGAGTATCCCTTTACCCCTAGCCCAGCTCCCTTCTTTGCTTCCCTCTCACTCTGCACACCTCAGTTCTCTTCCCAGAATAACTGACACTCTCACCATTGTTTGGTCTGTTATACCTAAGACTCAGATCCACCTAAGACCTAAATTCAGAGACTAAGCCAGAAACCTGCTTTTCTAGGGCGGGGCTAGGAGATGACTCACCCTGCAGAGTATACATCTTACTATGTGAGAGGTCCTAGGATTTGAACCCTGGCACTCCATGGGAACACCATGGATGGTGGAGTGGTACTGTGGTCTCTACTTCTTTTTTCCTAAAAAAAAAAAAAAAAAAAAGGTGAAAAGTTGGGTCCAGAGTCTGCCCAGTGGTTTTGCACACATGCAGCATCCTGGGTTCACTCCTCAGGGCTGCATTTTTGGAAAGAAAGCTGCTCCCCCAGAACTGCTCCAGGAGTGGGGAGGAGACAGTGCCTGCAGAGCACTCCTCCTGCAATGGCTGGCCAAGGGCTGCTAGCAAGCTCTTGAGCTTTTGCTCTTTTTGCACAAACTGAAGCCAGAGGGAGAAGGACCTTGCCAAGAGCCAGAAGTGGATAAGGGCTCGCTGCCTCCCACTGAGTGAATCCAGGTGGCCACATCACTGAACCCCACTCACCTGGAGACCCTGTGATTCTCCAACAGGAGAGAAAACAGACACTAAAGTCTAGTGCAGCTGCTCAGGCACACATTCCCTCTGCTGTATGAGGACAGTGAGAAGATGAATCTGTGGAAACCTCAGTGTCTTTTTTTCTCAGTGGGATAATATCAGTGCTGACTTAAGCAGTGACTGGGAAGCTTAACTAACTTAGTATGTCTTACAAGCTCAGTACACTATTTGGCAGAGGCTTCTTTTCTTTTTTACTTTCTCTTTTCCTACAAAATTACTTCTGGGGCTCAGTGCCTGCATGACAAATCTGCCTCTCTTGGTGACCATTTTCCCTTCCTTTTTTTTTGAGAAATTGAGATGGAAGGGGGAGATAGAAAGATAGATAGATAGATAGATAGATAGATAGATAGATAGATAGATAGATAGATAGACAGACCAGATAACCTGCAGGACTGCTTCACCACTCATGAAGCTTCCCCCCATGCAGATGGGGACTGGGGATTCAAACCATGGTCTTTCTGCGTGGTAATGTGTGTGCTCAACTGGGTGCACTACCACTTGGCCCCCATAGTATTTCTTGGAGGGGGAGAGTGAAAAGTGACCCAACTTTGGTGTTATAATTCTAAATCGATTTTGTGGCTAATGATGGTGTGGTGTTTAAGATCATAGGCTCTGGGGATGGGCTGTCATGATTCAACTCCTACTGCCCCACTGTTTCACTTGGGGAAATTGTTCAGCCTCCATGTGCTAGAGCTTCCTGGAGTGGACAGTGGTGTTTCTTGCAGAACCTACCTCATAGCGTTGTCCTGAGGGTTCCTCAGCCCAGTGCCTTATTTGGTATGCAGTATAGATGACATAATCATTGGCAAATCCATATGGATTGCTTTTTGACCTTTCTGCCTTTCAACTGAGGTCTGTGGTAGTTTTCAGTGGCCAGGTTGGAGACTGTGTGGCTCTCAGGAGTGACTGACTCATCATCGGGGAGCGGTGACCACACCATGAGAAAAGCAGAAAGGGGACTGCTCCTATATATCCTGAGAGGGTGTCAGAACTTTCAGGGTGTGTGCAAGTCTGGTGCTCTACCCACATCAATACCCTGGTCCCCTGAGTATCCCTCCCCCCATCTCTCTGAGGAATGAAGAAAAGCATCTTCATTGTTGGGAGTTCAGGCTGAGCCACCAAAAGGAGGTGGGGGAAGCACAGGTGCCATGTTGGTAGGCTCAGGCTTTGCTACAGCTGGAGAAATACACCTGTCAGCTCAGAGGGGCGCCTGGCTCTACAGGGAGCTGTGCCAGTGAGCCGTGTTGAATCAGGCAGAGCTCTGGCCACTGGACTGCTTCCAGGGTCTGGCACAGTGGCAGCCATTGACACGGTGGCCCAGTGTGGGGGTGAACACACACCCCTCTCCTTCTGCTTCCGCTCACTCTCCTAGCTGAATGGGCCCAGAGACCTTAGGCTCTGTTCTTGATCTTCCCTGGGTTTTTTCCTGTATGTGCCTCCTGCCTCTGCTGTTTGAGGGTGCACCTCAACACTTTCCACTGTCAGGCTTCCCTGTCTCTCCATTGCAAGGTTTTCCTCTCCTGAGTGAAATGGTGTGGGCTTCCTTTTAGTTGGTGACTTTCCTGTGTGTGTGTGTGTGTGTGTGTGTGTGTGTGTGTGTGTGTGTGTGTGTGTGTGTGTGTGTGTGTAACCTCTCTCCTTCTTCTCTCCCTCCCCCAGGCCCTGAAGACAGATACAATGACTCCCTTGTCTGCTGGCTCCCACCAACTGATGACCAAGATCACTTTCAAACTCCTGACACCTGCTTATCCACAGTGCCAGCTGCCCCCCCTCCATAGAGGGTCCCTCCCCCTGTAAGGCTGGAGAGATAAGAATAGAGTAGGGAGGGACCGGAGCTTGGCTCCAGGCGTGGGTGGGTATTTGACTGGACAGCTGGGCTCCACAGCCTATTAAACATCCAGTAAAGTGTCTACACCCATCTTATGAGCTAGAATCCTCACTCTTGCTGTTCTCTCTAGCACTGCTTCTTTAGAAAGCAATGTTAGCGCACCTACATTTGGGGGTGCTGTGACAACCGTGTCGAGAAGGTGTCACTTGCTGGAGAGGTCTCAGTGACCATCACAAATGGCCAGTGGGCAATGTGTGTGAATAGGCAGTTCACTGCCTTCCCCTTTTGTGGGTGCAGGTATTCTGGGGTCCTCTATGGTAGGATTACCCTCCTGTGAGCTTCCACCTGGCTTCTGAGGGCTGACAGGATGGGTCCCTTCTCTGTGGTACCCCTAAAATTAACATAAAGCAAGAGAGAAGAGAATCAGAATATCATTCTGATGCATGAAATGCTGGGTATCAAATACACAACATGTCTGATGCTCTGACCACTGCAAAATCTCAGGCCACCTTGAGGGTTTTTATTTTTCATTGTTGTTGTCATTGTCACATGTGTGCAGTCTTTTATCTCCCCATAGTAAGTGTCTGTACACCACACTCACCACCCAGCTGACATCTTCCTCCACTGTTGTGCACTGGCTCTCTGAACCCCTCCCAGGACCCTCCCACCTCTCCCCTTTATAGTCCTTGGCTTTCCTGCAATAGACCACAGCTTGTCTAAGTTTCACCCCATGTTTTCCGTTGCTTTAAGTTTCACCTCTGACTGAGGTCACCTGGTGTCTTTCCTTCTCATTCTGGCTTCCTTCACATAGCATAATTGTTTCAAATTCCATCTAAGATGTAGCAAAAGAGAAGAGTGCGCCATTTTTTATAGCCAGGTAGTCCATTGTGTGTGTGTGTGTGTGTGTGTGTGTGTGTGTGTGTAACAACAACTTTTTTTTTGTCATTGTTTGAACGTTATCTTTCTGGGCTGAAATTTTTAGACAGAAAAATGGACAGAAGAGAGAGAGACAGAGGGGAAGATACCACAGCTCCAAAGTTTCCTCTAGTGTAGTGGGGGCTGGCCTTGAACCTGAGTCATATGCATGGAAAAGCAGGTGTATTATCCAAGTCAGCTGTCTTGTTAGCTTCACAACTTTCTTAACCATTCACCTGTCATTAAACATCTGAGTTGTTTCCAAATTTGGGCTGTTGCAAATAGTGAACATGAGTGTGCATAGATCTCTTTGGATAGGTGTTTTTGTGTTCTTTGCTTAGATACCAATGAGAGGAATTACCAGATCACAGGGTAGGTCCATTTTCTTTTTTCTTTTTTCTTTCTTTCTTTTTTTTTTACCAGAGCACTGCTCAGCTCTGGTTTATGGTGGTGTGGGGGATTGAACCTGGGATTTTAGAGCCTCAGGCATGAGAGTCTCTTTGCATAACCATTATGCTATCTACCCCCACTTTTTTTTTTAATATTTACTTATTCCCTTTTGTTGCCCTTGTTGTTTTATTGTTGTAGTTATTATTGTTGTCATCGTTGCTGGATAGGACAGAGAGAAATGGATAGTGGAGGGTAAGACAGAGAGTGGGAGAGAAAAATAGATACCTGCAGACCTGCTTCACCACTTGTGAAGCGACTCCCCTGCAGGTGGGGACCCAGGGTCGAACTGGGATCCTTACGCTGGTCCTTGCACTTTGCGCCACATGCGCTTAACCCACTGCGCTACCGCCTGACTCCTGGTAGGTCCATTTTCTAATGTTTTGAGCAATCTCTAGACTGTTTTCCACAGGTGCCGGATCAATTTACATTCCCACCTAGTGTGTAGAAGAGTTCCTTTCCTCCACATCCTCACCAGTACTTGTTTCTGTCCTTTTTCACGTATGGCATTCTCACAGGTATGAGGTACATTTCTCTGATAACCAGTGACTTTGAGCATTTTTTTTTTTCCCTCCAGGGTTGTTGCTGAAGCTCAGTGCTGGCACTATGAATACACTGCTTCTGGTAGCCATTCCCCTCCCCCCATTTTATTTGATAGGACAAAGAAAAATTGGTGGGGGTGGGGAGAGAGAGAGAGAGAGAAAGATAGACACCTGCAGACCTGCTTCACCGTTTGTAAAGAGTCCCTGCTGCAAGTAAGGAGCCAGGGCTTGAACCTGGGTCCTTCCTTGGGTCCTTGCACATAGTACCATGGGCTCTTAACTGGGTGTGCCACCACCTGGCCTCCACTTTGAGCATTTATTCCTATGTCTGTTGGCCATCTGGATCTCTTCTTTGGTGAAGATTCTGTCCATGTCTTCTCCCCATTTTTGACAGGGCTTATTTTTATGTTGCTGAATATAGTGCACTCTTTACATATTTTGATTATTAGCCCTTTATCTAATATGTGGCATGTAAAGATCTTCTTCAGTACTGTAGAGTGTCTCTCTGTTTTGGTGATGGTACCCTTGCTGTGTAGAAGCTTTTCAGTTTAAGGTAGTCCTACTGGACTATTTTTGCTTTTGCTTTACTTATAGTTGGACTTGAATCTCAGAAGATAGTTCTAAAGCAGACATCATGCAGTGTTCCAATAGTGATTTTTTTTTTTTGCCTATGTATATTATGATTTCTGGTCTATCATCCAAGTTTGTGATTCATTTGGAGTTGACTTTTGTGTATGATGATGTGTGATGGTCTAGTTTCATTCTGCGTGTCTCAACCCAATTTCCCTAGCAACACTGGTTGAGAAGACTCCTTTCTTCATTTAATATTCTGGGCTTGATTGTCATAAATTAACAGTTTATAGATGTGCTTGTGTGTATGTGTATGGGGGGGGTTCTTTCTGGGTTCTCAATTCTATTAATTGATCTCAGTGTCTGCTTTTATTCCAGTACCTGGTAGTTTGATTACTCTGAGTTGCTTAGTGTTTTTAAGGGCAACTTCCTGGTGATCCTCTGTATGACTTTACTGGACTTCAGGGACCTCAATTTCATCATCTCTGAAATAGGGACAGCAATCCAGTAGCAGGGTCAGGCACAAAGTTAGAGCTCACTCTGCTGTTGATATTGTCAGTGTTATCAGTGGTATCATTATCATTATTGCCAAGGAGGCCTGCCTGGCTCCAGAAATGAACTTTCATTTCTGCACTTCCTGGCTCAGGTGGGAACAAAGCTCCTTCCCTAGGACCCCGACTTTTTATTCCAGAGTGGGTTTGAGTCAATGGGGCTCCTCTCTGTGCACTTTTTCTGGCATGTGGCTGGCTTGCTCCTTTGCCTCCTACAGTGCTGATGTCTCCCATAGGCCATCTGCACTCCATGGCATGTGCAGAGGCTGACTGACAGAAGGCAGATGTAGCTTCATTTCCTGAGAAGCCTGTGTGCTTCTGACCTTGTGCCTGTGGCCGTAGCCCCAGGAGGCTACAAGACCCAGATGAGGGGATGGAGAACTGAGCAGAAACATGCCAACCCTGGCTCCCTGGATGGTTGACACTAGGATAGCCCGCAGGCTAGGGCACAGGCCCCTGACTTTGTGGCTCTTCATGGAATATATTACTTGTGTCAGGCTTTAGGAAATAGCTTGGCTTCAGACTATATTCAAGTGAGAAATGAAAACAATTGAGCAATATGTTAGAAGGAAAAATAGAATAGGCCAGATATTTGAACAGAAGTCATAGCCCTCCATGCTCACAGGACCACAGGGGTGTCTGGGACAGTGGCACCCTGGTGGGTGCCTGCCCCTACTTTAGAATGTCCCTTCCCCTTTCTCTTTCCTGCCTCCTCTTGGGAATGTGGGCTGGACAGGCTTATTTTCTAAGATATTTCAGAAATCAGGCTTTTAGTGTGAAACCTCCAAATTCTCATATGAGTGCTCCAGATTTGGAAATACTGTCAAGTCATTAAAAGAAAAAAAAGAAAAAGATTGAAACCTATCTCTGGGCCACCAGCTTATAGAAGACTTGTGACCTTGGGGTTGTGGAGTAGCAAACAGATCTCCAGAGAAGACATTCTCAGAGTGGGAACTGAGCCCAGAACTCTGGCATGCCCAACTCTTCCCTTTTCTTTCCTTCCACTAAGTGTGTTTTTGTTTGGGTTTCTAGAGGGACACCAGGTGGGGTTTCACTGGAGGTGTCCGGGTCACCCGTGGGAGGAAGGCGCCCCCTGGAGGAATGAATGGGAACTCCATTCTCCTTCCTTCCAGATGCTCATGTGTTCCCAGAAGCAGCTGTTCCTGATGGAACCATTGACCTCCTAGGATCCATCATCCTGAAAAGTACACAGACTTAATTTGAATGAAGTTTGGGCTGTTCTCAGAACTGAGACTTTTCTGCTTTTGAATTTACACAATCTAAAATATTTTGAAGATCCTTGGATAATCCCATTGGTGTGAGGCCATTTCAGTCTTGTCCTTTGCCAGAAAAAGCTATCTGTGACCCAGGAGGTGGAGCAGTGGCTAACTATAAAGATATTCAGGCACAAGGTTGAGCTTGGTGCTCAACAATACATGTGCCACAGTGATGCTCTGTGTCTCTCACTTTCTCTTCTCTCACCTCTTCCTCTCCCTCTTTCTCATAAATAAATAAATATTTTTTAAAAAAAGATTGGGACATCAAAACCCAAGTGTCCAGGGAGGCAAAGGTACTGAGAAGTTCCCTTTTGCTAAGTGGTTGGGTTAACTGACCAAGGCTCAGAGATGAATGTCTACTGTTACTCTGTGGATTGGGGAACTGACAGGTTCAGGGGCAGGGGTAACTCAAACCTCTTATGTTTATGTGCTGCTTTGTCTGGTCGTTAAAAGGGAGTGTTTCATTATTTTTGCAAGTTCCTGCAACCTGAGCCCAACACCCCAAAGTCAATATCATCAGGAAAATAGACCAGGACCCAGGAGCAGCCTGCAGGCCAGGAGGGTGACTCAGAACAGCAAAATTGCTGGAACACACCCTTCTGGGTCCGCTAGGAAGAGGCCGAATCAGGAGTACATGTGGAGGCCATTGTGGACCTGGTCCCTCTTTCTGAAAAACAATACAAGTGCTAGTCACAGTGTCCATCCCCTTCGAGTGACCAGGAGGTTTAAAAATAGGTTCTGGAGAAAGTGGTTCTGACTGCCCTTTTCATCTAGAAGGCTCTTTGGTCATTTTCCTGTACTGATCTTGGAAGAAACAAAAATGACGGGAACAGGGCGTTGGGAGGAGTGGGCATGTGCAGTGGCAGCTCTTTTGTGGCTGCCTTTCCTTCAGGCTGTTGGAAGGGTTTCTGAAACTGGATGCAATCCAGGGCCCTCAGCAGCAGAACAACTAGTTTTGCAGGCTGTTGAGCAAGTCTGTGATTTATGTGCCTGACCCCTCCCACATCCAACCCCAAAGGTTCCAGAACAAGCTGAGCATTCATGTGAATCAGCAATTTAGTCATTAACTTCTTATAGACAACACACACATACACACACAGAAATGGTTACAAGTAAGCTGGGGCTCACTGCATTCACAACACCCCAAACACATCTTTGCAGCTGGCATCCAAAGCAGAACACAGAGATGTCTGACCCCTCCATCAGAGGAACATTCCCCCCCACTTCTGACTTGTTAGGGATGGCCACCAGGATGCTGTAGCTCCCAGCTTAGAGTCCTGACTAAGCAGGGTGGTGCCTAAGCTGAGGGAAAACCCATCCAAGCAAGGCCGCTGGCTCAAGTTCAGGAGCAAGGTTGCTGTGACTGCCTGGGCTTGTGGGTATAGGTCTAGTCAGAGGTCCCTGGGTGAGGAGGCCTTGTCTGCAGAGCTACCAAGGGCAAAGTGCACTGAGCTTGGAACTGTGCTGACCAGTCCCTTCCTCCCTCCCTCCCTCCCTCCCTCCCTCCCTTCCTTCCTTCCTTCCTTCCTTCCTTCCTTTCCTGTGGTATTGGTTTCCAGAGCTGTGAATGTCACAGGTAGGTGTCAGCAATCTCATCCTCCAGCACCATCACCCTTCTGGGTCATCCACTCTGCATGTGAGCAAACTCTCAAAGGCCTAATTGTTCAAAGGATCAGCGAAGCTCACTGCCTGTGGGGGTGGAGTGTGGTCCTGAGCAAGACCTTCCATGTGTCCTGCCCTGATAGGAATCTGATCACTCGGATGCTGCCTGTCTGCAGGGGCTCCTGGGAGGGCGCAGTGCCGCCTAATAAGGGCCCAGTCTCTGAGCAGAAGGTGTTGGGTTTCTCTGAGGGAAGCCATTAGCCACTTCCATGATTTGTTTAAAACAACTGAGATGTGTCTTATCAGTGTGCAGGGTCCACATGGACTCCCAACAGCTGGGCCCCACTCCTCCCTTCCTTCCTCCACAGGTTTGGTCATGGCTGAGTGGCTCAGTGGTTTGTTCTTTTGCTGCTGATGTGTAGCTGGGATGGCCTCTGTGTGTGCATTTGCTGTTTATGGCTCAAGGAGCAAGGAAGCTGAGCCTCTTTAAAGTGGCTCATGCTTATTCAATATCCACTTGATTATTAAGTCTCCATGGTACTTTGAGTTTTAGTACTGACTTTACTCAGTTCTGGGGGTAGTTGGCCTTTTATATCTGCAGGGTGTGACTGGTGACTAACTATTGGCTTGAAGGCTGTATATTTTACCTCTGCTTACCTGAATGTTTGTTTCTCTCTCTTTTGTTACTGGAACTTTCACTACTCTGGACTGACTTTTTCAGATAGAGAGACAGAAACAGAGGGAGGCAGGGAAAGATACCACAGTGCCAAAGTTTCATCTAGGCAATGGGGCTGGGCTTAAACCTATGTCTCATATATAGCAAAGCAGGCATCCTCCCAGGTGAGCTATTTGGCTATCCCTTAAAGTTTACTTCTCATGTCTTACCAATACATAATATTATGGGCTAGGGAAGATGGTCCAGTGGTTATGCAAAAAGATATTTGTGTCTGAGTCTCCCAGGTTCAATCTCCGTTATCATCATAAATCAGATCTGAGCAGTGTTCTAGTAGGGAAAAAAAAAAAAGAAAGAAAGAGAAAGAAAAAGAAAAGACAAGAAATACTATTGAAGGGTCAGTAGGTGGCACATGTTACCATGCTTGAGAACCAGATTTGAGCTCCAGGCCAGCACGTGGTGGCTATGCCTGCAATGGGGGAAATTTCCCAAGTGGTGGAGCAGTGCTGCAGTATCTCTCCTATCCATCTCTCTCTTCCTTACTGTCTCTTATCTTCTATCTAAAGTAAAGGAGGGAAATGCCATCAGGAGTGGTGTAGTGATAAAAGCACTGAGCTCCGTCAATAACCCAGGTGGTGCAAAAATAAATAAGTAAACAAATAAAATACTGGCTTGTTCTAAAGGCACTAGCATGTGTGAAAAACTCTACTAGAAAGTGCTTGGTGAGGAAACCGGGAGGCTTCTTTCTTTCAGGACCCATGGTGGGGTGTAGGGATAGCATAGGCTTCCTGGACTACAAGCATTGCTCTGCTGCTTTTTCCAGGGATGGGGCCAGGTGGAGGGGACCCCCTCACTACTTCAAGGATGGGGCTGGACAGTCCAGGTGAGATTGGGTAAGGTGAGCAGGCTGGGCTGTCAGCAGTGGAGATGTTGGACTCACTTCAGGACTTCTTCCAGAGCGTGTGATTGTTGTGGCAGCTTCCCTGTCCTGCAGTGGACTCTGTGCTCATGGGAAAGGCATCTCCAACCTCCTGGCCTCATTTAGGTGGCACTTGGGGCCGTGGTCAGCTGACATGATGGGCATGGTAATATAGACACAGGATTCTCCACCCAACTCCACACCTGGCAAGTGGGCTTGATTCTCACACTTTTAACAGAGTAACCAAGGCCAAGTACTCAGTAAATAACCGTTTAATTTTAGTTGTTTCTGGGTGTTCCCTCTCCAAGATTTGATATGTATCTCACATGTTTGATACCTTAAAATGGAGTCTCTTGTTCAACGGTGCAGCTGAAAAGTTTGCTTTATCCAGTCCCCACTTTAGAAGACACCGGTCATCTTTGTGAATTGTAAGAAGACCTCTTATGAAGAGGGGGATCCTCTTTATTTGATGTCTTCATGTACTCCAGAGACAGCACAGACTACACTTTCCCCTAGGGATGTGATGAAATCTTGGGATGCTTGGACTGACTGGGATAAGACATTTTGTAAAGGTCTGGCAAAAACTCGTTGAACCCAACCCCCACTGCATGGAGGAAGCTTCAGTGCTTTCACACTCTCTCTGTATCTCTGTCGTGGTCTTTTTTTTTCCCCTTCAGGGCTATTTCTGGGGCTCAGTGTCGGCACTACAAATTCACTGTTCCTACTGGCCATTTTCCCCCCATTTTTATTGGCTAAGAAAGAGAGAAATTGAGAGGGGAGGGGAAGAGAAAGGGAGAAAGATAGACACCTGAAGACCTGCTTCACCACTTGTAAAGCAACTCCCCTGTGGGAGGGGAACCGGGGACTTAAACTGGGAATCCTTGCATGAGTCCTTGCAGTTCATACTTCTTCTTTTTTTTTTTTTTTTGCCTCCAGGGTTATCGCTGGGGCTCAACTCCTGCACCACAAACCCACTGCTCCTGGAGGCTATTTTTTTTCCTTTTGTTGCCCTTGTTTTATTGTTGTTGTGGTTATTATTATTGTTGTTATTGATGTTGTCGTTGGATAGGACAGAGAAATGGAGAGAGATGAGGAAGACGAAGACGGAGGGGAAGAGAAAGACAGACACCTGCAGACTTGCTTCACCACTTGTGAAGTGACCCCTCTGCGGGTGGGGAGCCGAGGGATTGAACCAGGATCCTTATGCCAGTCCTTGTGCTTTGCACCATGTGCGCTTAACCCGCTGCACTACTGCCTGGCTCATGTTCTCATGTTCTTTTTCTCTTTCTTTCTTTCTTTCTTTTTTTTTTTTTTTTTGCCTCTAGGGTTATCACTGGGGCTTGGCACCTACAACACAAATCTACTGCTCCTGGAGGCTATTTTTTCCCCTTGTCATTATTGTTATTGTTGTTATTGATGTTGTTGGATAGGACAGAGAAATGGAGAGAGGAAGGGAAGACAGAGAGGGGGAGAGAAAAATAGACACCTGCAGACCTGCTTTACCACTTGTGAAGTGACTCCCCCTGCAGGTGGGGAGCTAGGGGCTCAAACTGGGATCCTTATGCCAGTCCTTGTGCTTTGTGCCAGGTGTGCTTAACCTGCTGCGCTACCACCCTGCCCCCATGGGAAGTTGTTTTTAAGATGAAGATGGATACAGAAAGGGGAGGGGAGGTGGGGGCTGTGCTCAAACTTGGGTTGTACACATGGCAAAGCAGCTCTTTCCTGGCCTAGGGAGATACTTTTAATATAGATTTTTTTGGGGGATGTTGCTGAGCTTTTAATGTTCTGGGCTCAATTTTTAGATAGACTAGCACACACACACACAAACAGACCACAGCAGTGAAGCTTCCTCTAATGTGGTAGTGGCCAGGCTGGAACTTGGGTTGCACACATTGCAAAGCAGGCCGCCTCCCAGGTGAGCTGTATCACCAACCTGCTGTTTTCGCTCCTTTGCAGAAATAGCACTGATGGATAGAAGAGGTTGATTCAGCACCTAAACAATCTGAATGGCTAGAATTCAAGATTGCTTGTACTTTGTCAGCCCCATGGATGAGACTCTGTCCTTATTCACACCAATAATGCCCCTCTCCTACCCTTGTGTGTTGTATCTGAGCCTTGAAGGGAGGGGCAGGGGAGGTGGGAGTGGGCTAGGCCAGCTCTCCAGGAATTGTCGATACATCTCTTGACACTAAGGGCAGTGTGTGCTTGCTTCTGTCCGAGCAGGGAGACCCTCGGAGGTAAGATTGTTTAATTGTGACCTAGGAGAACATAGGGGTGTGCTAGTAAGGGCAGAGGGGAAGCAGTAGCTTCCATGATCCCCCCCCAAGGTGCCCAGACCCCTGCAGGCATCCTGAGAGGTAGGAACCAGAATGGCTGTGTGTTGGCAATAGTGTTGCCTGCTGTGGGTAAGTACAAACACCCTAAGCACATATCTGTGGGGTGATGCAGAACTGAACCACCCTCATCCCCATACAGCAAGCCTCATAGGGCAGTTAGAACCTGCAGGTATCATTGTGGGTAAATACAAGGTGCACCAAAGGAAGGAAGGTTAAGTGATTCCATTCATGTAAATATTGTAGCAGAAACAGCATCTCCGACAGCTACATAGTAAGCATCCAGCAGAGTGATTAGCATGCTGCAGGAAGGAAGAGGTGGAGACATTAGTGATGGGGGCATGTGCAGTGAGCATCAGCTGTGACCTAATCCTGGAAGGAGCCTGGTTTTATGGTCTCTCTCTCTCTCTCTCTCTCTCACAAACACACACACACACACACACACACACACACACACACACACATACACACACACACACACGGGTTCCTTTTTAAGAAAAGAAGGCTCCATCCTGGGATGCACCTTCAACTGGCCATTAAAAGAATGTGCTGTCAAGAAGTCATTTTTGAAGATGTGAATGGTGCATTTTGTAGATGATCAGTAATGACACAATCACAACAGCTCATGCTTGTTGAACCCTTGCCATAGGCCAGGCACTGGGCTAAACTTTTGGCAGAATGCTCTCATTGACACCACACAACCAAAGGATAAAACAGGCATTGTTTATTAGCTTCCTTTTATGACCAGGGAAGCAGAGGCTCAGAGGGGTTAAATCAGTTGCTCAAGGTCACACAGCTAGTGAGTGTATGGCAGAGCTGGAGTTCACACTCAATGGAGCATAACAGGACAGGGATTAATCACACCACACCTTGTGGTGATCTTTTCATTGTGTGTGTGTGTCCTCATCAATAAAGAAACACTATTTTAATTGACTGGAGGAAGGGCAGTGTAACCTGAAAATATTTACCTCCATCATATGGAGGCAATTTTAAAAATCACTATGTTTTCACTTTTCTCCCCTTTAACGAATGATTTGCTGAGTAGGCAGGCATCATTTGTGGTAAGCTAGAAGTACTTTTCAGAATGCTTGTATTAAATAGGTTGACTGAATAAATGCAACAGCTCAGTCATAAATAATCAAGATAACAATCCTGATGGTTGCATAGTTTGAAATGGTCATTCGTTTAGTTAAGTGGCTTGGGTTAAGAGCCAAATGAGGCACAGGGAGGTGTCTCAAGTGTTGGAGCACAGGGCTTGTGTGCCAGAGGCCCCAGAGGTCCCAGGTTCAATCTCTATAAAGCAGGGCTGAGCAGTGCTCTGGCCTCTCTGCCTCTCTCACAAAAATAAATAAATACAACCATAAAAAAAGAAAGATGAAATTATAAAGAGGAAAAAGACCCAGGTGTCCACATACTTGATAGAGCACACATCCTACCATGCAAGGTGCTCCAGGTTTAAACCCTGCCACCACCTGATTGCCTCGCCTCACAGCAATAGGGAAAGTATCGTGATCAAATAGTACTATGTTGTCTCTCTTTCTCTCTCTACTTGAAATAAAAAGAACAAAAAAGTCAGCCTGGGAGTGTTGGAATCATAAATGCAAACAAATAAAACCTCACACAGCAGAGAAAGAAGCCCCAACCTTCTGTCTGCCAGGCTTGTTGTTAGTGCTTGGGGCTCTAGGAGTGGCCTGCCAGGTGCTTGGGCTCATCCCTGGGCCTGGAGGTGGCTCCCCAGGAAAATGCCAAGACCTCAAAGGGATGGACAGCACCCTCAGAACCAGGGCTGGGTGTTTGCTGCAGGGCCCCAAGCGAGGAAGCAGGGAAGTGGCCCAGGGTTGTTCTTGGCTGCAGGGAGGTAGGTAGGGGGGCTGGATGACCAGGAGGGGAAGCCTCCCAGTTGCCTTCTTGGTTATATTTACTGGGCATTCATTCATATTTTATAAATATTTGAGCTGTATCTGTTACCAAGCAACAGCCTTGGCAGCCCATAGCAGGGAGGGCCTTCTGTGGGCTGATGTCACTTGCTGGGGTTCTGTGTGGAGCCTACCAACTCCTCTTCTGTGTGATAAGGTGCTTATCTTTCAACTGTTTGTGTGCAGAGAGGCCTTGGCTGGATTTTGCCACCAGAAACCACAGGCTAGACAAGTGTGTGTTGCTACTGATCTGGCATTTGTGTAAATAGCTTAAAAGCCTTAAAAAGCCAGCCTGTGGGAGTCGGGCAGTAGCACAGCAGGTTAAGTGCATGTGGCACAAAGCGCAAGGACTGGCGTAGGGATCTCGGTTCGAGCCCCCGGCTCCCCTCCTGCATGGGGCGGGGGGTTTGCTTTACAAGCCGTGAAGCAGGTCTGTAGGTGTCCTATCTTTCTCTTCCCCTCTCTGTCTTCCTCTTCTCTCTCCATTTCTCTCTGACCTGTCCAACAACAACATCAATAATAACTACAACAATAAAACTACAAGGGCAACAAAAGGGAATAAATAAATATTTAAAAAAAGCCAGCCTGTGTTCCCTACATCATGGGCTAGGAACATCAGAAGCAGTGGTGTCACCTGCCGGGAGAGCCTGCTGCAGCCTTGCTTACAGGTGTTCATGCACCTCCACTTGTGAGCCTTTCCAAGTCCTGTGGAAGCCCCTCCAGGAACTTTCTTCCTTTCTCCCTCTCTCTCCCTACCTCTCTCGCTCCCTCTCTCCTCTTTCTCTCTTTCTCTTTCTTTTGCCACCAGGGTTATCACTTGAAGCTAGGTACCTTATGACAACTCTACAACACAAAATGGTGGGATTTTTTTTCCTTTTCTTTTTTTTAAAACTTAAAAGAATATATACATATTTATTCACTGGGTAGAGACAGAGAAATTGAATTAGATGGGGAGATAGAAAGGGAGAAAGAGAGACACCTGCAGCACTGCTTCACCATAAAACTTGTCCCTGAAGTGGGGACTGGAGGCTGGAACTCCAGCCCTTGTGCATGGTAATGTGCACTCAACTGGATACACCACCACTTGGTCCCTTTTTTCCTTTTTTTTTTTTTTTTAAATTTGATAGCACAGAGAGAAATAGGTTGAGGTGAAAAAGAGAGGAGAGACACCTGCAGTACTGCTTTACCATTCATGAAGCTTCCCCCTTGCAGGTGGGGACCTGGGGCTTGAACCAGGTTCCTCGTACAGGATACCATGTGCACTTTAGCCAGAGCACCACCTTCTGGCCCCTCCTGAAACTCGGTCTGCAGTGGTACATGCAACCCTTGGAGCAGTGATGGGGTTAGGCCCTCTGGGTTCCCCCATAATGGCAGGGGGCCTGACCAGCAGGACCATGAGTGAGGGGTATAGAGAGGACACTTTCTTTCACCCCTCACCGCATCCCTCCTGGGGACCTTGTTGTACCCCCCCACCCCAGCTGTGCTTTTTATGGAGCAGAATGGAGAGGAGTGTGGAAGTGGGGGATCACCCACAGACAGCACACTGTAGTTTCTGTGCCAGTCTGCCCAGAGGCTGTGGGGGGGTCAGTCCTGCTGTAGGAGGTTAGTCCTTGCCCAGACAAGCCCACTTCTATCTGTTTGGGGACAGAATTGGTTTTTGGTATCTTTTCTCATCCACCAGGAGCTGCTTGCTCTTCCTTGGCCCCAGCCCTGAGACCACTCTGCCAGGCCAGATGCTGGGGGAGTGACCACACAGGGAATGTGTGGTTCACAAGGTTTGTGGGTGACCAGTCTAAGCTGAGAATTGGGGGCCAGATGGGGCAGTGATTTATTCTGAGAGTGCTGGGAGTCTGGGAAGCTTCTCCGAAATGGGGTAGGGTTTTTGGAAACTCAGCTGCTTCCCAAGGACCGAACATCACAAGTTGTTGAGGGGTGGGTGCAGCAGGGGTGGAGCCTAATCTGGGAGTGTTGGGGTTGGGGATGATAGTAAATGGGTCAAGGGGCAGTTGGCTGGGGCAAGTGTAGTGGTTAGAGGGTCCACTTTACTTTGAATCTTGGGTTTGATTCTTTAAGATGTAAATACTTTGGAAAGGTCAGGGAGGTAGTGTACCCAGCAGAGCACGTATCAATCACCAGGCACAAGGACCCAAGCTCAAGGCCTCACTCCCCATCTGCAGGGGGGAAGCTTCATGAGTGCTTAAGCAGGTCTGCAGGTGTCTCTCTTTCTCCCTGTCTTTCTCTCCCCTCTCCATTTCTGTCCTATCAAATAAGAGAAAAAAAAAAAAATGCCTGCAAAGAGTAATTGATCCACCCTGTAGGCACCAAGCCCCAGTGATAATCCTAGTGGCAATATAAACCAACCAACCAACAAGCAAAACACCTAGATGATTTCATCGATTTCAGATTGGATGCAGGGAGGGAGAGAGAATGGCTGCATTTGAGATTTTGCAGTGTTTATTCAGT
Organism: Erinaceus europaeus; assembly: GCF_950295315.1. Taxonomy (NCBI): domain Eukaryota; kingdom Metazoa; phylum Chordata; class Mammalia; order Eulipotyphla; family Erinaceidae; genus Erinaceus; species Erinaceus europaeus. The sequence continues at coordinate 33,757,972 of NC_080173.1, forward strand.
CACAAGGGTCATTGCTGGGATTTAGTTTATACAAAGTTCAAACAGACCCTGTGACCATTTATACTCATTTATTTCCTTTTTTTTATTTCCCCTTTTGTTGCCCTTTTAAGAACAAACACCTCATCACAGACCCCTGCAAGCGTCAACCCGGCTTTGACCTAGCACGTTATGATTGGGCCCTCCTCAATCGCTATCAAACAGGCCATGGCTGGTGCGCCACTATGTTCCATCGCTGGGGAACCAGAGACGACCCTGCCCCTGCGGCTCCAGACAGACTATGACCCACATAGTCAACGACTGCCACCTCTCCAGATTCAAAGGAGGTCTCGAAACTTTACATCAGGCTCAACCTGACGCTGTTGACTGGCTACGGAAGAAGGGAAAACGCTAGAAGAATTGTTGTTGTAGTTACTATTGTTGTTATTGATGTCGTCGTTGCTAGATAGGACAGAGATAAATGGAGAGAGGAGGGGAAGACAGAGAGGGGGAGAGAAAGATAGACACCTGCAGACCTGCTTAACCGTCTGTGAAGCGACTCCCCCATTTCTTTTTGATCGAGGGAGAGAGAAACAGAAGAGACACCTGCGGCACTGCACTGCTCGTGAAGCTTCCTTTCTGCAGGTGGGGACTGGGGCCTTGAACCCGAGTTTTTGAGCTTGGTAGCATGTGTGCACCACCAATTGGTTCAAGAATTTACAGCTTTTTCCTTGTTTCTGTGGGCAGGGAGAGCTGAGGCAGGGACCTGGTGAGGGAGGAAGGGTCTGAAACCATGTGGATGCAGAAATAAGGGAGGGGTCTTTGCAGACTCCCTAGGTCCAGAGTGAGTCTGGGGAGGATTAAGGGGGTAGTGTCAGGAGCCAAGGGTCTGGCCAAAAGGCTAAAGGGAAATGGTCAGGAAAGAAAAGAAAAAACACACTGAGCCAGAGCAAGGGAGAGAGAAAGAGAGCTGGGGGAATTCTGGCTCCATTCCCACTTCCCCTTGCTAGCTTTTTCTTATTGTTGCTGTTCTACCCAGCCTTTATACATTATATCAGTCAGCATCAGGCGTAAACATTACATTCATCAGTATTAACTGCAAAACTCAAGCTTTAAGTTGAAACTATCACGTGCTTCAAGTCAGGACATAACCTGTCCTGACAGGTAGGGATTGACTGCAAGGCTCTTCTTTAACTGGAGTGCCTACTTTTACCTGCAAATGGGACAAGGGACAGTGATGGACATTAAAGGGGAGGGACTACATCCCCTCAGCTCTTTTCCACCTTCCCCTTTGCCAGTTCAGCTGGTGGTTGGCTTCTCATCACATGTGGGGTTGAAGGCTGTTGTATCTACGTGGCAAGCCAGACCTGGTTATGTAATTCCACTCTAGACTGAGTTTGGACTAAAAAAGTTATTGGGACTTAGAGCTCAGCATTGGACATTTATCAGAATTTCCCACTGGAAAATGCTCAAAGGTTCAATTCATCATCAACTTAACATTTCTTTACTTTTAATTCTACTGGAATCCCAAACAGGGAACAGATTTTGAAAAAAGAAAAAAGAAAGAGAGAGAGAAAGAAAGAAAGAAAGAAAGAAAGGAAGGAAGGAAGGAAGGAAGGAAGAAGAAAGAAAGAAAGAAAGAAAGAAAGAAAGAAAGAAAGAAAGAAAGGAAAAGGGGGCCAGGTGGAGCCACACTGGGTTAAGTGCACATGGCACAAAGCACAAGGACTGGCTTAAGGATCATGGTTCAAGACCCCGGCTCCCCACCTACAATGGAGTTGCCTCACAAGTGGTGAATCAGGTCTGCAGGTGTCTCTCTCTCCCCCTTTCTGTCTTTCCCTCCTCTCTGAATTTCTCTCTGTCCAATCCAACAACGACAGCAATGACAACAATAATAATAATAACAAGGATAAACAGCAAGGGTAACAAAAGGGAAAAAACAAACAAACAAAAAAGCCTCCAGAAGCGATGAATTTGTAGTGCAGGCACCAAGCCCCAGCATTAACCCTGGAGGCAAAAAAGAAAAAAAGGAAAAAGGGCAAGCAAGATTTTTTAATGTACTCTCTTGCCCCCTAGTGGTTAGCTCTTAAACACCTTTTTTTCTTTCAATTCCAATCATTTTGGGTTTCATTGATTTAAAAATAAAAAATAGTGACTGCCTGTATCCTGTAGTTGTCACAGAGGTCTACCCCCTCTGTTCTTATGGTGGCTGTTCAGTCAGTTCTTACAGGATTCTTCTTCTTCTAGCATTTTCCCTTCTTCCGTAGGCAGTCAACAGCGTCAGGTTGAGCCTGATGTAAAGTTTCGAGACCTCCTTTGAATCTGGAGAGGTGGCAGTCGTTGACTATGTGGGTCATAGTCTGTCTGGAGCCACAGGGGCAGTTCGGGTCATCTCTGGCTCCCCAGCGATGGAACATAGCGGCACACCAGCCATGGCCTGTTCGATAGCGATTGAGGAGGGCCCAATCATAACGTGCTAGGTCAAAGCCGGGTTGACGCTTGCAGGGGTCTGTGATGAGGTGTTTGTTCTTTACCTCAGCTGACTGCCAACTCTGTTTCCAAGAGTCTGGAACAGAGAAGTTCAGTGTAGGCGTAGGGGACCAGATTGGGTGACGAGACGTCAAGCGTTGAACAGGGTGGGCGAAGATATCCGTGTATATTGGCAGGTACGGTCGAGCATAGACGTGGGAAATGAACTTAGATGATGCCGCATCCCGACGAATATCTGGCGGGGCGATGTTGCTAAGAACTGGCAGCCATGGAACCGGAGTGGAACGGATGGTTCCAGAAATTATCCTCATGGAGGAATATAATTTGGAATCGACCAAGTGGACATGGGGGCTATGGAACCATACTGGAGCACAGTATTCTGCAGTGGAATAGCATAATGCCAGAGATGATGATCGTAGTGTGGAAGCGCTCGCGCCCCATGAGGAGCTGGCCAGTCTTGCAATGATGTTATTCCTCGCGCCCACCTTTGCTGCAGTTTTTATGAGATGTTCGTGAAATGACAGAGTGCGATCGAGAGTAACGCCAAGATAGACTGGCTGGGCTTCATGCCGGATTCTCGTATCGCCAAGCTGCACATTAAGCTCACGCGAGGCCGAGGCATGGTGTAGATGGAAAATAGATGATACCGTTTTTGCAGTGCTAGGGATTAGTCGCCATTTTTTACAGTAGTCAGATATCAGAGACATGTCTTTCGTGAGTGTTTCCTCGAGGATGTCGAACTTGGATGCCTGAGTTGCACAGCAGATGTCATCGGCGTAGATGAACTTCCTTGAATAAGTTTCTGGGAGGTCATTGATGTAAATATTAAATAGCGTAGGAGCCAGAACAGAGCCCTGGGGGAGGCCACTTGAGACAAGTCTCCATCTGCTAGACTTGTCACCCAGATGCACCCGGAATCTTCTGTTTTGGAGAAGAAACGATATAGTGTTGGCCACCCATGGAGGCAGGCATCTTGAGATCTTGACTAGGAGACCACGGTGCCAGACCGTGTCATAGGCTGCTGTGTGATCAACAAAGACAGCACCCGTCTTTAAATTCTTCTGGAATCCATTTTCAATGTAAGTTGAGAGGGCCAGGGCTTGTTCGCTGGTAGATCTTCCTGGGCGGAAACCAGCTTGGGCGGGTGATAGGAATTTCTCTGTAAGAGGAGAAATACGTGACAGAAGCAGGATATCTTACAGGATAAGCAAGGTATATAAAAAAGTTAAATACATGTATTTTATTTGCATTAAAAATTTATAACATATTATTACCAGGTGGACTGTGGGCAGGAAGTCATAGTGAGTGTGGATCCAGCAGGGCTAGAACTCATCACGAGGTGAGGCTTGTCCCTGGGGAGAGATGGATGCTGGGGCTGGAAACTCAAAGGCTAGGTGTCTGAGTGGTGGGCAGCTTTATAGGAAGTCAAGATGAACTGTGTCTAGTATTGTGAGGGCACAGGTTTCAGGAGTGCGAGCACGCTCTCCAGTTTTGCTAGATCCCTTTTGGTTAGACCCACCCACTGGGGAGCTGTCCTTAGTCTCAGAGATCTCTGAGCTTGGGTGCATGACTGTGAGGGCTTAGGGTCAAGGGTTGGTGTGTTTGCCTCTTAGAGCCTGGTCAGGGGGACAGCATTAGATCATGGAAGTGGGACAATGCCAAGGCTACTGTCAGGGTCCCCAAACTTCATGGGTCTCTAATACTATGTACATGGTAGGTGGTATCTGGGTGTCCCAGCAAGAAAACATTAATAAGGGCCAGAAAAAAATAGCTCCCTTGGTTAGTGCACAGGCTGAATCCCAGCTCCCACTACACTGAAGGAAACCTTGGTGCTTTGACCTGCTTCTCCCCCATCCCCTGACACGTGTGTGTGTGTGCGCGTGCACATGCCTGCCTGTCTGTCTGCCTGCCTGCCTGCTTCCCTCTAAAGAGGGGAAAGGGGCAGGTGGTGGTGCACCCAGTAAAGTGCACACATTCCCATGCACAAGGACTTGGGCTCAAGCCTGTGGTCCCCACCTGCAGAGATTGGGGGTGGTGGCTTCATGAACAGTGGAGCAGTGCTGCAGGTCTCTCTGTTTCTCTCACTATCTCCCCATGTCTCTGAATTTTTGTGTCTATCAATAAAAGTATTTTTATCCAAAATATATTTTAGGTACATCAAAAATATTTTTTAAAGAAAAAAATGCCACTGGAGGCATTATATAGGTGATAACCCTGGTGGGAGAGAGAAAGAAAGAGATACAGAGACAGAGATATACATAACTGAGGACTGGAGTGAAATTGAGTGAAATGATTTAGGACTGTGTCCTTCCTGCTCCTTCAAGGAAGGGAAGCCTTTTACTTGGCAGTTCAGATTAATTAAAAATAGAGACATAAAAAGAACTATAGATCCCCCACACCTACGGACATCTAATCTTTGACAAAGTTGCCCAGACTATTAAATGGGGAAATCAGAATCTCTTCAACAAATGGTGTTGGAAAAAAATAGGTTGACACATGCAGAAGAATGAAACTGAACCACTGTATTTCACCAAACGCAAAAGTAAATTCCAAGTGGATCAAGGACTTCCAGAAACTATCAGATACTTAGAGGAAAATATTGGCAGAACTCTTTTCCACATAAATTTTAAAGACATCTTCAATGAAACAAATCCAATTACAAAGAAGACTAAGGCAAGCATAAACCTATGGGACTACATCAAATTCAAAAGCTTCTGCACAGCAAAAGAAACCAATACCCAAACCAAGAGACCCCTCACAGAATGGGAGAAGATCTTTACATGCCATATATCAGATCAGAGGCTAATAATCAAAATATATAAAGAGCTTGCCAAACTCAACAACAAGAAAACAACCCCATCCAAAAGTGGGGAGAGAATATGGACAGGATATTCACCACAGAAGAGATCCAAAAGGCCGAGAAACACATGAAAAATGCTCCAAGTCTTTGATTATCAGAAAAATGCAAATAAAGACAACAATGAGATACCACTTCACTCCTGTGAGAATGTCATACATCAGAAAAGCAGCAAATGCTGGAGAGGTTGTAGGGTCAAAGGAACCCTCCTGCACTGCTGGTGGGAATGTCAATTGGTTCAACCTCTGTGGAGAGCAGTCTGGAGAACTCTCAGAAGGCTAGAAATGGACCTACCCTATGATCCTGCAATTACTCTCCTGGGGATAGATTCTAAGGAACCCAACACACCCATTCAAAAAGATCTGTGTACACATATGTTCTTAGCAGCACAATTTGTAATAGCCAAAACCTGGAAGTAACTCAGGTGTCCAACAACAGATGAGTGGCTGAGCAAGGTGTGGTATATATACACAATGGAATACTACTCAGCTATTAAAAATGGTGACTTCACCATTTTCAGCCAATCTTGGATGGACCTTGAAAAATTAATGTGAAGTGAAGTAAGTCATAAACAGAAGGATGAATATGGGATGATCTCACTCTCAGTCAGTAGTTGAAAAACAAGATCAGAAGAGAAAACACAAGTAGAACCTGAACTGGAATTGGCGTATTGCACCAAAGTAAAAGACTCTGGGGTGGGTGTGTGTGGGGAGAATATAGGTCCAAAAAGGATGACAGAGGACCTAGTGGGGGTTGTATTGTTACATGGAAAACTGGTAAATGTTATGCATGTAAAAACTATTGTATTTACTGTTGAATAGAAAACATTATTTCCCAATAAATAAATTTTAAAAAGAAAGGTGGGAACATAAAACAAAACAACAAAACAAACAAACAAACAAAAAGAACTATAAATCTTTTAAAGACTTCTCTGAATTCTGCAGATCCGCTGAGGGCCTCAGTGCTGGCCGGCAGAGGGCGCTCCTGCTCCGTTTTCCATGCTGTCTGGAACAAGTTCAAAGTCACTTTAGTGGTCTCTGACTTCACTCAGACTCCTTAAGGAGAGGACATTTCCCATGTAGAACAGTAATGCCTGTCTATTATTTTAACATATACCTACTGGTGTCTGAGTATCCAGAGGGTCCTAGAAAAGTTGAGAGAGGGAGTAGTGGTCTCTGAGGTTCTCAGATACTTGTTCCAGGAAAACTGGAGGTGTAAGGGAAGGGTAAGGTAGGTGGGTCTGACTCCTTCCCCTCTTTTGTTTCAGCTGTAAGAACTCTGATTGTACGTGTCCTAGGTGTTTAATAGTGTTGCACAAACACATGGATTCTTTGGCTGAGGGCAGATCATGTACCTAAACACCAATTAATGAAGACTTGGCTCTGGATGAATCTGACTGGCACAGCACAGGCCCCGCACTCCACTGGAACCAAACCCCAAGATAGTAACGCAAGTCAGAGCATCAGTTGCTGGTGCTTGGAGGAGACAGACAGGGTCTACAGGGCGCTTTGCCTCCCTGAGGACAGTTTGATCTCTTGCAGAGGCTTCTACATCTCCCACATTAAAGCAGGTAGTAGGTGGTGTTTGCTGTATCCTAACCTTTGCTGGGTACCATGCTCAGTGTTCTTATGAGCCCTGGTGTATTTGAACCTCTTACAAGCTTTCCAGGTGGGAGAAGTACTGGGTTCAGAGGTTTTGGGAGCTGACATACTTGCCCATGTGGGAGGATCCAGTTGTGACCCAGAACGTCAACCAGTTAAATGAGTACCAGTTACATCCTGGACATTGTGTTGCTGACATAAGACATAGTGTGTCTCTAGCTAGTATTTTGACTGTATTATCTGAATGTCTAAAAGCAGAAAGGAAAGAAGGAAGGAATAAATGAAGGAAAGAAGGAAGGAAGGAAAGAAGGAAGGAAGGAAGGAAAATGAAAAGGAGGGAGAGATGGGAAGTGGACTAGAGGAATAGCTCACCAGGTCGGACATGTGCTTTGCCCAACTTTGAGTTCCATTACCACTTGGGAGGTGCTATGGCACTGGGAGCAGCCCTGATGCTGTCATGCTCCCCACCTACTCCGTCTCTCTATCGGGTTGAAAAAGCAGTTCTAGGGGCTGGAAGGTGGCATAGGGTGCTGAACATGCAGGTTTGAGGTACTGAGTTCAATTTCTAGCATCCCATGTGCTCGGATGATGCTTTGGTTATGTCTCTCTTTCCCCTTGTCTTGTGTTAATAAATAAAATTTTAAAACAATTATTTTTATATTTTTAATGAGAGAGCGAGAGAGAGAGAGATACCAAAGCACTGCTCAGTGCTAGCTTATGTACGGGGGACTGAACCTGAAACACTCAGAGCCTCAGGCATGGAAGTGTTTTGCGTAACCATTATGTTTCCCTAGCACCCAATAAATAAACTATTTTTAAAAAAGAAAAGAAAAAGTAGCTCCAAAAGGTAACAGACCTAGACCTTGAATAGATCCCTCTCTCCATTGTTACTGGTCATCTCTATCAGGAACAACAGAATAGACCCCTTTGTGGGTCCCCATAGGACCTTGCCCTCGACTTGTATCAACAACGGTAGAGAATGTTCCATCCTCTGAAGGGAGGCTGGTAAACTGTTGGGTTCCTTGGGGGGAACGAGCCAGCTTGGCTCCTACTTCTCCATCTGGCCTGTTGGCCACCAGGAGACAAATGGAGAGCGGGAAACCTTGGGCTAACAGAGGCAGAAGTGAGTTCGCCGAGGGGTCTTCCAGTGTACTGTGGCGGTGTATAATATGACAAACTTCCTCAGAGTACCATGGTGGAGGACGGGACCTTTTATTGTTGCAGTTACAAGTTTATAAAGGGGTAGCTGTGCAGGGGAAGTAGCCAAGCTGGCCAATGAGACCAGTATCTTCTTATAAGGGAAAAGAGAGCAAGGCAATGAGAAGGTGATGCAGGAATGGGGAAATAAAAATTTAAGGAAGGTGAAGCCCACCAGAGGGAGGAGGGGTGGGGTGATGCGGCGAGGCTTATAGGAAGGTTGGAATTCCCCATGTACTCTGGCCACATCTCGCTCGACCACAAGGCTGGCATGCCAAGGGGAGTCTGATAGATGAGCTTCCAGGGGGTCAACCATCCATGCTCAAACACACATTAGACCCACAGGCAACATACTCTATGTTCTACCTGAGGAAGATAGGTCCTGAAATTGGGGCAGCTTGGAATATTCTTACTCATGACCACAGAATGTGAACTCAGATCTACAGGGATGCAGAGATCACATAGGCTCCTAAGCTGAATATGGGCCCCAGATCAGATCAGATCGATGGGGTTTACAGTCAACAATACTTATACATCTTTCCCATATTTGGGAGCTACTCTCTTCCCTGATCCAGCTTTCTGGTCCTTTTCCCAGCCATGACATCATCTCCCCAGACAATAACTAGTATATCAGATGTCAGGCTCAGAAAAAACAAACTGGTATAGTCATGGGCCATTTGGAATATAACTAAAATAGGCCTACTAACTAAAAAATGGAGACCCCCCAAATCTTCATCTGCACTATTCCAGCCTTTAGGTTCATGATTAGGTTCAACAATTTATTTGGCTTTATATGTTAATTCTTTTTACAGCCACCAGGTTTCAGATGCTAACATGATGCCAATCAGATTTCGGGTAGACGACCCCACCAGTGGAGCCCTTCTTCCCCAGAGCCCCGCCTGACCAGGGAAAGAGAGAGACAGATTGGAAGTATGGATTGACACCATGTTCATCGGGGAAGCAATTACAGAAGCCAGACCTTCCACCTTCTGCACTCCATAATAACCTTGGGTCCATACTTCTAGAGGGATAAAGAATAGGAAAGCTATCAGGGGAGGGGATGGGCTACGGAGTTCTGGTGTTGGGAATTGTGTGGAGTTGTACCCCTCTTATCCTATGGTTTTTGTCAGTGTTTCTTTTTTATTTTATTTTATTTATTTATTTTTTCATTTATTTATTCCCTTTTGTTGCCCTTGTTGTTTTATTGTTGTAGTTATTATTGTTGTTGTTATTGATGTCATTGTTGTTGGATAGGACAGAGAGAAATGGAAAGAGGGCAGAAGACAGGGGGGAGAGAAAGACAGACACCTGCAGACCTACTTCACCGACTGTGAAGTGACTCCTCAAGGACACCAGTCCTTGAGCTTTAGCACTACCAGAGCTTAACCACTGCGCTACTGCCCGACTCTCCCAGTGTTTCCTTTTTATAAATAAAAAAGGTGACATCAACACCTCAGCTAGTTAAATTAGGAAGGGAAAAAGAGAGAAGAGGTCCAAGGGGAGGGGTAAGGTAGGTGGGTCTGACTCCTTCCTCTCCTTTGTTTCATCAAAGGTGCTTATCCTGAGTGCTTAGTAGTATCAAGCTCAACACATGGATTCTGTGGCTAAGAACTTAGCCATTGTAGCACCCTGCACAGCCGCAGGCACTCTCCATTACTCTACAGTAACAATGGAGAATGATTTATCCACTGCTTTCAGCTCTCTTTCCCTCTTGGGCTAGGGGTGGGGGGCACACACTTCCTTCCCTCATTCTGGGGGTTCCATCTTAACTGCAGGGCAGTGGCAGGTTAAGAGGGCAAACCCTGGAGTCAGGGTGGGGTTCCCTCAGCTGGGGAGCACTTTGTGTGCTACCCCTGTGTTCCAGGCAGAGTGTGTCATGGAGGACCATGGAACCTGCTATGAACTTCACCCCCCCTTGCCTCCCCAGGGTGAATTCACAGCCCCTTGTGACTCTTGACTGTTTGTGGTAGTATATGGCCATCTCCTTCCTGATTTCTGCTTTCATTTTCCTCTCAACATTTTCCAGAGAGCCCTCTTCCCATCTGCCTCCATTTCTCTTTCATCCTTGCCCCCCAGTTTCCCCCAAAGCTAGGCTGGCCAATAGCCACCCCCCACTTCTGCCCAGACTCAGGTGCCTCTGGTTGTCAGCTATATCCTGACAGCCAGTCCCACTCATGCCTTCTGCTATCCTGGTTGCCTCCACTGGAGCTGACATCTTTGCCAGCTCTGGAGCACCTGGAGACAGACACAGCCAACAGGGGGTGTCCCAGACTCTTGACTTTCCTGTCCTCCCTTCCCAAGCTGGCCATGACTTCTGGAAAGTTGGTACCTGTGCTATCAGGAGATATGAGAGAAGGCAGTTGGGGCCAAGCAGTGGTGCACCTGGCTAAGCTCACATAATACAATGTGCAAAGACCCAAGTTCTATCTCCTGGTCAAGCTTCATGAGTGGTGAAGCAGTGTTATGGGTGTTTCTCTCTCTCTCTCTCTCTCTCTCTCTCTCTCTCTCTCTCTCTCTCATGTTTCTCTTTCCCTCCTACCTCTCAATTTCTTTCTGTCTTTATCAAATAAAATAAAATAAAAAGAGGAAAGAATGGATACCTGGAATGATGGATATGTCATAACCCTGGTGGCAAGGAAGGAAGAGAATAAAGGAGACGGTGTGAAATTTTCATGGGGGTAGTGGAAGGGAGACAGGATAAAGGACTGTGGCAGGCACTAGACACTGAGCTGAGTGAAAATCAGGCAGAAAGGGGCCAGAGAACAGATAGATGGATCCCAGTAACTTGGGTGGGGAAAAGGGCTGGAGGGATTTCAGGGTGGCAGTGGTCAGAGCTCACAGCTGCTCATCAGAGAGTGAATTGGACTGAGTGTAGCTATGGTTTCTGAAAATCAAGCTAGTGTAGTAATATCCAGATAGTAAAAAGAAGACAGAGCCTGCCTTCACCAGGGCATGCCTATGATCTCCCCTCTTTTTTTAAAATACTTATTTATTTCCTTTTGTTGTCCTTATTATTTTATTGTTGTAGTTATTATTGATGTTGTTGTTGGATACGTTGTTGTTGGATAGGACAGAGAGAAATGGAGAGAGGAGGGGAAGACAGAGAGGGGGATAGAAAGACAGACACCTGCAGACCTGCTTCACCGCTTGTGAAGCGACTCCCCTGCAGGTGGGGAGCTGGGGGCTTGAACTGGGATCCTTCTGCTGGTCCTTGCGCTTTGCGCCACATGCGTTTAACCCGCTATGCTAACGCCCGACTCCCTATGACCTCTCCTCTTATTCTGCAGAGGAGCTGATTGTGGGCTGTGTTTTCTATTTCTCTGCCTGAGCCTCCCCAGGCCCAGCCCTGATAGAGGAACTGGGGCTCCAGACCTCAGAGGGATAGCTGGTTTCCTCACTCTCAGCACCCAGGATCTAGGATTCTGGGTCAGTCCTGGTGACTACTGGAGTGGTGTGGACAGAGGGGTCAGCCAGTGGGGTTAAAGCAGGGCTAACCCTACATCTGTTCATCTCTGGAGATGAGGCTTGACACATTGTGTCCTGCTGCTGGGGCCTTCAATTAGTGTGGACCACCCCCACCCCCAGTGTGTGTTTACATTTAAACCACTGATTCATACATCCCTGCAGAAGCAGGCTACCAATGAGCTGCATCCGGGGGAGCCCCCAGGGGTGGTGGTGGTGACTGCCCAGCCCACAGTGGTTGAAGCTCATCCTAACCTTACAAAACCAGAAATAACTTTCCACTCCTCACTTCTGTTTCCCACTTGCTGGTTCATCTTACCAGCTGGGGTGATCTCGCTGATTCACTTAGCTATTTAAGGTCCTGTATCCCTCTCCCCTTCTTGCAGCAAGACCTAGCTTTTCAGGGTTTAGCACTTGCTATTCAGGAGCACAGGATTCTTGGTGAATGGATAGACAGGCAGGTGGGGTGTGTTCTTCTCAGCTCTGTGCCCACTACCCATGTGGATCCTTTTCCCTCCTCTGTCTGTATAGAGTAGCCAGCCCTGGGCTCTGCTGCCTGCCCTGGACCACGGCAGGAGATGGGCCAAGGGTCAGAGACCTAGGCTAGAGTTTCACAGCCACACCTGAGGCCCACACCCTGGGCAGCATGTGCTGTTCTGTCTTCCCCACAGTAGCCAGGACACTGAGCAGTGGTGCCTTCCCAAGAACATGTTTATTTTAGTGTGAATTTCTGTACTTGTCTCAGAAGATTTCCTTCTATTTGTTTTTGGAAGCATTCACAGATGAGTACTGAAAAAAGGAATCACCACCTTTCACTCCAAATACAAGTTCCCATAATAGTGTGTTTTCCCAGAGTCAAGAAGGCAGAGGCTTATTGCCATTGCTGATGGCAAGGAGAGAGAAGGAGCCCGGGGAATCCTGGGGGGTGGGGGGGTGGGGGTGGTGGTGGCTGGGGGACTGGCTGGATGCTGAGTTTTCTTTTCTTTCCTGTCTCAGTTCTACTCTAAGATCTCAGGGCCCCACTCTGCTGGCCCACTGGCATTTAAGATCTGCAAAAGTCTACAGGGAGAATATTCATTTTGTTCTAGTCCAGTCTTGGCACCTGAAAAGAAACTTCAGAGAGGGAGTCGGGCTGTAGCGCAGCGGGTTAAGCGCAGGTGGCGCAAAGCACAAGGACCGGCATAAGGATCCCGGTTCGAGCCCCCGGCTCCCCACCTGCAGGGGAGTCGCTTCACAGGTGAAGCGGTCTGCAGGTGTCTGTCTTTCTCTCCTCCTCTCTGTCTTCCCCTCCTCTCTCCATTTCTCTCTGTCCTATCCAACAACGACGACAACAACAATAATAACTACAACAATAAAAAAAAAAAAAACAAGGGCAACAAAAGGGAATAAATAAATAAAATAAAAAAAAATTAAAAAAAAAAATTAAAAAAAAAAAAAGAAACTTCAGAGAGCAAAATGGGAAGTGGACAAAGGACTTAAAAACCAGTTCTGCTTGTGGTTGATGTTTTTGTTTTTCTTTTAAAAAAAATTAATGAACGTATTCACACTGTGACATTATGCCCTCTTTAAAATTTAATTTTTGGCATGTCCAGTTGAGCAGACACTTTACTATGTGCAGGGATAGGGTGAGGGATCCTAGTGAGACCTTGGTGGGTGCTTTTATTTATGTTTATTTATTCTCTTGGTGAATTGTTAAGGACTTACCTCTGTTCATGCTGTGCTGGTTCCTGCTGGCTCCTGCCAGCAGCCTTGGCCACGACATATCTGAGGAAGTTTTGTAAATGTGTGTTCACAAGTGGTGACACACTGCTGCTGTCTTAGAAGGTCAGAGTCGGAATTAATAAGCTTTTTTCTTTTCTTTTTTTTTTTTAACCAGAGCACTACTCAACTCTGTTTTACGGTGGTGCTGGTGATTGAACCTGGGACCTCAGAGCTTCAAACATGAGAATGTTTTTGCATAACCACTGTGCTATTTGCCTGGATCAGAATGGCATTTTTAGGGACATTTGCTCTGGCTCTACCACCCAGGTAGAACTTGTGAGCTTGCCTGTCACAGCTATGTGGGTGTCAGTGTGCTTCACCAGGCCAGCTTGTGGTGTCTCAGTCCAGAGTTCTGAGTGGCCCTGTGTGACACTCCCCCTAGTGGATTTCTCCAGGAAGAGGGGAGGGTGTGGCAGGCATCACTCCTTGGTAATGGCAGCGTGTGTGTGACTTATTCTGTCTGCTGGGCAGCTGTCTGTGGGGGACAGCTATCTTGCTGCATGGTAGGGGACTTGGTGATGAGTCAGCTCAAAGCTGGAAGGCCACACATCCCCCTATTCCAGGAAGTTCTTATGATAGATGCAATTTCATAAACAGATGAAATTGCACAAGTAGGCAGCCCTGGGCTTATGTGAGGCTGAGCTAAGCAATGCAATGGAGGGGGCTGGCTGGGAAGGTGTGTGTGTTTGCCCAGGGGGTAGAGTGGAGGGTGGTTCCAGAGCCCTATGGAACCACCCTCCTAAATATGGATATTAAGTTTGAAGTCTGGGAGCATTTTTATTTTCCCAGTGTGTGACCGACAGCTAGTAATTTTAAGTCTTCTGAATCTCGGTTTCCTTATCTATAAATTTGAACAGACTAACACCTATGTCAGGATTGAACAAGAGGACTTGCGTCAGATCATTGCCAGTCAGCATGATGACACTATTGCTGGTGTGGTGTCAGTCCAGCATAGTTGTGAAATAGCAGGAGGGGGGCTGGGCATTGGCCCTCCAGATTAAGTGCACATAGTACTAAGCACAAACACATGCTCAATGATCTGCGTTCCAGCCCACATTCCCCCCTGAAGGGGGGGCCAGTGGGGAGGGGGAGGGCGCTTTACAAGTGGTGAAGTAGGTCAGGTCTTCAGGTGTCTTGTCTTTCTTTCTCCCTCTCTATCTCCCCTTCCTCTCTCAATTTTTCTCCTATCAAAGAAAAAAAAAAAGGCTGTCAGGAACAGTGGATTCGTAGTGTTAGCACCAATTCACACAATAACCCTGGAAGCAAAAACAAACAAAAAGCCAAACAAACAACAAAAAGAAGAATAGCAGGAGGCAGAGTGATGTTGCATTTGTTACATTTGTCTCAGCTGACACACAGGTTATGTTTATAATGTGATAGTCCCCTCATACTTAGGCAAGGACACTGTTTTGAACTCTTTTTTAAAAAAGATAATTTTACTGGCAGGGGGTGGTGGTTAATAGTTTACAATATAGTTGTTGAAACGTGAGTATAATTTCTCATCTCCCCATGCTAGGTATCTGTAGAACACTCTCACTCTCAATTTTAGATCCTTTTCTATTATCATGCTCCAGGACCCCAATCCTCTTCCAGGACCTCCTCTTCCCTCTTTTTCCAGAGTTCTTTGCTTTGCTGCAGTTTGCCACATGCAGTCCAAGTTTCCCATGTAGTAAAATCATCCAGAATTTGTCCTCTTTTTGGCTTATCTCACGTAGCATGATTTCTTCAATTTCCATTTGAGGTGAAGTATGTTATGAACTCTTCTAAGTAGAGCAGCTCAGCTAGATAGTTATGCTATCTCAGATGGGTATCATTAAGCATGAAATAGTAGGTTTCCTTGGGGCCTGGATGGTGGCACAGCGGGGTAAGCGCACATGGTGCGCGAGTAAAGATTCCGGTTGCAGGCCCTGGCTCCCCACCTGCAGGGGGGTCGCTTCACAAGTGGTGAAGCGTATCTGCAGGTGTCTATCTTTCTCTCTCCCTCTCTGTCTTCCCCTTCTTTCTTGATTTATCTCTGTCCTATCCAACAACGACAGCAATAACCATCACCACCACAACAACAATTACAACAACAATGATAAACAACAAGGGCAACAAAAGGAAAAAAAAATAGCCTCCAGGAGCAGTGGATTGGTAGTGCAGGCACTGAGTCCCAGCAATAACCCTGGAGGCAAATAATAATAATGGATTTCCTCAATTATGAGGAAACTGAGGCACAGAGAGGTAACTTGCTCAAAATAGCATAGCTTTAATGGTGAACCTATGGGTCTATGGGTTTTGAACCTAGACAGCAGACTTCTTGTTCTTTTTTCTTTTGCCTCCAGGGTTATTGCTGGGGCTCAGTGCCTGCACTACGAATCCACTGCTCCTGGAGGCCATTTTCCCCATTTTGTTGCCCTTTTTGTTATCCTTGTTGTTATTATTGTTGTCATTGCTGTCATTATTGTTGGATAGGACAGAGAGAAATAGAGAGAAGAGAGGAGACAGAGGGGGAGAGAAAGACAGACACTTGCAGACCTGCTTCACCACCCGTGAAGCGACTCCCCTGCAGGTGGGGAGCCGGGGGCTCGAACTGGGATCCTTGCACCAGTCCTTGCACTTTGCGCCATGTGCACTTAACCTGCTGCACTACCGCCCGACCCCTAGACTCCTTGTTCTTAACCATTAATCTCTACAGTCTCACTGTAGAGCATTCTTAAGATCAGGAAATATTCCTTGCACTTTCTCCACATTGATTTATTTATCCCTCACAACAAACCCTCAGAGCTGGTTGCTTGTGTCTTCCCCATTTTATCGATGAAGATGCCAAGGCCTCTAGAAAGAGTAATGAATGGAGCTCACATCTTCATGATCTGAGGGCTTTCATGTCAGTTCTGATTTTTAAAAAAATTTAATCAGAGAGGAGTGGGCAGTGGTGCATCAGTAGAGCACACATTACCATGTGAGAGGATCTGGGTTCAAGCCTTCTGGATACCATCTGCAGGGAGGAAGCTTAATGAGTAGTGAAGCAGTGCTGCAGTTCTCTTTCTCCCCCCCGCCACAGGTCCACCCCCTCTTTATTTCTTACTGTTTCTATTAAATAAAGGAAAGAAAAAAGGTGGGGAGAAATTGGCCACTGAGAGGGAGGGGTTGATTCGTGGCTTAGACACTGAGCGCCAGTGATAACCCTGGTAGCTAAAAAAAGAAAAAGTAGAGAAAAGAAAGAGAAGGAAAGTAAGAAAGAGAGAAAGAAAGGAAGGAAGAAAGAAAGAAAGAAAGAAAGAGGAGAAGGAAAGAAAGAAAGACACAGCTGAAGAGTGCAGTGAAATGCTTTATGACTGTGTTCTTTCAGCTCCTTCTAGGAAGGGAAGCTTTTGCTTGGTTGTTTAGATTAATTAAAAATATAGAATTCAAAAAGAACTACAGATGGAATTTAAGACTTGGCTCAAGGTAGAACTGAGTCAAGAGCTGTACATCATCATATTTAAATCTGTTTTGCTATTACTGAGGAGGGTAAGCCTTTTTTGGCCTATTGATTGACTGGATTTCTTTTTGTGTGAGCTGTCTATGCTTCAGCAAAGCAGTTCAGCTTTCTTCTCTTAAAAAAAAAGCTATTCTTTTCTGAATGTAGAATTAATAGATGCATCTCATAAAAGTTCAGACACTATTGGGAGGAATCATGTTCAAAGTTCAGACTAATTCTAAATCTGAGAAATCGGTATTGCTGACAGTGAGGATATTAGCTCTTCAAAATGTTTTAGAAAAAATAATTTATTGCCAACATTTGACTTTTGAGATTTCTGAAGATTTATTCATGCCTTAGCATCTTAACATATGTTTTGCTTAGAGGTGTTTTGTAAACACTGATAGTTCAGTATGGTTGTTGGTTTTTATTTTATTTTATTTTATTTTATTTTATTTTATTTACGGAAGCTATGTGGCCTATCAGAAAGATTTTGAATTTGTTAATTAACAAGAGTGGTGATGGTGTGGGGGGAAAGCAGGGCAATGGCACATATTATCATGTGCAAGGACCCTGGCTAAAGTCCCCTGTCTCCACCTGTAGGAGGGAAGCTTCACAAGTGGTGAAGCAGATGTCTTTCTTCCTCTCTTCCTTTCAACTTTCCCGTCCTCGCTCAATTTCTCTCTGTCTTATTAAATAGAAAACAAGGAAAGAAAGGGAAGGAAGGAAGGAAAGAAGGAAGGAAGGGGAGAAAGAAAGAAAGGCAGACACAGCCACTAGAATGGTGAGTTCATAGTACAGGAACCAAGATACAACAGTAATCCTGGTGGCAATTAATGAAAATAAGAAAGAAAATCAACCCATCTGCTTTGGTATACAACATCAGTGATAAAACTTGGTACTTCATACTTAAGAACATAATGGTTTAGCTATTGCACTACCTCTTGGTCTGAAAGGTTACCTGCACTCAGCTGGAGGTATGAATGGTGTGCTTCATTGACCTTGTCCAGCCCTCAAAGCCATGTCTCTGTGCTGTGGACTGGAGTGTTTTCTGTTCTGAGTATTAGGCTGCTAAGCTATAAAAGCTGCAGCAAGAGAACGAGCATCTCTATTCTGCTGACACCTTAGCAGCAGTGATGGGAACTCATTGCCCTGCCAATCTTTAGCCCTGTTAGCCTGGTCCAGACACATCCAGGAACCTGCACATTCCCCCCCCCCCCCCCGTAGGTTCCCACTCTCATAATAACTTGAGCCAGGTGGTAACAGATAAAAATATGCACCCCTGAAACAGTGCTCCTTAGTGAGGCAAGCATCCTGAGGGGCAGTTGCTATGGCAGCAGCTTTTACAATGTTAACACCAGTGCCAGCCAAGCCTGTTCTTGCCAGAGTCCAGCTAGTGAGCCAAAAGGCACGGTACCCAGAGCCTGTGCTGCCCTGTGCTTCAGGTGGGTTGTACCTCATAGAAGTATTTATCAACAGCATGTAACTGATCAATGTGCCTCACTTCTCCCTCCCCATCTTGTGTCTCTAGTGACTAGTTGGCCAGAAAAATCCTTAGACTATTTGGTGGGACAAGCAAGAATTCCAGAACTGGGTGGTGGTGGACCTAGTTGCACATTGCCATGTGCAAGAATCCTGGTTCAAGACCCCAGTCTCCACCTACAGGAAAGAAGCTTCACAAATGGTGAAGCAGTACTGCAGGTGTCTCTCTTTCTCTCCCTCTCTATTTCCCTTTCCCTCTAAATTTCTCTCTGTCCTCTCAAATAAAAAAATAAATTAATTAAAAAAAGAAGAAAATGGCTACTGGGAGTGGTGGGTTTGTTGTGCAGTCAGGTGCTGAGCCCCATCACTATTGGGAGGAGTCATGTGCAGAGTTCAGACTAATTCTAAATCTGAGAAATTAGAGGTTCCCGGAGAGGCTATGCAGATGGGTAGAGGATGTGGAAGCACCTCCAGGGGCCTCCCTGCCTACTTTGGGGCTGAACCCTGGTAGCAATTAAAAAAAAAAGTAAGAATTCTGGACTTGACTTTTAATTGCTTTGAGGTATGGAGTTTTCTAATGCCTTGGAATTCTCTTCTGATGCATGCAAGTCTTTAATTGTTATCACCCTCCTTGAAAATGCAATGAACCAGTCCACATAGAAATAGCATGATCGGGAGTCGGGCAGTAGCGCAGTGGGTTAAGTGCATGTGGAGCAAAGCACAAGGACTGGTGTAAGGATCCTGGTTCAAGCCCCGGGCTTCCCACCTGCAAGGGAGTCGCTTCACAGGTAGTGAAGCAGGTCTGAGGTGTCTATCTTTCTCTCCCCTCTCTGTCTTCCCCTCCCCTCTCCATTTCTCTCTGTCCTATCCAACAACAATGACATCATCAACAACAACAATAATAACTACAATAACAATAAAAAGACAATAAGGGCAATAAAAGGGAAAATAAATAAATAAAAAAACTAAAAAAGGAAAAAAAGAAATAGCATGATCATGATACAGCTGGTTGTTTTATCTTCTCTTACCGAGGGCTTTGGGAAGTGACTTGCCTTTGTCACAGTGATGAAGTCATCTTAGTTTGGATGGGGCTATGGCACCATCTCCCTTCTCCCTGCAGGCTGTGGCAAGCCTGGCATAGTCTGTGCACTGTCCTCCCCAGCCCCCACATATACACACATTACCAACTGCTTGAAAACAAACAGGTTCTTATGTTTGGCCCCACTCATCATCAGAACCAGCATTTATGGAGTGTCTAATTGGCTGTGAGGCTGTGGTAGGTCCTCTTTTAGAGGGTCAACACACTGTTTTAAGTGTTGCTGGCTGATTTGTTTTAACTGAATTAGAATATCAACAGAGCCTTTGTGAGAGATGCCCAAGTCTGAGGAGACATTTTTAGAACTGAGATTTTCAGTTGGAGGTGTTGGGCCACCTACCTCCTGACTTATTAGCTTCTGATCAATGCATTATTGAGTAAAGGGGAAAGTGTTCTATTCCTCTTAGGGCAAAACAGCCCTCCTAGGATGACAAGAAGGAGGGAAATAGACATTTGCAAAATAGGATTTTTGAGTTAGCAGCTTCCAGGAGTTGAACCATGGAACTTATCTCCTTCCTCTTTTGTTTCAGATTTGCCAATAGTTTAACAGAGCAATTCTGGAGACTTTTCTGTTTTTTTTAAGAAAAAATTAGGAAGAGTGTTCAGGACTATGTAAAAAATGCCTTTTAATGGTTCATTATTTGATCCAGAGCAACTTAAAACACTAAGAAAACTCATGGGGAACCTGAGAAGTGGTCAGCAGGTAAGGGCATATGTCTCCATTGTGTCATACCCTTTATTCAACCCTGTGTATGGAAATAATGACTTAATGGTTTCCTCCCCTTCCCTTCCCTTCCCTTCCCTTCCCTTCCCTTCCCTTCCCTTCCCTTCCCTTCCCTTCCCTTCCCTCCCCTCCCCTCCCCTCCCCTCCCCTCCCCTCCCTTCCTCCTCCCCTCCCCTCCCTTCCTCCTCCCCTCCCCTCCCTTCCTCCTCCCCTCCCCTCCCTTCCTCCTCCCCTCCCCTCCCTTCCTCCTCCCCTCCCTTCCTCCTCCCCTCCCCTCCCTTCCTCCTCCCCTCCCCTCCCCTCCCCTCCTCCTCCCCTCCCCTCCCCTCCTCCTCCCCTCCCCTCCCCTCCCCTCCCCTTCCCTTCCCTTCCCTTCCCTTCCCTTCCCTTCCCTTCCCACTTTACCTTCCCCTCACCTCCCCTCTCCTTTCCTTGTGATGCACAATTTCACTACTCCAGGTCAACTTTTTCAGAGAGAGGGAAGGAGGGAGGGAGGGAGGGAGAGAGAGAGAGAGAGAGAACCGAAGCTTTCCCAGTGAGTTGGGGGCCAGGCTCAGACCTGGACTGTGCACAAGGAAAAGCAACACACCATCAGATGAACCATCTTGCCAACCCTTCTGCAATGGTTTTAACTCCTGTTTTTCTGTTTCTGTTTTTCTGAAGCCCGACAACATAAATTCTGGCTTTGATCCTGTACTTTGCCACATAATATTAGCTGTGTGATTTTAGGCAAGTCACTTACCCTGTCTGAGCTCTAAGACCCTCATCTGTAAAGTGGAAGGAACATACATGCCACCTGAACATACATGCCACCATACATACCATTCTGAGGACTAAATGAGTTCACATTTATTAATAATAGTGTCTGACATGTATTTTTTAAATATACACATATTCTTCAACATAAAAATCTTAAAAAGCCTAATCTCCACAGCAAATAGAGGGATCATTTAGGCCTACGTCAGTAGAGCTGATGAGTTGGGGTACTCCTGATTATTTTTTTTTCTTTTGGTTGTTACTGGTCCTTCATTGTTCCAGGTTGATATTTTCCCTAAAGATAGAAAGACAGCTAGAGAGAGGGTGAAAGATACCATGGCACCAAAGCTTCCCTCAGTGAATTGGGGGCTAGACTTTAACCTGGGTTGTACCCATGACAAAGCAAGAATACCATTCAAATTAATTTTTAAACTAAGCATAATTGTGTAACAGTGAAGGAAGAGATTAAAAATTATTATTAAGGACTTCTACTTTCCATCTGTTCTTGGTAAGAAAGGAACTCTAGCTTGTATCCATTATTTAGGAAGGAACTTTTACATTTGTAAGAGTTAAGGAAAGAATTCTAGGTCCATGTTTAATCCCTTAACTTTAATAAAAAATCTTTAGTCAGCACCTATGCTTGAGAGACTCTATAACTCTTGAGAGACTCATATTCAATATGCTGTTAAGTATTCAAAGTCTCCACTGAGAAGATGGATTTTTCCCCCAGATTTTGAGTATTATATTTTCTTTATCTCATACTTCTTTTAGTATATCCACTTTATAATTTGGTCTGAATGTACTGATTATTGATTACAACTTGGATTAAATGAACACTGATTTTTTGGGTTTTAGAAATTGTCTATTATTATATGATTTAGGTCCTCTTTATGTCTTTGTCTCCTAGTTTCTACCTCTTTACTTTCTATATATCCCACTACATATTCTTATATTGCTATGGTCTAACTTGCTCTAGTTCCTTCCTTCAACTAATATAACAACCTCTGAACTCATTTCTCTGTTCTTATCTCTGTATTATTGTTGCCAATACTCCATATTGAAATCACAGTGATTCTTTTAGTATTATGTAGAATAAACGTTCTTGTCCTCAAAAAAAAAAAAAAAAAAAAAGAGTACTATCCAAGTGAGCTATGTTGCCAGCCCTGGGGTATCCCTGACCCACCCACCCTCAAGTCCGTGGAGTCGAGAGGCTAATGACCCTGATCTGTGCAGAGCCCTGGATTCTTGTTTCAGTCTAAGGGGTAGAGAGGTGGGGGCCTAGTTAGGAAAACACACTCTAAGAAAGCACAGGCTCTCTCCCCAGGCAAAACTTAGCAAAACAACAATTTGCCGGCCCTTGATTAAAGGGCAGAAAACTAATCACTCTTTCCGGAGCAGAGCAAGGAGAGGCTGTTCTGGGGCTTTGAGCTGGGGGTTCAGGATGTGAACTTCCTTAGGATGGAAGGAAGCCTTTCCCATTGAAAATGTGCTGCAGACTGGGTGGGTGCCGAGGAAGAGGAGGGAGAGCCACCCATTTGTTGTGAAAAGCAGCCCTTGAACACCTTAGGAATATCCTTTGCACGTCAGCACTTTGACAGTGTAAAGCAGTGATTTTCCAACCTACTTTGTGCCAGGTGTCCAGAGGTTGGGACTGAATCATTAAAGTGACAGATTAAAAAAAAAAAGTCATCTTAATGATGCTCATTTCCTGGCTAATGCCTGAGATCTCTGCCAGCCTCTCTTTTCTACAAATAATGTTTCTAGGAAAGCTGTAGACACTTCTTACTTTTCTCTCCCATCTCCACTCACTCCCTCTTGTCAAGTCCAGAGCCTCTGCTTTGCCAAATCCCGCAGACATGTCTCCATCCCCTCCCTGCCCAGTGACGTAGCTGAGCACCCCTGCCTTGATACCCTCCTTGTTTATTATTTTTACTGCCAACAGGGTTATTGCCGGGTTAAATAAACATATCTGTTTCTTTTCATTTTTTAGCATGGTTCATAGAAAAATTAAAATGCCCCTGTGACTCCTATAATGTTTCCAGTGGGCAGTGCTCCTCTGATGCTGGTGGAGGGGTGAAGAATGGGGGAGAGAGACCTGGACAGAAGTGACACTTGCTTTGTTTCCAGATTCCTGAACTTACTCTGAGAGAGGCCACTGGGACCCAGGGACCTTCAGTGGCCTCCAAGCTGCTCTTTGCCATCCTTGTAGCCACCTTTGCTATCTTTTCTCTCTGCCCAGAGAGAGCTTTCTGAAGACACATCTCATCTTGCCACTCCCTGTTTGTGGCTCAGCGGAGCACACTGCCACCCCCACCTTGGCCTTTCAGGCTCCTGCCTGCCTGTCTTCCACCTGTCCACCTCCTTCCCTAGCTGCCAAGGCTTCCTAATAACTGTTATTATAGTCATTGTTACACACACAAGAGATTTCATAGAGAATATTCTAAAACACGTGATATAAAAGATAACATCTTTTTTTATGCTGCCACCCCAACCCCAGCTGCATAATTACTGCCACTGGTGGGGAGCATGGCCTCCCAGGGCTGTCACTCTGCTCCCACTGGCTGACACTACATGTCCCTGCTTATGTGTGGTCACAACTTTACCTACTGTCTGTGTCTTCATACCTGGTCAGATCCACCCTTGTCACTTTCAATGGATGCCAAACTATTTCATTGTATGATTAGACTCTAGCTTATTCATCTGTCTCTTACTGCATTTAATTTTAGAATATTTTGCCTGTATAGTGAAACGGAGACCATCATAAAATTCCTCTGTGCCACAGAGTAAACATCAGTACTTGTTGACTTCAGAATTTTTTATACACAGAGTCAGAGAGGCAAAGAGACAGAAAGAATAAAAAAGACCACAGCACTGAATGTTCCTTCAGTGCATTGGGGTCAGGCTCCAACCTGGGTTGTGCACGTGGTAAGGCAACACACTGTCCAAGTGAGGTTTTTCACTAACCTGGCTTCAGAATTTTGATGTGAGAAATGAAACATTGCAGAGATAAAGCCTCATGTTTCCTGTCAGTTTTCCTCTCAGTCCAGTTCTCCTCTCAGTCTCCAGAGAGATTCTTCTCTTCTGCAGTTAATATAGGTTTGCATCAGAAGGCTTGCCTGTTTACTATATCTGTCTCTCTGTCTGTGGCTATGGTTAGAGCCCTACTTTGTACATTCTTATATAGTAACATTTCTTATGTCTGTCTCCTGCAACTTGAACTTTCATTCTTTGTCCTTTCTTCCTTCCTTCCATTTTTTTTTCTTTAATTTTTAATTTACACACTGTCCTATATGGATTTCCATGGTGAAGAATGAATGCCTCTAACTTCTTTTAAGTCATCACACTTCCCTTCCAGTTTTTCCCCTTTCTTCTTTTATTTTTAATTTATTTATAAAAATAAAAAATTCAATAAAACCATAGGATAAGAGGGGTACAGTTGCCACTACCAGAGTTCTGTATCCCATCCCCTCCCTTGAAAACTTTCTTATTCTTTATCCCTCTGGGAGTATGGACCCAAGATCATTGTGGGGTATAGAAGGTAGAAGGTCTCGCCACTGGACATGGGGTTTGGCAGGTCGATCCATACTCCCAACCTGTCTCTCTCTTTCCCTAGTGGGGCAGGACTCTGGAGAGGTGGGGCTCTAGGACGCATTGGTGAGGTCATCTGCTCAGGGAAGTCAGGTTGGCATCATGGTAGCACCTGCAACTTGGTGGCTGAAAAAGCACTAGGATATAAAGCAGAACAAATTGTTTAATAATCAGGAACCTAAAGGCAAGCATATAGTAGATGAGATTTGGGGGTCTCCATTTTGGAAAAGGCTAGTAGGTCATTTTAAGTATATTCCAAGAGACTTTGCTAATTTTTGCCTGAGCCCAACAGTTAACATACAGGTGGACCAAAAGGTATTTATTGTTTGGGGAGATGGTGTCAGAGTTGGAAATAGGACTAGAAAGCCACTTTTTCTTTTTTTTTAATTTTTGTTTTTGGAGAGAGTCAGGCAGTAGCACAGCGGGTTAAGCGTGGGTGGCACAAAGCTCAAGGATCCCAGTTCGAGCCCCCGGCTCCCCACCTGCAGGGGAGTCTCTTCACAGGCAGTGAAGCAGGTCTGCAGCTGTCTGTCTTTTTCTCCCCCTCTCTGTCTTCCCCTCCTCTCTCCATTTCTTAAATATTTATTTTTTATTTATTTATTCCCTTTTGTTGCCCTTGTTGTTTTATTGTTGTAGTTATTATTGTTGTTGTCATTGTTGGATAGGACAGAGAGAAATGGAGAGAGGAGGGGAATACAGAGAGGAGGAGAGAAAGACACCTGCAGACCTGCTTCACCGCCTGTGAAGCGACTCCCCTGCAGGTGGGGAGCTGGGGTTCGAACCAGGATCCTTATGCCGGTCCTTGTGCTTTGCGCTCCTCTCTCCATTTCTGTCTGTCCTATCCAACAGTGATGACATCAATAACAACAACAACAATAACTACAACAATGAGACAACAAGGGCAACAAAAGGGAATAAATAAATAAATATTTTAAAAAATTGGGGCGCTGGGCAGTGGTGCAGTGGGTTTAGCACACATGGTGCAAAGCGCAAGGGCTGGAGTAGGAATCCTAGTTCAAATCCCTGGCTCCCCACCTGCAGGGGGGTTGCTTCACAGGCGGTGAAGCAGGTCTGCAGGTGTCTATCTCCCCCCCCCCGTCTGTCTTTCCCTCCTCTCTTGATTTTTCTCTGTCATATCCAGTGACAATGACAGCAATGACAACAATAATAAAACAATAATGATAACAACGACAACGATAAACAACAAGGGCAACAAAAGGGAAACAGTTGCCTCCAGGAACAGTGGATTCATAGTGTAGGCACCGAGCCCCAGTGATAACCCTGGAGGATATATATTTTATTAAATATATATATATCATTTACTATTAGATAGAGACTGAGAAAAATTGAAAGAGGGGGAGATAGAGAGGGAGAGGACAGAGATCTGCAACCCTGCTTGACTACTCATGAAGTTTCCCCCCTGCAGGTGGGATCCAGGGGCTTGAACGTAGGTCCTTATACACTGTGATCTGTGTGCTTAACCAGGTGAGCCACTGCCTGCCCCCTGCTTCCAGTTTTTCAAATGCTATCTCTCTTCTACTTCGTAATTTTTGGACTCTGTTATCTTCTGGGGAATATGAGGTTGGAATGATCTGTTATTATTATTATTTTTATTTTTGTAGAATTGTGGAATTCATCCATGAAACAACCTGTGACTGCTATTTTCTTTCATTTCTTTATCAGTTACAAAACTTTTTGGGCCTCCTGTTTCTCCTTGAGAGAGTTTTGATAACTTATATATGTGATGAGAATTTACCCATTTAAAATTTTCTAGCGAAATGGCACAAAGTAGTATTGTTGTCATTTGAATTTATGTTTCTGTCACTGTACACTGCTGTCCATAACACAGTGCTCCCCTTACTCTGTTCTGCATGTCAAC
The DNA here is from genome assembly GCF_950295315.1 of Erinaceus europaeus. Lineage (NCBI taxonomy): Eukaryota > Metazoa > Chordata > Mammalia > Eulipotyphla > Erinaceidae > Erinaceus > Erinaceus europaeus. Next base: position 33,784,283 of record NC_080173.1, read on the forward strand.
AGTCTTGCCCATTTTGATAATCTTTCGAACGATCAGTTTCTCACCTCCTACACTTTTCACTTCCTTTTTCTGTGGCCTGACCAGCTGTTCCCTTTCTCTTCATCCGCTGAGTCCTCTGTGTCTGTCAAATCAAAGGTGCCTCATTTCCTAGGGGAGAGACCCACATGTTGACTGAGCCCTTTGACTTTCCTCACTGTCACTTCTTACTTTTAAAAAAGACCATGTTATAATTTCCTTCTCCCCCACCCCTTCTCTCACTCTCTCTCTAGTCTGTTGTTTTTCCTTTGTCTCCAAGAAAGCAGGAATTGATTTGGCTTTTCTCATTGTAATATCTAGCACCGAGCCTGATCTATAATAACTGTTCAGTAAATGAGTAGATGATTAAGTCAGTGTTTGTGCCCCATGAATTGAGGGTAGGAGTTCTCTCAGGTGCATGCTCAGCAGGACAGCTGCAGAGAGGATTCAGTTGGTGCTGCATGACTGTGCCACTAGTCATTCCTGAGGTCCTATCACTCATCTTTCCTGTAACTCAGAGTGAAGGGGTTGGTGGTGTGACCTCAGCGTAGATAGAATGCAGCCAAGTGTAGCTTGATGTGTTATGGAGACATACCATGGTATGGTGCCCCTGTGCATGTGTTTAAGGGACAAGCCCAAGTGACTGTAGTACTCTCCATTCTGCAAAGTATCTCCTCACAGTCTGCTCTGATTACTCAGACCAGAAACCCAAAAGACATTGAAATGGAAGAAATGCTCACCATCTGAACTAGTTTCACAAGAATGAAACACCTGGCACAAATGCTGCAACCATCAGCATGAATTTCTTACAGAAAGTTTTGCTCTTTAGTTTTTCTTAGTCTACTACAGTCCTCACATGGAGAGAGATGAAAAATAAAAGAAAAAGTTTTGCTAGCAAGATGCTCTGGACTGAGAATAAAGACTGTACACAGCATACTGGGAAAGCAAATAAGCAGGGGGATGTGTAGGAATTATGTCACAACACACACACACACACACACACACACACACACACAGTCATGACACTTCCCAGCCTTTGTCTCACTTTACTTAATTTGCTCCAGTCTGTGACAATTAGATGGTAAATGTATTGACCTTTCTATATGAGTCTTGTCAATGACAATCTTGAGTAGCATTCAGTAATAGTAATAGTTTATGGGAACACCTCTTAAGTATTAGACTCTCTGCTAAACAATTTATTTATTTATTCACTTTTAGTTTTATTTTAACCACCACACTGCTCAGCTCTGGCTTATGGTGGTGCTGGGGATTGAACCTGGGACCTGGTTTCTCTGGCATGAAAGTATTTTTTGCAAAACTATTAATTCTGTTTCTCTGGCCCTGCTAGACAGTTTATGAGATACATTGATTTAGTGTTTCAAATTTGTGAAAAGAAACTTCTGTCTTTCCCCTTCCCGTACACCCCCATTCCCATTTCACAGATGAGGAAATAGAAACTCAGGGGAAGCAGATAGTAGGCTGTCTGGTTGAAGTTACCCTCACTCCTAGAAGAAAGTGAGGGGCTAACATTTAGAGCCCCAAGTGTATTGTACCCTAGACACCAGGCTTGCTATCCCACCCCAAGCATGGGCTGCTTCTGCAGCCCTGATTCACACTCCCGGCAGCTGTTATGACAAAGAAAGGACACTGTTCTTCCCCTGGCTGTGGCAAAGAGTCCATTAGTTTCCACTCTGTGGAAGAACACTGCCATGCCCCTCCTGTCTGAGTCCAGACCCACTTGTGGGTCTGTTACCCCCAATATACCTGGACCCTGCTTTTTAACTCCTGAGGGTAGAGAGCAGAGCTCTGGTTTCCTACCCTGCCCAGGGCTGCCACCCTCCAGGAAAGTCTTGTTCCCCCTGCCTCAGTTTTGCTGCACTGCAGTTCATCCCTGCTTTCCTCCAGTCCCCTGTGGTGGCTGGCTCCTGACCAGCTTTATCTGTTCACATCTGTGGATGTAACCAGTGTGTCTGTGCAGTGGCAGGGCCTGACCCAAGGGCCTGAGAACTCCCCAGCCCTGCTAAAAGGCTCAGCTGCCTATCTCTGTAGCTGGGAAATCTGTACACAGAGTGATGTTGGTTCACAGCACAGTTTTTTTTTCTTTTTTGGACAGGGAATAACCTAGGGCCTATTGTGTACAGACTATTGCAGAGTAGCCTTTCTGGCTCAGCATCCATTCTGCATCTATTTTTAGAGAAAGGAAAGAGGGACAGTCACCCAAACACTGCTCTACCATCCATGGAGCTCCACATATTTTGGTCCTGGGTGCTGGCCTTTGCAGACATTTGTGGCACCAGGGATAGAGACAGGGTAGGTGTGTGTTGTGCAACTGAGGCATTCCTCACCTCCTACACCCCTACTCCAGGGTCCCACAAAGAAGTTGTTTCTAACACAGAAGAGCTATGCCCCAGAGCGGCTGCCCGCCCCCCTGTGGTGAGATCTGGCCTTAACAGGCATGAGAGATGGTGTACTTTGTGCTGCCGGAGTCCCTCCTGTGTGTCACAAAGGAGTCTTCTCAGGAGAGAGGGTTATATTCCCCAAAGTTGGCCTCTGAGCCTGCAGGGTGGTAGCCTTTGAGGACTTGGAGGAGGAGGCTGACAGTGCAGCTTAGAGTATAAAAGCTACCTACCTGCAGCTATAGAGGGGTTAGGGTTAGGGTCAAGAGTGGTACACATAGGTGTCAGGTCCTGAGTTTATTTCCCAGTGTGTGAGGGATGCTCTGGTTCTCTCAGAAACAAATAAATCTTAAAGTAATAATGAGGGAATCATCTAGTAGAGTGATCTGGAAGCCTGGCTGCTGGAGGAATGCAAGGCTAGGAGCCAACAATAAAGGACAGCACTTTCTGGTGAGTTTCCTGCTGAGCTGGGCACATCTCTGCTGCCCTCGAGCACCATGAAGGATACTCTATATGCTCCATGTGAGACCGTGCTGGACTGGGCCTCCCTACTCCCAACACACACAGAAACCCAGCCTGCATGCTTTGAAAAGTGTGCTGGGCCCTGTTTAGCAGGGTTTCTATTCACTGAAAGAACAGCTTTTGAGTTTGGAACCATGGATTGGGTGGTGGCACAACCAGTAGAATGTAAATATTACCATATACAAAGACCCAGATTCGAGGGTTGGGCTGTGGCACACTGGGTTAAGTGCATATGGTAAGAAGAGCAAGCTCCTCACAAGGATCCCAGTTGGAGCCCCCGGCACCCTACCTGCAGGGATGAGGGTCACTTCAAAGCGGTAAAACAGGTATGCTGGTATCTTTCTCTCTCCCTATCTCCTCTCCCCTCTCAATTTCTCTCCTATGCAATAAAATGGAAAGAAGAGAAGGTTATATATAGAGAGAAGGGGGGGGGGAAGGTCACCAGGAGCAGTGGATTTGTAGTGCTGGCACCAAACCCCAGAAATAATGCTGGAGGATAAAAAAAAAAAAAAAAAGACCTGGATTCAAGCCTCCAATCCCCATCTGCAGTGGGGAAGCTTTGCAAGTGATAGAGTAGTGCTGCAGGTGTCTCTCCTCCTCCTCTCAGTCTCTAACTGGCTGTGTGTCTCTCACCTCTGTAAGAAAGAGAAAGACTGAATTTGGAGCTAGAACCATCTGGGTTTGAGTCCCAACTTAACTACCTACCAGCTGTGTGACTGTGGTTTGACCACTCTGAGCCTCTGTTGATCTCATCTGTAGGATGAGGTGTTGGTAATACCCCATTACACCATAATACTACATGTTATATGAAAATATATCATGATACAAAAGTATAGTATATTCTTTACTGAAAAAGTATGTCATACTACATTAAATGTAAAATCCTATAGCATATAACTCCAATTGTAATATCATCTGCATATCATATATTAGTATTGTAATGCAACATAATGACCCATATTATTGATATTGTGAGGCTTAGTTAAGTAGATAAAGTACTTATTTAGCATAGTCCTAGCAGCACATCATATGTAATTCAATCAGTGAGCTAATCATTTTCTCTGAACTGCAGCAAACTAAACAGGGACACATCTACTCAAAATGCTCTGGTGTATTTTGTTGCTTTGGAAGTAGTGAAGCCCATCAAATCATTAAGGAAACAAAACCTAATTATAACTGAGGAGGGAAGGGAGCGGTATCTAGGGAACAGGATTGTTGAATTCTAAGCTGCTGTGTTTTCTTTTAAGTCAGAGTGTCTTTTCAGAACTCAGTCAGAACTCAGACCTATGTGTTACTTTATAGAGAGGAATATGAGCCACCCACGGACTCTGTCTGGTGACGTTATTAGCCTGCTTGTTATCTTCACTGTGTGGGTGAGGAGAGTGAGAGACAGGAGCTGCTGGCTACAGAGGCCTCCCTTCCGTCACTCAGCATGGGAGTTCTCACGTGCTTTGCTGAGTGGTTTGAGGTCTAAGGGGTAACTTTGTACCCCTGGTTCTTGGAGCCAGGATTCAGGGTGAGGGGGTCTAGAGTCTGTGAGGATGTTTACAGAGGGAGACTCTATGTAGAGGTCAGAGCTGCCATATTATGCATGAGGAACCTGAAGGTTCAAAAGAGGAAGCCTTAAACTTTGGGTCACATAGTCCATCAGACTCCATGAGGCTTGAGGTTAGATGCTGAGATCAGAATCCTGATTTAACCGTGAATGGCCATCAACTCTTCAACATCCTGAGGGCTCTGTTTTTTCTTGCTTGGGTATAGAAAGGCCTCTGGCTCCTAGGTGAATCAGTGAAACTAACTGTTTGAATTATTAGCAGGTGCTGTGTTAAGCATTCAATACCCACTGGCTACTGCTATTATTACAACTACCTTGCGTTTTACTCATGTCTTTCTTTGGTGGCTGAGGGGTCCATGGCTTGAACTCAGGCCTCGTACATGTGAGGCATACACTCTACCACTCCTATTCATATATCTTGATGCAGTGGGACTTTGTGTCTGTGTGATTCTACCATTCTAAGCAGACTTTTTGTTGATGTTTTATAATATAGACAAAGGGGGAGATAAAGAGATACACAGAGATAGAGAAGGATGGGACAGATGTAGCTCACCTGACAGAGTGCATACTTTACCATGTTCAAGCACCTGGGTGGGTTTGAGCCCTCTGACCACCACATGGGAGCAGCATATAAGGAGGGAAGCTTCACAAATGGTGAAGCAATGCTGTGGTATCTCGCTTTTCTTTTTTTCCTCTCTATCTTTAATCTTCTCTCTGGGGGCATGGAAGAGTCTGCAGGGAGCAGTGGAATCGTACAAGCAGGAAGCCCTAGTGGCAAAAACAAAAAGAAAAGAGAGAGAGAGAGAAAGAGAAAGAAAAGGAGAGATATTAAAGCACCTATGGGGAGTTGGGTGGTAGTGCAGTGGGTTAAGTGCAGGTGGTGAGAAGCGCAAGGACCGGTGTAAGGATCCCGGTTTGAGTCCCCGGCTCCCCATCTGTAGGGGAGTCGTTTCACAGGCGGTGAAGCAGGTCTGCAGGTGTCTGTCTTTCTCCCCCCTTGTCTTTTCCTCCTCTCTCCATTTCTCTCTGTCCTATCTAACAACAATGACATCAATAACAACAACAATAATAACAACAACAAAAAGGGCAACAAAAGGGAAAATAAATAAATAACTATAAAAAATTAAAGCACCTATCATGCATGGTGCTCCTGTGCTTATACTGGGGCTCAAACCCAGTCCTTATACATGGTAAAGTATGCAATATACCAGGTGAGCCACTTCTGAGCCCTTCATGTCTTTTGTTTGTGGAGCTAGCTGGCATGCTTTGAAGCCTGTGCACATGACAAAATCGGCTTTGAGAAGTGTGCTACTGCTGTGTGTGGCCAAGAAACAGTCAAAGGAAGGATATGTCCAGCACACAAGAAAGCCAGCAGCACCCTTTTGGGAAAGTCCAAAGCGAGCCCTTCTCAGGGATGCTTTTCAGGGAGATGGTACTTGAACAGGACATATCTTACTACATCAGTAGTAAGAATATAGCATCTTTGTTGGCAGAAAGTTTTGTTGTTGTTGAAAATTCTCTCTTTGTGGTCCAGGAGGTGGCACAGTGGATAAAGATTTGATCTGTCAAGTGTGAGGTCCTGAGTTCAGTCCCTGGTACCACATGTACCAGAGTGATATCTTGTTCATTTTCTCTGTCTCTACCTATCATTCTTGATAAATAAATAAATAAATAAATAAATAAAATCTTGTGTTTTTTAAATAAAGTTTGTTAGAAAGAAAAATTTTTTTTCTGTTAGGAAGAAAAATTAAATTTAGTATATTCACAAACTCATTTATAAACATCTGTAAATTGTTTGTCTTCACTAGAATGTAATCTCCTAACTACAGAACAAATTAGGCTGGTTTTCTATCATTAACTTCTCTTCCTCTAGGTGAAAAATGACTCTATTCTGCTCAGTTTTCTTTCTTTCCTCCTTCCTTACCTTTCTTTCTTTCTTTCTCTCTCTCTTTCTTTCTTTCTTTCTTTCTTTCGCCTCCAGTGTTATCTCTGGGACTCAGTGCCAGCACTATGAATCTACTGCTCCTGGCAACTGCTTTTTCCATTTTTGTTATTGGCTAGGACAGAGAGGAATTGAGAGAGGAGGGGGAGGTAGAGAGCGAAAAAGATAGACACCTGCAGACCTACTTCACCGCTTGTGAAACTCCTCCCTGCAGTTGGGGAGCTAGGGGCTCAAATCCAGGTCCTTACACATGGTGATATTGTGCTTAACCAGGTGTGCCACCACCTGGCTCCCTAAGTTTTTAAACACAAGCTATTCAGGCTGTTACTAACATAGTGAACATTAGGCTGAGGCCCTAGTGTTCAGTAAAGTAAAAGATAATTGTCATATCTACTCTAACTTTAATTTTCAACCATAAAATATAGTCAACCATATCTTGGGACTGAGCACTAAAGTTAGAGGTCCAAATTCTATTCTCAGCTCACAGCCTCTATAATATTTCCTTTTTTTTTTTTTAATTAGTGATTTAATAATGATCGACAAGACTGGGATAAAAGGGATACAGTTCCACACAATTCCCACCACCAGGGTTTCACATCCAGTTCCCTCCATTGAAAGCTTCCCTGTTCTTTATCACTCTGGGAGTATGGACCAAATAACCTTTATGGGGTGCGGGAGTTGGGAAGTCTGGCTTCTGTAATTGCTTCTCTGCCAGAAATGGGCATTGACAGATCGATCCATAACCCCAGCCTGTTTCTATCTTTCCCTAGTGGGGTAGGGCTCTGGGGAGATGAGATTCCAGGACTCATTGTTGAGGTCATCTGCCCAGGGATGTTAGATTGGTGCCATGGTAGCATCTGCAACTTTCTGGTTGAAAAGCAATAAGATATAAAACAGAGCAAATTGTTTAATAATCAGGAACCTAAAGGTAAGAATATGGCAAATGAGATGTGGGGTCTTCATGTTGGAAGAAACTAGGAAGTCTATTTTAGGTATATTCCAAGAGGTGCATGACTTTACTAATTTTTGCATGAATCTGATAAGCTAACAAGTAAGCTGAAAGTATTTTCTAGGAAGATGGTGTCAGAGTTGGGAATAGGATGAGAAAGCTGGATCAGGGAAGGGAGTAGCTCCCAAATATGGGAAAAGTACATAAATACCTTTAATTGTAAACCCCATTGATCTGACCTAGGGCCCATGTCTACCCACACTTGGCGCATGAACCTGTGCAGCCTCTATATCCCCACCAGTCTGAACTTGCATTCCATGGTCATATCTAGGAACATTCTAGGCTGTACTCATTTCAAGGCCAGTCTTCCTCAAGTGGCAGAATATGTTGACCCAGACTCCCTTCAGAGAGTGAGGCAGTTTCTACCGAGGAGGGTTTATGATGTTGTTCCTGATGGAGATAACCAGCGATGGTGGAAACAGGGATCTGTTTGAGGTCTAAGCCCATCATGTTTGTGTGGAAATCCAAGGATTCCCTGACTAGGGCCCTCGATGATGGGGTGGCCTGGTGGTGACCAAAAGGGCCATTATTAAAGTGTGTTGATCTCTTGCCCTTATCCTAACTATATCTGACAGTGTTAGGCTTAGAGTGATTGAGGGAAGCAGGTTAGGAGGGTATCTAGGTTTAAGAAAATATTTGATTAAGTACCTTATGTTGTCTTTTTTGGGTCTTTCTATTTGCTTGCTGCATTTATTGAGTCACTGTAGACTATTGTGCACTTTCACTCTAAGGTGTATATTTTCCCCTAACTTACGCATACGTGTGTGTGTGTGTGTGTGTGTGTGTGTGTGTGTGTGTGCCCTATCTCATGTGCCCTGGTCTATATCTAGGTTCTATAAGTCTGTTAGAAGGTGTGCCACCCAAAATGGAACTTAGGAGTCCTTAGGACTAGGAAAGGTCTCACCTGAGTATTGGAACTGGAGGGTTGACATCCTAACCCTAGCATCTCTGGATATAGTCCAAAGTGAAACATGTCAAGGTGGCATAGCTTGCATTACTTTGGTTGAGATCAGCAGATGTAGTACCAAATGGTATGGATCAAAAGAAGCATGAAGGAAAATTAGCATAGCCCCAGAGGTTCTGTACAAGACCTTACCATGATTTATGTCATTTCCTGCTATTTACAAATAACTGTATTTTATATACTGACAAGACCAGTTACTTCTAGCAACTTTACCCCCCCCCCCAGTTCACATGTTTCAGTTCTCTAGATTTCACATCTAAGTGTCCCTGTAGGTAAAATGGCAGCTCCAACATCAGATTCAGTGTGTGAGATAGGAGTTGTGCATTCCTGGCAGGCCTGCGTCCCCTCAGCTGTTTACCTGCCTCTGTGCTCTCCTGACTTGCAGCTGCCTTGACCCGGTGGAAGGAGCTAGATTAATAGGTGAGAAAGCCAGTCCTGGCTTGTTCACTGGTGGCTCTGTGTCCTGTTGGTCCTTCCTTTAAAAGTTGGGAGCTCAAGTGTAGTCTCCTGGGAGGTGCTAGGACTCCCCAGTGTATGTGCAACAGGGGAATGTTCAGAGCTGAGTTGGAGCTATAAACATCACCTGACAGTGTACACCTGGGAATTGTGCATGTGTGGAAAGTCACAGTTTGAAGTCTAGGCTGACTTTTTTTGTTGCACCCGGGGTGATTTTAGATCTGGTTTTCTTAAGGGTAAGAAGCTGGCTATTTTAAAGGATGATGGGGCTTTCCTCATGGCTGGGGAGGGGAAGGAAGGACTCTGGAATAAGTCTAGTAGCTAAGGAGTACAAAGCTCTAGAAAAACCCACCTGCTTCCATTGCCTGGCCTCATCTTTAGGTTTCTTTCTTGTTTTGAAAGAGTTAAAGCTGAAGTCATTGATGTCCTCTGAATATGAAACCCACACTCACCAAACATGTTGTCTTGTCTTTTTTCCTCTTTTAGGCCCAAACGCCAGCGGCAGAATAATTTCTCCATGTTTCCCTCCCCAAAAGCCTGGAATTTCCGAGGGGTAAGTGTTTCTTCCAGGCTGGCCCTGCTATTATGGGTCTGGGCCCAGGTGGTTCAGGGCATAGACTGTCAGGGATGGGGGGGGGGGGGGCTAACCACAGTCACACCTGATGACTCTACCATAGAGGAAGTCAAGTTTACACCAGTGGTTGTGTTACCATTAAAAAGTATGGGGTGGGGACAGGTGGTGGAGTACCTGGTTAAGTGCACAAGAACCTGGGTTTGAGTGCCCCGTTTCCTACCTGCAGGGGTAGATGCTTCATGAGTGGTGAAGCAGGTCTGCAGGTGTCTGTCTTTCTCCCTTTCCTCTATATCTCCTCCTCTCCTATCAATTCATTTCTGTCCTAATAGAATAGAAAGAAAGGGAAAAGTACTAAGCAGAACTTGGACTGGAGTTGGTGTATTGCACCAAAGTAAAAGACTCTGGGGTGGGAGGGGAGGGTTCAAGCCCTGGAACATGATGGCAGAGGGGGTTGAATTGTTATGTGGAAAATTGGGAAATGTTACACATGTACAAACTATTGTATTTTACTGTTGACTGTAAACTGTTAGTCCCTCAATAAAGAATTTTTTAAAAAAATAGAAAGAAAGAAATAGCCACTGGTAGTGGTGGATTGTGTGCTGGTGCTGAGCCCCAGCTAACTTTGGTAGCAATAAAAAAAAAAAGAGTGGCCAGTGAGCTCCTGCTGATGTTGTACCTGCAGCCTTTTAGCAACTAGAAGCTTCTTAGGAGGAAGTCATAGAGATCAAAGTGGGTAAGGCAGCCATTGTAGCTGTTTTCTTGGACACCTGGAGGGTCCAAGAGGAAAGTGAAGGAAACAAAGAATCTGGGAAGGTATAGTCTGCTAATTTATAGGTTTATGACTTTGTCAGGAATTTTTCTCTCCCAGAGGAGAAATCTGAAAGCTTTAGGCAGATTTGAAAAAAATTCTCCCAGTCCCATAGCCAGGGGCACCAAAGGTGTAGGAATGACCAAGTCTAACCTCTTCTTTAGCACAATAATGACCACAACAATCAGAATAGTCATAATGTAAGGAAGGCCCACTATGTGTTAAGATGAATTCTAGCATCGTCTTGAGAACAAGAGAATACAGAAATACTGGAAACTGTTTCCCTCTGGGCTTTTGCATGTGTTGTTCCTTCTGCCCAGAACACCATTCTTTGCTGCCCAGGTCTACACTTTTATGCACAATGCAGCTGGCCCAGCTATTTCATCCATTGGGTCTAGTCCTTGACATCACTTCCTGTAGGAAGCCATCATAACATCCCCTTAAATCTGATCTACAAGTTGTCTCTGTATGCCCCGCTATTTTCTTTTCATTGTTCAGGTGGCCCCTAAGCCCATACTGAAATTTAAGGCTGGAAACCCATCTCAGGTATGTAGGGGCCTTGTCTATGCTCACTGATATAGTCCCTGGGCCTTGCACAGCGACTGGCATACGCTTGCTTAAGTAATTTGTTGTGTGCATCAATAGAAGATATATTTCACATCCATCAGATACAAAATCCACTTCAAGGGAGTCGGGCGGTAGCACAGCGGGTTAAGCTTTTTTTTTTTTGTGGCACAAAGCACAAGGACCGGCATAAGGATCCTAGTTCAAGTCCCCGGGTCCCCATCTGCAGGGGAATCGCTTCACAGGCAGTGAAGCAGGTCTGCAGGTGTCTATCTTTTTCTCCCCCTCTTTGTCTTCCCCTCCTTTATTTCTCTCTGTCCTATACAACAACAATGACATCAATAACAACAACAATAATATCTACAACAATAAAACAACAAGGGCAACAAAAGGGAATAAATAAATAAATAAATATTTTTAAAACTCCACTTCAAACTATGCCTCACATTTAAGTCTTTAGTTTTTTCGGCATCAACTCACTCATACTTTATGTGAATACAGAATTCATACATAAAGTTCAGTCATCTTCCCCATGTGTCTTCTTAAAAATATATAGAGGTGCTGCTGGGCAGTGAAGCACCTGGTTGAAAGCACACGTTACCATGCATATGGGTCTGGTTCAAGCCCCAAGTCCCACTTGTGGGAGGAAAGCTTTACCAGCAGTGGAGGGGTGTTGTAAATCTCTCTCTCTTTTCTCCCCTTCTCCTCTCAATTTATCAAGGTATGTGTGTAGGGGAATCATGGTTCTAGCTTTTCCAAGTTTACAGTATGCTTTTCACTGAGTATACAGAGAAATATGTTGGCCTCTTAAATGTATATGCCCTACTGAGTGCAATTTGTATATCCCTGAGGTTGTTTATGGTTTTGTGGATAAGATCCCCATTTCCCCAAGTCTGTTCAGTTGGTTGATCATAACCACTAACTAAGAAAAGATGTGTGTGGTTAAATTAACTCAGGTTAAATAAACTTGGCAAGTGGACCAAATTAAACATGTTCACCTCTGCAGAATTCCTGCCAATCTTTGCTGTGTTGTGCACAAGGACTACTTTGATGAGAGGAGATGGTGATTACAGCCTGGCCTAGAGACAAAATAATCTGTGCACACTTTGGAATTGTTGATGTGGTGTGTGTTTGTGTGTGTGTGTGTGTGTGTGTGTGTGTGTCTGTCTGTGTCTGTGTCTGTGTTATAAGTGCTAGGGAATGAACTGAGGACTTTATATGTAAGAATAAAATCCTTTATTTTTATAGTTATATACTGTGAACAGGTTGGCTTTTCAGAAGGAGTCATTTTTCTCTTCTTCTTTGCCTTCTTTTCACTGTTGATCTCCCTCTAATTCAACAATGGTCACTAGTCAAGGATATCTGCAATGTCAACTGCCCTTGTTTGCCTGGGGCTCTCTTGGATTTAGCACTCAAAAGCCCAAGTTTTGGACAAATGTTCTAGTCACAGATAAATCAGGGCAATTAATTTCCCTCCATAAGGTCACGTGACCTTATCAGTTGTTTCCCCTTGACAGATATTTTGTGGAATTTTTGAGAGACACACCTGGTTTTAGTGACCACTTGGCTTTAGCCCCATTCTTGCAGATAACATATAAAATTAGTAATTCACTGCAAGAAAGCAAGGAGACAAACCAATTGCAGTCAAGTAGATATCTGAAACAAATGCACTATAGCCTTAGGGTCCTCATATTCTTAGCCAGCTCACAAGGTTCCCCCCAATAGTTAAAATTGTGGGAGTAGCTACTCTGTTGGTTGGTTAGGTTGTTTGTAGCATTTATTTTGGTCTCTGGTTCTTACTTTCATTTCTCTGACCCCTGGGACTTGATGGTACAGTTAGATGAACTGACATCCAGGTACCTTTCAGGGCTTGGTCAGTTGCCAGATTTCTTTCCTGGAAGCATGTCTTGCCAGGACATAATGGGGTGTGGAAGGGAAGATACCAAGTGGGGATAGGATAGCCTTGGTCCTAACTAGGTCTTGTTTTATTTATTTATTTATTTTTGCCTCCAGTGTTATTGCTGGGGCTCAGTGCCTGCACTCCGAATCCACTGCTCCTGGAGACCATTTTTTCCCTTTTTGTTGCCCTTGTTGTTTTATCTTTGTTGTGGTTATTATTATTATTGTTGTTGTTGTTGGATAGGACAGAGAAAAATTGAGAGAGGAGGGAGACACAGAGAGGGAGAGAAAGATAAATACTTGCAGACCTGCTTCACTGCCTGTGAAGGGACTACCCTGCAGGTGGGGAGCCGGGGGCTCGAACCCAGGTCTTGCTTTATAACAGAAGCTGAAACTGTAGGACAGGATCAGAAAGCTAGGATGAAGCTGTTTGAGACATTATCTAGCTGATACATTTTACTTTATTTTAATTTTCATTGCCACCAGGATTATCTCTCAATGGCTTCACAACAAATCCACCACTCCCAGCAGCCATATATATATTCTTTTTACTTGTTAGGTCAGAGAAGTTGAGGAGGAAAGGGAGATAGACATTAGATAGATAGATAGATAGATAGATAGATAGACAGATAGATAGATATAGATAAATAGACAGACAGACAGAGACATGTAGTACTGCTTCACTGCTCTTGAAGTTTCCCCATTGCAGATGGCGATTAGGAACCTGAACCTGGGTCCTTGCACATGGTAATGTATGCACTCTAAGTAATTTCAAGTGGAGTATCACTGAGTGCATTCTTTTTAGCCACCTTTACTCTTCC